>NC_134397.1:216469449-216769449 GCF_050003625.1 Haematobia irritans | reverse complement strand
TATGAGCAAAAGAAGTTTTTCATATAAAAATTTGATTTTTTTTAAGATTTCGATGGAATTTTTGATTTTTTGGGGGTGGTCACGAATTAACCTCCTTTTGGCTCTAGGACGCTTAGTTTAGGAGATATGAGCAAAAGAAGTTTTTCATATAAAAATTTGATTTTTTTTAAGATTTCGATGGAATTTTTGATTTTTTGGGGGGTGGTCACGAATTAACCTCCTTTTGGCTCTAGGACGCATAGTTTAGGAGATATGAGCAAAAGAAGTTTTTCATATAAAAATTTGATTTTTTTTTTAGATTTCGATGGAATTTTTGATTTTTTGAGGGTGGTCAGGAATTAACCTCCTTTTGGCTCTAGGACGCTTAGTTTAGGAGATATGAGCAAAAGAAGTTTTTCATATAAAAATTTGATTTTTTTTAAGATTTCGATGGAATTTTTGATTTTTTGAGGGTGGTCAGGAATTAACCTCATTTTGGCTCTAGGACGCTTAGTTTAGGAGATATGAGCAAAAGAAGTTTTTCATATACAAATTTGAATTTTTTTAAGATTTCGATTGAATTTTTGATTTTTTGGGGGTGGTCACGAATTAACCTCCTTTTGGCTCTAGGACGCTTAGTTTAGGAGATATGAGCAAAAGAAGTTTTTCATATAAAAATTTGAATTTTTTTAAGATTTCGATGGAATTTTTGATTTTTTGGGGGTGGTCACGAATTAACCTCCTTTTGGCTCTAGGACGCATAGTTTAGGAGATATGAGCAAAAGAAGTTTTTCATATAAAAATTTGATTTTTTTTAGATTTCGATGGAATTTTTGATTTTTTGAGGGTGGTCACGAATTAACCTCCTTTTGGCTCTAGGACGCTTAGTTTAGGAGATATGAGCAAAAGAAGTTTTTCATATACAAATTTGAATTTTTTTAAGATTTCGATGGAATTTTTGATTTTTTTGGGGTGGTCACGAATTAACCTCTTTGGCTCTAGGACGCTTAGTTTAGGAGATATGAGCAAAAGAAGTTTTTCATATAAAAATTTGATTTTTTTTAAGATTTCGATGGAATTTTTGTTTTTTTGTGGGTGGTCACGAATTAACCTCCTTTTGGCTCTAGGATGCTTAGTTTAGGAGATATGAGCTAAATAAGTTTTTCATATAAAAATTTGAATTTTTTTAAGATTTCGATGGAATTTTTGATTTTTTGAGGGTGGTCACGAATTAACCTCCTTTTGGCTCTAGGACGCTTAGTTTAGGAGATATGAGCAAAAGAAGTTTTTCATATAAAAATTTGATTTTTTTTAAGATTTCGATGGAATTTTTGATTTTTTGAGGGTGGTCAGGAATTAACCTCATTTTGGCTCTAGGACGCTTAGTTTAGGAGATATGAGCAAAAGAAGTTTTTCATATACAAATTTGAATTTTTTTAAGATTTCGATTGAATTTTTGATTTTTTGGGGGTGGTCACGAATTAACCTCCTTTTGGCTCTAGGACGCTTAGTTTAGGAGATATGAGCAAAAGAAGTTTTTCATATAAAAATTTGATTTTTTTAAGATTTCGATGGAATTTTTGATTTTTTAGGGGTGGTCACGAATTAACCTCCTTTTGGCTCTAGGACGCATAGTTTAGGAGATATGAGCAAAAGAAGTTTTTCATATAAAAATTTGATTTTTTTTTAAGATTTCGATGGAGTTTTTGATTTTTTGGGGGTGGTCACGAATTAACCTCCTTTTGGCTCTAGGACGCTTAGTTTAGGAGATATGAGCAAATAAGTTTTTCATATAAAAATTTGATTTTTTTAAGATTTCGATGGAATTTTTGATTTTTTGGGGGTGGTCACGAATTAACCTCCTTTTGGCTCTAGGACGCATAGTTTAGGAGATATGAGCAAAAGAAGTTTTTCATATAAAAATTTGATTTTTTTTTTAGATTTCGATGGAATTTTTGATTTTTTGAGGGTGGTCAGGAATTAACCTCCTTTTGGCTCTAGGACGCTTAGTTTAGGAGATATGAGCAAAAGAAGTTTTTCATATAAAAATTTGATTTTTTTAAGATTTCGATGGAATTTTTGATTTTTTGGGGGTGGTCACGAATTAACCTCCTTTTGGCTCTAGGACGCTTAGTTTAGGAGATATGAGCAAAATAAGTTTTTCATATAAAAATTTGAATTTTTTTAAGATTTCGATGGAATTTTTGATTTTTTGAGGGTGGTCACGAATTTTTTAAGATTTTTTAAGATTTCGATGGAATTTTTGATTTTTTGGGGGTGGTCACGAATTAACCTCCTTTTGGCTCTAGGACGCTTAGTTTAGGAGATATGAGCAAAATAAGTTTTTCATATAAAAATTTGAATTTTTTTAAGATTTCGATGGAATTTTTGATTTTTTGAGGGTGGTCACGAATTAACCTCCTTTTGGCTCTAGGACGCTTAGTTTAGGAGATATGAGCAAAAGAAGTTTTTCATATAAAAATTTGATTTTTTTTAAGATTTCGATGGAATTTTTGATTTTTTGGGGGTGGTCACGAATTAACCTCCTTTTGGCTCTAGGACGCTTAGTTTAGGAGATATGAGCAAAAGAAGTTTTTCATATAAAAAATTGATATTTTTTTAGATTTCGATGGAATTTTTGATTTTTTGAGGGTGGTCACGAATTAACCTCCTTTTGGCTCTAGGACGCATAGTTTAGGAGATATGAGCAAAAGAAGTTTTTCATATAAAAATTTGAATTTTTTTAAGATTTCGATGGAATTTTTGATTTTTTGGGGGTGGTCACGAATTAACCTCCTTTTGGCTCTAGGACGCATAGTTTAGGAGATATGAGCAAAAGAAGTTTTTCATATAAAAATTTGAATTTTTTTAAGATTTCGATGGAATTTTTGATTTTTTGGGGGTGGTCACGAATTAACCTCCTTTTGGCTCTAGGACGCATAGTTTAGGAGATATGAGCAAAAGAAGTTTTTCATATAAAAATTTGAATTTTTTTAAGATTTCGATGGAATTTTTGATTTTTTGGGGGTGGTCACGAATTAACCTCCTTTTGGCTCTAGGACGCATAGTTTAGGAGATATGAGCAAAAGAAGTTTTTCATATAAAAATTTGAATTTTTTTAAGATTTCGATGGAATTTTTGATTTTTTGGGGGTGGTCACGAATTAACCTCCTTTTGGCTCTAGGACGCATAGTTTAGGAGATATGAGCAAAAGAAGTTTTTCATATAAAAATTTGATTTTTTTTAAGATTTCGATGGAATTTTTGATTTTTTGGGGGTGGTCACGAATTAACCTCCTTTTGGCTCTAGGACGCTTAGTTTAGGAGATATGAGCAAAAGAAGTTTTTCATATAAAAATTTGATTTTTTTTAAGATTTCGATGGAATTTTTGATTTTTTGGGGGTGGTCACGAATTAACCTCCTTTTGGCTCTAGGACGCTTAGTTTAGGAGATATGAGCAAAAGAAGTTTTTCATATAAAAATTTGAATTTTTTTAAGATTTTGATGGAATTTTTGATTTTTTGGGGGTGGTCACGAATTAACCTCCTTTTGGCTCTAGGACGCATAGTTTAGGAGATATGAGCAAAAGAAGTTTTTCATATAAAAATTTGAATTTTTTTAAGATTTCGATGGAATTTTTGATTTTTTGGGGGTGGTCACGAATTAACCTCCTTTTGGCTCTAGAACGCATAGTTTAGGAGATATGAGCAAAAGAAGTTTTTCATATACAAATTTGAATTTTTTAAGATTTCGATGGAATTTTTGATTTTTTTGGGGTGGTCACGAATTAACCTCCTTTTGGCTCTAGGACGCTTAGTTTAGGAGATATGAGCAAAAGAAGTTTTTCATATCAAAATTCGATTTTTTTTAAGATTTCGATGGAATTTTTGATTTTTTGGGGGTGGTCACGAATTAACCTCCTTTTGGCTCTAGGACGCTTAGTTTAGGAGATATGAGCAAAATAAGTTTTTCATATAAAAATTTGAATTTTTTTAAGATTTCGATGGAATTTTTGATTTTTTGAGGGTGGTCACGAATTAACCTCCTTTTGGCTCTAGGACGCTTAGTTTAGGAGATATGAGCAAAAGAAGTTTTTCATATAAAAATTTGATTTTTTTTAAGATTTCGATGGAATTTTTGATTTTTTGGGGGTGGTCACGAATTAACCTCCTTTTGGCTCTAGGACGCATAGTTTAGGAGATATGAGCAAAAGAAGTTTTTCATATAAAAATTTGAATTTTTTTAAGATTTCGATGGAATTTTTGATTTTTTGGGGGTGGTCACGAATTAACCTCCTTTTGGCTCTAGGACGCATAGTTTAGGAGATATGAGCAAAAGAAGTTTTTCATATAAAAATTTGAATTTTTTTAAGATTTCGATGGAATTTTTGATTTTTTTGGGGTGGTCACGAATTAACCTCCTTTTGGCTCTAGGACGCTTAGTTTAGGAGATATGAGCAAAAGAAGTTTTTCATATCAAAATTCGATTTTTTTTAAGATTTCGATGGAATTTTTGATTTTTTGGGGGTGGTCACGAATTAACCTCCTTTTGGCTCTAGGACGCATAGTTTAGGAGATATGAGCAAAAGAAGTTTTTCATATAAAAATTTGATTTTTTTTAGATTTCGATGGAATTTTTGATTTTTTGAGGGTGGTCACGAATTAACCTCCTTATGGCTCTAGGACGCTTAGTTTAGGAGATATGAGCAAAAGAAGTTTTTCATATACAAATTTGAATTTTTTTAAGATTTCGATGGAATTTTTGATTTTTTTGGGGTGGTCACGAATTAACCTCCTTTTGGCTCTAGGACGCTTAGTTTAGGAGATATGAGCAAAAGAAGTTTTTCATATAAAAATTTGAATTTTTTTAAGATTTCGATGGAATTTTTGATTTTTTGAGGGTGGTCACGAATTAACCTCCTTTTGGCTCTAGGACGCTTAGTTTAGGAGATATGAGCAAAAGAAGTTTTTCATATAAAAATTTGATTTTTTTTAAGATTTCGATGGAATTTTTGATTTTTTGAGGGTGGTCAGGAATTAACCTCATTTTGGCTCTAGGACGCTTAGTTTAGGAGATATGAGCAAAAGAAGTTTTTCATATACAAATTTGAATTTTTTTAAGATTTCGATTGAATTTTTGATTTTTTGGGGGTGGTCACGAATTAACCTCCTTTTGGCTCTAGGACGCTTAGTTTAGGAGATATGAGCAAAAGAAGTTTTTCATATAAAAATTTGATTTTTTTAAGATTTCGATGGAATTTTTGATTTTTTAGGGGTGGTCACGAATTAACCTCCTTTTGGCTCTAGGACGCTTAGTTTAGGAGATATGAGCAAAAGAAGTTTTTCATATAAAAATTTGATTTTTTTTAAGATTTCGATTGAATTTTTGATTTTTTGGGGGTGGTCACGAATTAACCTCCTTTTGGCTCTAGGACGCTTAGTTTAGGAGATATGAGCAAAAGAAGTTTTTCATATAAAAATTTGATTTTTTTAAGATTTCGATGGAATTTTTGATTTTTTAGGGGTGGTCAGGAATTAACCTCCTTTTGGCTCTAGGACGCATAGTTTAGGAGATATGAGCAAAAGAAGTTTTTCATATAAAAATTTGATTTTTTTTTAGATTTCGATGGAATTTTTGATTTTTTGAGGGTGGTCACGAATTAACCTCTTTGGCTCTAGGACGCTTAGTTTAGGAGATATGAGCAAAAGAAGTTTTTCATATAAAAATTTGATTTTTTTTAAGATTTCGATGGAATTTTTGATTTTTTGAGGGTGGTCACGAATTAACCTCCTTTTGGCTCTAGGACGCTTAGTTTAGGAGATATGAGCAAAAGAAGTTTTTCATATAAAAATTTGATTTTTTTTAAGATTTCGATGGAATTTTTGATTTTTTGGGGGTGGTCACGAATTAACCTCCTTTTGGCTCTAGGACGCTTAGTTTAGGAGATATGAGCAAAAGAAGTTTTTCATATAAAAATTTGATTTTTTTTTAGATTTCGATGGAATTTTTGATTTTTTGAGGGTGGTCACGAATTAACCTCCTTTTGGCTCTAGGACGCATAGTTTAGGAGATATGAGCAAAAGAAGTTTTTCATATAAAAATTTGATTTTTTTTAAGATTTCGATGGAATTTTTGATTTTTTGGGGGTGGTCACGAATTAACCTCCTTTTGGCTCTAGGACGCATAGTTTAGGAGATATGAGCAAAAGAAGTTTTTCATATAAAAATTTGAATTTTTTTAAGATTTCGATGGAATTTTTGATTTTTTGGGGGTGGTCACGAATTAACCTCCTTTTGGCTCTAGGACGCTTAGTTTAGGAGATATGAGCAAAAGAAGTTTTTCATATAAAAATTTGAATTTTTTTAAGATTTCGATGGAATTTTTGATTTTTTGGGGGTGGTCACGAATTAACCTCCTTTTGGCTCTAGGACGCATAGTTTAGGAGATATGAGCAAAAGAAGTTTTTCATATAAAAATTTGATTTTTTTTAGATTTCGATGGAATTTTTGATTTTTTGAGGGTGGTCACGAATTAACCTCCTTTTGGCTCTAGGACGCTTAGTTTAGGAGATATGAGCAAAAGAAGTTTTTCATATACAAATTTGAATTTTTTTAAGATTTCGATGGAATTTTTGATTTTTTTGGGGTGGTCACGAATTAACCTCTTTGGCTCTAGGACGCTTAGTTTAGGAGATATGAGCAAAAGAAGTTTTTCATATAAAAATTTGATTTTTTTTTAAGATTTCGATGGAATTTTTGTTTTTTTTGTGGGTGGTCACGAATTAACCTCCTTTTGGCTCTAGGATGCTTAGTTTAGGAGATATGAGCTAAATAAGTTTTTCATATAAAAATTTGAATTTTTTTAAGATTTCGATGGAATTTTTGATTTTTTGAGGGTGGTCACGAATTAACCTCCTTTTGGCTCTAGGACGCTTAGTTTAGGAGATATGAGCAAAAGAAGTTTTTCATATAAAAATTTGATTTTTTTTAAGATTTCGATGGAATTTTTGATTTTTTGAGGGTGGTCACGAATTAACCTCATTTTGGCTCTAGGACGCTTAGTTTAGGAGATATGAGCAAAAGAAGTTTTTCATATACAAATTTGATTTTTTTTAAGATTTCGATGGAATTTTTGATTTTTTGGGGGTGGTCACGAATTAACCTCCTTTTGGCTCTAGGACGCTTAGTTTAGGAGATATGAGCAAATAAGTTTTTCATATAAAAATTTGATTTTTTTTAAGATTTCGATGGAATTTTTGATTTTTTGGGGGTGGTCACGAATTAACCTCCTTTTGGCTCTAGGACGCATAGTTTAGGAGATATGAGCAAAAGAAGTTTTTCATATAAAAATTTGATTTTTTTTTAGATTTCGATGGAATTTTTGATTTTTTGAGGGTGGTCAGGAATTAACCTCCTTTTGGCTCTAGGACGCTTAGTTTAGGAGATATGAGCAAAAGAAGTTTTTCATATAAAAATTTGATTTTTTTATGATTTCGATGGAATTTTTGATTTTTTGGGGGTGGTCACGAATTAACCTCCTTTTGGCTCTAGGACGCTTAGTTTAGGAGATATGAGCAAAATAAGTTTTTCATATAAAAATTTGAATTTTTTTAAGATTTCGATGGAATTTTTGATTTTTTGAGGGTGGTCACGAATTAACCTCCTTTTGGCTCTAGGACGCTTAGTTTAGGAGATATGAGCAAAAGAAGTTTTTCATATAAAAATTTGATTTTTTTTAAGATTTCGATGGAATTTTTGATTTTTTGGGGGTGGTCACGAATTAACCTCCTTTTGGCTCTAGGACGCTTAGTTTAGGAGATATGAGCAAAAGAAGTTTTTCATATAAAAATTTGATTTTTTTTTAGATTTCGATGGAATTTTTGATTTTTTGAGGGTGGTCACGAATTAACCTCCTTTTGGCTCTAGGACGCATAGTTTAGGAGATATGAGCAAAAGAAGTTTTTCATATAAAAATTTGATTTTTTTTAAGATTTCGATGGAATTTTTGATTTTTTGGGGGTGGTCACGAATTAACCTCCTTTTGGCTCTAGGACGCTTAGTTTAGGAGATATGAGCAAAAGAAGTTTTTCATATAAAAATTTGATTTTTTTTAAGATTTCGATGGAATTTTTGATTTTTTGGGGGGTGGTCACGAATTAACCTCCTTTTGGCTCTAGGACGCATAGTTTAGGAGATATGAGCAAAAGAAGTTTTTCATATAAAAATTTGATTTTTTTTTTAGATTTCGATGGAATTTTTGATTTTTTGAGGGTGGTCAGGAATTAACCTCCTTTTGGCTCTAGGACGCTTAGTTTAGGAGATATGAGCAAAAGAAGTTTTTCATATAAAAATTTGATTTTTTTTAAGATTTCGATGGAATTTTTGATTTTTTGAGGGTGGTCAGGAATTAACCTCATTTTGGCTCTAGGACGCTTAGTTTAGGAGATATGAGCAAAAGAAGTTTTTCATATACAAATTTGAATTTTTTTAAGATTTCGATTGAATTTTTGATTTTTTGGGGGTGGTCACGAATTAACCTCCTTTTGGCTCTAGGACGCTTAGTTTAGGAGATATGAGCAAAAGAAGTTTTTCATATAAAAATTTGAATTTTTTTAAGATTTCGATGGAATTTTTGATTTTTTGGGGGTGGTCACGAATTAACCTCCTTTTGGCTCTAGGACGCATAGTTTAGGAGATATGAGCAAAAGAAGTTTTTCATATAAAAATTTGATTTTTTTTAGATTTCGATGGAATTTTTGATTTTTTGAGGGTGGTCACGAATTAACCTCCTTTTGGCTCTAGGACGCTTAGTTTAGGAGATATGAGCAAAAGAAGTTTTTCATATACAAATTTGAATTTTTTTAAGATTTCGATGGAATTTTTGATTTTTTTGGGGTGGTCACGAATTAACCTCTTTGGCTCTAGGACGCTTAGTTTAGGAGATATGAGCAAAAGAAGTTTTTCATATAAAAATTTGATTTTTTTTAAGATTTCGATGGAATTTTTGTTTTTTTGTGGGTGGTCACGAATTAACCTCCTTTTGGCTCTAGGATGCTTAGTTTAGGAGATATGAGCTAAATAAGTTTTTCATATAAAAATTTGAATTTTTTTAAGATTTCGATGGAATTTTTGATTTTTTGAGGGTGGTCACGAATTAACCTCCTTTTGGCTCTAGGACGCTTAGTTTAGGAGATATGAGCAAAAGAAGTTTTTCATATAAAAATTTGATTTTTTTTAAGATTTCGATGGAATTTTTGATTTTTTGAGGGTGGTCAGGAATTAACCTCATTTTGGCTCTAGGACGCTTAGTTTAGGAGATATGAGCAAAAGAAGTTTTTCATATACAAATTTGAATTTTTTTAAGATTTCGATTGAATTTTTGATTTTTTGGGGGTGGTCACGAATTAACCTCCTTTTGGCTCTAGGACGCTTAGTTTAGGAGATATGAGCAAAAGAAGTTTTTCATATAAAAATTTGATTTTTTTAAGATTTCGATGGAATTTTTGATTTTTTAGGGGTGGTCACGAATTAACCTCCTTTTGGCTCTAGGACGCATAGTTTAGGAGATATGAGCAAAAGAAGTTTTTCATATAAAAATTTGATTTTTTTTTAAGATTTCGATGGAATTTTTGATTTTTTGGGGGTGGTCACGAATTAACCTCCTTTTGGCTCTAGGACGCTTAGTTTAGGAGATATGAGCAAATAAGTTTTTCATATAAAAATTTGATTTTTTTAAGATTTCGATGGAATTTTTGATTTTTTGGGGGTGGTCACGAATTAACCTCCTTTTGGCTCTAGGACGCATAGTTTAGGAGATATGAGCAAAAGAAGTTTTTCATATAAAAATTTGATTTTTTTTTTAGATTTCGATGGAATTTTTGATTTTTTGAGGGTGGTCAGGAATTAACCTCCTTTTGGCTCTAGGACGCTTAGTTTAGGAGATATGAGCAAAAGAAGTTTTTCATATAAAAATTTGATTTTTTTAAGATTTCGATGGAATTTTTGATTTTTTGGGGGTGGTCACGAATTAACCTCCTTTTGGCTCTAGGACGCTTAGTTTAGGAGATATGAGCAAAATAAGTTTTTCATATAAAAATTTGAATTTTTTTAAGATTTCGATGGAATTTTTGATTTTTTGAGGGTGGTCACGAATTTTTTAAGATTTTTTAAGATTTCGATGGAATTTTTGATTTTTTGGGGGTGGTCACGAATTAACCTCCTTTTGGCTCTAGGACGCTTAGTTTAGGAGATATGAGCAAAATAAGTTTTTCATATAAAAATTTGAATTTTTTTAAGATTTCGATGGAATTTTTGATTTTTTGAGGGTGGTCACGAATTAACCTCCTTTTGGCTCTAGGACGCTTAGTTTAGGAGATATGAGCAAAAGAAGTTTTTCATATAAAAATTTGATTTTTTTTAAGATTTCGATGGAATTTTTGATTTTTTGGGGGTGGTCACGAATTAACCTCCTTTTGGCTCTAGGACGCTTAGTTTAGGAGATATGAGCAAAAGAAGTTTTTCATATAAAAAATTGATATTTTTTTAGATTTCGATGGAATTTTTGATTTTTTGAGGGTGGTCACGAATTAACCTCCTTTTGGCTCTAGGACGCATAGTTTAGGAGATATGAGCAAAAGAAGTTTTTCATATAAAAATTTGAATTTTTTTAAGATTTCGATGGAATTTTTGATTTTTTGGGGGTGGTCACGAATTAACCTCCTTTTGGCTCTAGGACGCATAGTTTAGGAGATATGAGCAAAAGAAGTTTTTCATATAAAAATTTGAATTTTTTTAAGATTTCGATGGAATTTTTGATTTTTTGGGGGTGGTTACGAATTAACCTCCTTTTGGCTCTAGGACGCATAGTTTAGGAGATATGAGCAAAAGAAGTTTTTCATATAAAAATTTGAATTTTTTTAAGATTTCGATGGAATTTTTGATTTTTTGGGGGTGGTCACGAATTAACCTCCTTTTGGCTCTAGGACGCATAGTTTAGGAGATATGAGCAAAAGAAGTTTTTCATATAAAAATTTGAATTTTTTTAAGATTTCGATGGAATTTTTGATTTTTTGGGGGTGGTCACGAATTAACCTCCTTTTGGCTCTAGGACGCATAGTTTAGGAGATATGAGCAAAAGAAGTTTTTCATATAAAAATTTGATTTTTTTTAAGATTTCGATGGAATTTTTGATTTTTTGGGGGTGGTCACGAATTAACCTCCTTTTGGCTCTAGGACGCTTAGTTTAGGAGATATGAGCAAAAGAAGTTTTTCATATAAAAATTTGATTTTTTTTAAGATTTCGATGGAATTTTTGATTTTTTGGGGGTGGTCACGAATTAACCTCCTTTTGGCTCTAGGACGCTTAGTTTAGGAGATATGAGCAAAAGAAGTTTTTCATATAAAAATTTGAATTTTTTTAAGATTTTGATGGAATTTTTGATTTTTTGGGGGTGGTCACGAATTAACCTCCTTTTGGCTCTAGGACGCATAGTTTAGGAGATATGAGCAAAAGAAGTTTTTCATATAAAAATTTGAATTTTTTTAAGATTTCGATGGAATTTTTGATTTTTTGGGGGTGGTCACGAATTAACCTCCTTTTGGCTCTAGAACGCATAGTTTAGGAGATATGAGCAAAAGAAGTTTTTCATATACAAATTTGAATTTTTTAAGATTTCGATGGAATTTTTGATTTTTTTGGGGTGGTCACGAATTAACCTCCTTTTGGCTCTAGGACGCTTAGTTTAGGAGATATGAGCAAAAGAAGTTTTTCATATCAAAATTCGATTTTTTTTAAGATTTCGATGGAATTTTTGATTTTTTGGGGGTGGTCACGAATTAACCTCTTTGGCTCTAGGACGCTTAGTTTAGGAGATATGAGCAAAAGAAGTTTTTCATATAAAAATTTGATTTTTTTTTAAGATTTCGATGGAATTTTTGTTTTTTTGTGGGTGGTCACGAATTAACCTCCTTTTGGCTCTAGGACGCTTAGTTTAGGAGATATGAGCAAAATAAGTTTTTCATATAAAAATTTGAATTTTTTTAAGATTTCGATGGAATTTTTGATTTTTTGAGGGTGGTCACGAATTAACCTCCTCTTGGCTCTAGGACGCATAGTTTAGGAGATATGAGCAAAAGAAGTTTTTCATATAAAAATTTGATTTTTTTTAAGATTTCGATGGAATTTTTGATTTTTTGAGGGTGGTCAGGAATTAACCTCATTTTGGCTCTAGGACGCTTAGTTTAGGAGATATGAGCAAAAGAAGTTTTTCATATACAAATTTGAATTTTTTTAAGATTTCGATTGAATTTTTGATTTTTTGGGGGTGGTCACGAATTAACCTCCTTTTGGCTCTAGGACGCTTAGTTTAGGAGATATGAGCAAAAGAAGTTTTTCATATAAAAATTTGATTTTTTTTAAGATTTCGATGGAATTTTTGATTTTTTGGGGGTGGTCACGAATTAACCTCCTTTTGGCTCCAGGACGCTTAGTTTAGGAGATATGAGCAAAAGAAGTTTTTCATATAAAAATTTGATTTTTTTTAAGATTTCGATGGAATTTTTGATTTTTTGGGGGTGGTCACGAATTAACCTCCTTTTGGCTCTAGGACGCATAGTTTAGGAGATATGAGCAAAAGAAGTTTTTCATATAAAAATTTGATTTTTTTTTTAGATTTCGATGGAATTTTTGATTTTTTGAGGGTGGTCAGGAATTAACCTCCTTTTGGCTCTAGGACGCTTAGTTTAGGAGATATGAGCAAAAGAAGTTTTTCATATAAAAATTTGATTTTTTTAAGATTTCGATGGAATTTTTGATTTTTTGGGGGTGGTCACGAATTAACCTCCTTTTGGCTCTAGGACGCTTAGTTTAGGAGATATGAGCAAAATAAGTTTTTCATATAAAAATTTGAATTTTTTTAAGATTTCGATGGAATTTTTGATTTTTTGAGGGTGGTCACGAATTAACCTCCTTTTGGCTCTAGGACGCTTAGTTTAGGAGATATGAGCAAAAGAAGTTTTTCATATAAAAATTTGATTTTTTTTAAGATTTCGATGGAATTTTTGATTTTTTGGGGGTGGTCACGAATTAACCTCCTTTTGGCTCTAGGACGCATAGTTTAGGAGATATGAGCAAAAGAAGTTTTTCATATAAAAATTCGAATTTTTTTAAGATTTCGATGGAATTTTTGATTTTTTGGGGGTGGTCACGAATTAACCTCCTTTTGGCTCTAGAACGTATAGTTTAGGAGATATGAGCAAAAGAAGTTTTTCATATACAAATTTGAATTTTTTTAAGATTTCGATGGAATTTTTGATTTTTTTGGGGTGGTCACGAATTAACCTCCTTTTGGCTCTAGGACGCTTAGTTTAGGAGATATGAGCAAAAGAAGTTTTTCATATCAAAATTCGATTTTTTTTTAAGATTTCGATGGAATTTTTGATTTTTTGGGGGTGGTCACGAATTAACGTCCTTTTGGCTCTAGGACGCATAGTTTAGGAGATATGAGCAAAAGAAGTTTTTCATATAAAAATTTGATTTTTTTTAAGATTTCGATGGAATTTTTGATTTTTTGGGGGTGGTCACGAATTAACCTCCTTTTGGCTCTAGGACGCATAGTTTAGGAGATATGAGCAAAATAAGTTTTTCATATAAAAATTTGAATTTTTTTAAGATTTCGATGGAATTTTTGATTTTTTGAGGGTGGTCACGAATTAACCTCCTTTTGGCTCTAGGACGCTTAGTTTAGGAGATATGAGCAAAAGAAGTTTTTCATATAAAAATTTGATTTTTTTTAAGATTTCGATGGAATTTTTGATTTTTTGGGGGTGGTCACGAATTAACCTCCTTTTGGCTCTAGGACGCTTAGTTTAGGAGATATGAGCAAAAGAAGTTTTTCATATAAAAATTTGATTTTTTTTAAGATTTCGATGGAATTTTTGATTTTTTGGGGGTGGTCACGAATTAACCTCCTTTTGGCTCTAGGACGCTTAGTTTAGGAGATATGAACAAAAGAAGTTTTTCATATAAAAATTTGAATTTTTTTAAGATTTCGATGGAATTTTTGATTTTTTGAGGGTGGTCACGAATTAACCTCCTTTTGGCTCTAGGACGCTTAGTTTAGGAGATATGAGCAAAAGAAGTTTTTCATATAAAAATTTGAATTTTTTTTAGATTTCGATGGAATTTTTGATTTTTTGAAGGTGGTCACGAATTAACCTCCTTTTGGCTCTAGGACGCATAGTTTAGGAGATATGAGCAAAAGAAGTTTTTCATATAAAAATTTGATTTTTTTTAAGATTTCGATGGAATTTTTGATTTTTTGGGGGTGGTCACGAATTAACCTCCTTTTGGCTCTAGGACGCATAGTTTAGGAGATATGAGCAAAAGAAGTTTTTCATATAAAAATTTGATTTTTTTTAGATTTCGATGGAATTTTTGATTTTTTGGGGGTGGTCACGAATTAACCTCCTTTTGGCTCTAGGACGCTTAGTTTAGGAGATATGAGCAAAAGAAGTTTTTCATATAAAAATTTGAATTTTTTTAAGATTTCGATGGAATTTTTGATTTTTTGAGGGTGGTCACGAATTAACCTCCTTTTGGCTCTAGGACGCTTAGTTTAGGAGATATGAGCAAAAGAAGTTTTTCATATAAAAATTTGATTTTTTTTAAGATTTCGATGGAATTTTTGATTTTTTGGGGGTGGTCACGAATTAACCTCCTTTTGGCTCTAGGACGCTTAGTTTAGGAGATATGAGCAAAAGAAGTTTTTCATATAAAAATTAGATTTTTTTTTTAAGATTTCGATGGAATTTTTGATTTTTTGGGGGTGGTTACGAATTAACCTCCTTTTGGCTCTAGGACGCATAGTTTAGGAGATATGAGCAAAAGAAGTTTTTCATATAAAAATTTGATTTTTTTTTAGATTTCGATGGAATTTTTGATTTTTTGAGGGTGGTCAGGAATTAACCTCCTTTTGGCTCTAGGACGCTTAGTTTAGGAGATATGAGCAAAAGAAGTTTTTCATATAAAAATTTGATTTTTTTTAAGATTTCGATGGAATTTTTGATTTTTTGAGGGTGGTCAGGAATTAACCTCATTTTGGCTCTAGGACGCATAGTTTAGGAGATATGAGCAAAAGAAGTTTTTCATATACAAATTTGAATTTTTTTAAGATTTCGATTGAATTTTTGATTTTTTGGGGGTGGTCACGAATTAACCTCCTTTTGGCTCTAGGACGCTTAGTTTAGGAGATATGAGCAAAAGAAGTTTTTCATATAAAAATTTGATTTTTTTTTAAGATTTCGATGGAATTTTTGATTTTTTGGGGGTGGTCACGAATTAACCTCCTTTTGGCTCTAGGACGCATAGTTTAGGAGATATGAGCAAAAGAAGTTTTTCATATAAAAATTTGAATTTTTTTAAGATTTCGATGGAATTTTTGATTTTTTGGGGGTGGTCACGAATTAACCTCCTTTTGGCTCTAGGACGCTTAGTTTAGGAGATATGAGCAAAAGAAGTTTTTCATATAAAAATTTGATTTTTTTTAAGATTTCGATGGAATTTTTGATTTTTTGGGGGTGGTCACGAATTAACCTCCTTTTGGCTCTAGGACGCTTAGTTTAGGAGATATGAGCAAAAGAAATTTTTCATATAAAAATTTGAATTTTTTTAAGATTTCGATGGAATTTTTGATTTTTTGGGGGTGGTCACGAATTAACCTCCTTTTGGCTCTAGGACGCATAGTTTAGGAGATATGAGCAAAAGAAGTTTTTCATATAAAAATTTGAATTTTTTTAAGATTTCGATGGAATTTTTGATTTTTTGGGGGTGGTCACGAATTAACCTCCTTTTGGCTCTAGGACGCATAGTTTAGGAGATATGAGCAAAAGAAGTTTTTCATATAAAAATTTGAATTTTTTTAAGATTTCGATGGAATTTTTGATTTTTTGGGGGTGGTCACGAATTAACCTCCTTTTGGCTCTAGGACGCTTAGTTTAGGAGATATGAGCAAAAGAAGTTTTTCATATAAAAATTTGATTTTTTTTTAAGATTTCGATGGAATTTTTGATTTTTTGGGGGTGGTCACGAATTAACCTCCTTTTGGCTCTAGGACGCATAGTTTAGGAGATATGAGCAAAAGAAGTTTTTCATATAAAAATTTGATTTTTTTTTAGATTTCGATGGAATTTTTGATTTTTTGAGGGTGGTCAGGAATTAACCTCCTTTTGGCTCTAGGACGCTTAGTTTAGGAGATATGAGCAAAAGAAGTTTTTCATATAAAAATTTGATTTTTTTAAGATTTCGATGGAATTTTTGATTTTTTGGGGGTGGTCACGAATTAACCTCCTTTTGGCTCTAGGACGCATAGTTTAGGAGATATGAGCAAAAGAAGTTTTTCATATAAAAATTTGATTTTTTTTTAGATTTCGATGGAATTTTTGATTTTTTGGGGGTGGTCACGAATTAACCTCCTTTTGGCTCTAGGACGCTTAGTTTAGGAGATATGAGCAAAAGAAATTTTTCATATAAAAATTTGAATTTTTTTAAGATTTCGATGGAATTTTTAATTTTTTGGGGGTGGTCACGAATTAACCTCCTTTTGGCTCTAGGACGCATAGTTTAGGAGATATGAGCAAAAGAAGTTTTTCATATAAAAATTTGAATTTTTTTAAGATTTCGATGGAATTTTTGATTTTTTGGGGGTGGTCACGAATTAACCTCCTTTTGGCTCTAGGACGCATAGTTTAGGAGATATGAGCAAAATAAGTTTTTCATATAAAAATTTGAATTTTTTTAAGATTTCGATGGAATTTTTGATTTTTTGGGGGTGATCACGAATTAACCTCCTTTTGGCTCTAGGACGCTTAGTTTAGGAGATATGAGCAAAAGAAGTTTTTCATATAAAAATTTGATTTTTTTTAAGATTTCGATGGAATTTTTGATTTTTTGGGGGTGGTCACGAATTAACCTCCTTTTGGCTCTAGGACGCTTAGTTTAGGAGATATGAGCAAAAGAAGTTTTTCATATAAAAATTTGAATTTTTTTAAGATTTCGATGGAATTTTTGATTTTTTGGGGGTGGTCACGAATTAACCTCCTTTTGGCTCTAGGACGCATAGTTTAGGAGATATGAGCAAAAGAAGTTTTTCATATAAAAATTTGAATTTTTTTAAGATTTCGATGGAATTTTTGATTTTTTGGGGGTGGTCACGAATTAACCTCCTTTTGGCTCTAGAACGCATAGTTTAGGAGATATGAGCAAAAGAAGTTTTTCATATACAAATTTGAATTTTTTTAAGATTTCGATGGAATTTTTGATTTTTTTGGGGTGGTCACGAATTAACCTCCTTTTGGCTCTAGGACGCTTAGTTTAGGAGATATGAGCAAAAGAAGTTTTTCATATCAAAATTCGATTTTTTTAAGATTTCGATGGAATTTTTGATTTTTTGGGGGTGGTCACGAATTAACCTCCTTTTGGCTCTAGGACGCATAGTTTAGGAGATATGAGCAAAAGAAGTTTTTCATATAAAAATTTGATTTTTTTTAGATTTCGATGGAATTTTTGATTTTTTGAGGGTGGTCACGAATTAACCTCCTTTTGGCTCTAGGACGCATAGTTTAGGAGATATGAGCAAAAGAAGTTTTTCATATACAAATTTGAATTTTTTTAAGATTTCGATGGAATTTTTGATTTTTTTGGGGTGGTCCACGAATTAACCTCCTTTTGGCTCTAGGACGCTTAGTTTAGGAGATATGAGCAAAAGAAGTTTTTCATATAAAAATTTGATTTTTTTTTAGATTTCGATGGAATTTTTGATTTTTTGAGGGTGGTCAGGAATTAACCTCCTTTTGGCTCTAGGACGCTTAGTTTAGGAGATATGAGCAAAATAAGTTTTTCATATAAAAATTTGAATTTTTTTAAGATTTCGATGGAATTTTTGATTTTTTGAGGGTGGTCACGAATTAACCTCCTTTTGGCTCTAGGACGCTTAGTTTAGGAGATATGAGCAAAAGAAGTTTTTCATATAAAAATTTGATTTTTTTTAAGATTTCGATGGAATTTTTGATTTTTTGGGGGTGGTCACGAATTAACCTCCTTTTGGCTCTAGGACGCTTAGTTTAGGAGATATGAGCAAAAGAAGTTTTCATATAAAAATTTGATTTTTTTTTAGATTTCGATGGAATTTTTGATTTTTTGAGGGTGGTCACGAATTAACCTCCTTTTGGCTCTAGGACGCATAGTTTAGGAGATATGAGCAAAAGAAGTTTTTCATATAAAAATTTGATTTTTTTTTAAGATTTCGATGGAATTTTTGATTTTTTGGGGGTGGTCACGAATTAACCTCCTTTTGGCTCTAGGACGCATAGTTTAGGAGATATGAGCAAAAGAAGTTTTTCATATAAAAATTAGATTTTTTTTTAGATTTCGATGGAATTTTTGATTTTTTGGGGGTGGTCACGAATTAACCTCCTTTTGGCTCTAGGACGCTTAGTTTAGGAGATATGAGCAAAAGAAGTTTTTCATATAAAAATTTGATTTTTTTTAAGATTTCGATGGAATTTTTGATTTTTTAGGGGTGGTCAAAAATTTGATTTTTTTTAAGATTTCGATGGAATTTTTGATTTTTTGGGGGTGGTCACGAATTAACCTCCTTTTGGCTCTAGGACGCTTAGTTTAGGAGATATGAGCAAAAGAAGTTTTTCATATAAAAATTTGATTTTTTTTTAGATTTCGATGGAATTTTTGATTTTTTGGGGGTGGTCACGAATTAACCTCCTTTTGGCTCTAGGACGCTTAGTTTAGGAGATATGAGCAAAAGAAGTTTTTCATATAAAAATTCGATTTTTTTTAAGATTTCGATGGAATTTTTGATTTTTTAGGGGTGGTCACGAATTAACCTCCTTTTGGCTCTAGGACGCATTGTTTAGGAGATATGAGCAAAAGAAGTTTTTCATATAAAAATTTGATTTTTTTTAAGATTTCGATGGAATTTTTAATTTTTTGGGGGTGGTCACGAATTAACCTCCTTTTGGCTCTAGGACGCTTAGTTTAGGAGATATGAGCAAAAGAAGTTTTTCATATAAAAATTTGATTTTTTTTAAGATTTCGATGGAATTTTTGATTTTTTGGGGGTGGTCACGAATTAACCTCCTTTTGGCTCTAGGACGCATAGTTTAGGAGATATGAGCAAAAGAAGTTTTTCATATAAAAATTTGATTTTTTTTTAGATTTCGATGGAATTTTTGATTTTTTGAGGGTGGTCAGGAATTAACCTCCTTTTGGCTCTAGGACGCTTAGTTTAGGAGATATGAGCAAAAGAAGTTTTTCATATAAAAATTTGATTTTTTTAAGATTTCGATGGAATTTTTGATTTTTTGGGGGTGGTCACGAATTAACCTCCTTTTGGCTCTAGGACGCTTAGTTTAGGAGATATGAGCAAAATAAGTTTTTCATATAAAAATTTGAAATTTTTTAAGATTTCGATGGAATTTTTGATTTTTTGGGGGTGGTCACGAATTAACCTCCTTTTGGCTCTAGGACGCTTAGTTTAGGAGATATGAGCAAAAGAAGTTTTTCATATAAAAATTTGATTTTTTTAAGATTTCGATGGAATTTTTGATTTTTTGAGGGTGGTCACGAATTAACCTCCTTTTGGCTCTAGGACGCTTAGTTTAGGAGATATGAGCAAAAGAAGTTTTTCATATAAAAATTTGATTTTTTTTAAGATTTCGATGGAATTTTTGATTTTTTGGGGGTGGTCACGAATTAACCTCCTTTTGGCTCTAGGACGCTTAGTTTAGGAGATATGAGCAAAAGAAGTTTTTCATATAAAAATTTGATTTTTTTTTAGATTTCGATGGAATTTTTGATTTTTTGAGGGTGGTCACGAATTAACCTCCTTTTGGCTCTAGGACGCATAGTTTAGGAGATATGAGCAAAAGAAGTTTTTCATATAAAAATTTGATTTTTTTTAAGATTTCGATGGAATTTTTGATTTTTTGGGGGTGGTCACGAATTAACCTCCTTTTGGCTCTAGCACGCATAGTTTAGGAGATATGAGCAAAAGAAGTTTTTCATATAAAAATTTGATTTTTTTTTAGATTTCGATGGAATTTTTGATTTTTTGGGGGTGGTCACGAATTAACCTCCTTTTGGCTCTAGGACGCTTAGTTTAGGAGATATGAGCAAAAGAAGTTTTTCATATAAAAATTTGATTTTTTTTTAAGATTTCGATGGAATTTTTGATTTTTTGGGGGTGGTCACGAATTAACCTCCTTTTGGCTCTAGGACGCTTAGTTTAGGAGATATGAGCAAAAGAAGTTTTTCATATAAAAATTTGATTTTTTTTTAGATTTCGATGGAATTTTTGATTTTTTGAGGGTGGTCACGAATTAACCTCCTTTTGGCTCTAGGACGCATAGTTTAGGAGATATGAGCAAAAGAAGTTTTTCATATAAAAATTTGATTTTTTTTTAAGATTTCGATGGAATTTTTGATTTTTTGGGGGTGGTCACGAATTAACCTCCTTTTGGCTCTAGGACGCATAGTTTAGGAGATATGAGCAAAAGAAGTTTTTCATATAAAAATTAGATTTTTTTTTAGATTTCGATGGAATTTTTGATTTTTTGGGGGTGGTCACGAATTAACCTCCTTTTGGCTCTAGGACGCTTAGTTTAGGAGATATGAGCAAAAGAAGTTTTTCATATAAAAATTTGATTTTTTTTAAGATTTCGATGGAATTTTTGATTTTTTAGGGGTGGTCAAAAATTTGATTTTTTTTAAGATTTCGATGGAATTTTTGATTTTTTGGGGGTGGTCACGAATTAACCTCCTTTTGGCTCTAGGACGCTTAGTTTAGGAGATATGAGCAAAAGAAGATTTTCATATAAAAATTTGATTTTTTTTTAGATTTCGATGGAATTTTTGATTTTTTGGGGGTGGTCACGAATTAACCTCCTTTTGGCTCTAGGACGCTTAGTTTAGGAGATATGAGCAAAAGAAGTTTTTCATATAAAAATTCGATTTTTTTTAAGATTTCGATGGAATTTTTGATTTTTTAGGGGTGGTCACGAATTAACCTCCTTTTGGCTCTAGGACGCATTGTTTAGGAGATATGAGCAAAAGAAGTTTTTCATATAAAAATTTGATTTTTTTTAAGATTTCGATGGAATTTTTGATTTTTTGGGGGTGGTCACGAATTAACCTCCTTTTGGCTCTAGGACGCTTAGTTTAGGAGATATGAGCAAAAGAAGTTTTTCATATAAAAATTTGATTTTTTTTAAGATTTCGATGGAATTTTTGATTTTTTGGGGGTGGTCACGAATTAACCTCCTTTTGGCTCTAGGACGCATAGTTTAGGAGATATGAGCAAAAGAAGTTTTTCATATAAAAATTTGATTTTTTTTTAGATTTCGATGGAATTTTTGATTTTTTGAGGGTGGTCAGGAATTAACCTCCTTTTGGCTCTAGGACGCTTAGTTTAGGAGATATGAGCAAAAGAAGTTTTTCATATAAAAATTTGATTTTTTTAAGATTTCGATGGAATTTTTGATTTTTTGGGGGTGGTCACGAATTAACCTCCTTTTGGCTCTAGGACGCTTAGTTTAGGAGATATGAGCAAAATAAGTTTTTCATATAAAAATTTGAAATTTTTTAAGATTTCGATGGAATTTTTGATTTTTTGAGGGTGGTCACGAATTAACCTCCTTTTGGCTCTAGGACGCTTAGTTTAGGAGATATGAGCAAAAGAAGTTTTTCATATAAAAATTTGATTTTTTTTAAGATTTCGATGGAATTTTTGATTTTTTGAGGGTGGTCACGAATTAACCTCCTTTTGGCTCTAGGACGCTTAGTTTAGGAGATATGAGCAAAAGAAGTTTTTCATATAAAAATTTGATTTTTTTTAAGATTTCGATGGAATTTTTGATTTTTTGGGGGTGGTCACGAATTAACCTCCTTTTGGCTCTAGGACGCTTAGTTTAGGAGATATGAGCAAAAGAAGTTTTTCATATAAAAATTTGATTTTTTTTTAGATTTCGATGGAATTTTTGATTTTTTGAGGGTGGTCACGAATTAACCTCCTTTTGGCTCTAGGACGCATAGTTTAGGAGATATGAGCAAAAGAAGTTTTTCATATAAAAATTTGATTTTTTTTAAGATTTCGATGGAATTTTTGATTTTTTGGGGGTGGTCACGAATTAACCTCCTTTTGGCTCTAGGACGCATAGTTTAGGAGATATGAGCAAAAGAAGTTTTTCATATAAAAATTTGATTTTTTTTTAGATTTCGATGGAATTTTTGATTTTTTGGGGGTGGTCACGAATTAACCTCCTTTTGGCTCTAGGACGCTTAGTTTAGGAGATATGAGCAAAAGAAGTTTTTCATATAAAAATTTGATTTTTTTTTAAGATTTCGATGGAATTTTTGATTTTTTGGGGGTGGTCACGAATTAACCTCCTTTTGGCTCTAGGACGCTTAGTTTAGGAGATATGAGCAAAAGAAGTTTTTCATATAAAAATTTGATTTTTTTTTAGATTTCGATGGAATTTTTGATTTTTTGAGGGTGGTCACGAATTAACCTCCTTTTGGCGCTAGGACGCATAGTTTAGGAGATATGAGCAAAAGAAGTTTTTCATATAAAAATTTGATTTTTTTTAAAATTTCGATGGAATTTTTGATGTTTTGGGGGTGGTCACGAATTAACCTCCTTTTGGCTCTAGGACGCATAGTTTAGGAGATATGAGCAAAAGAAGTTTTTCATATAAAAATTTGATTTTTTTTTAGATTTCGATGGAATTTTTGATTTTTTGGGGGTGGTCACGAATTAACCTCCTTTTGGCTCTAGGACGCTTAGTTTAGGAGATATGAGCAAAAGAAGTTTTTCATATAAAAATTTGATTTTTTTTAAGATTTCGATGGAATTTTTGATTTTTTAGGGGTGGTCACGAATTAACATCCTTTTGGCTCTAGGACGCATAGTTTAGGAGATATGAGCAAAAGAAGTTTTTCATATAAAAATTTGATTTTTTTTAAGATTTCGATGGAATTTTTGATTTTTTGGGGGTGGTCACGAATTAACCTCCTTTTGGCTCTAGGACGCTTAGTTTAGGAGATATGAGAAAAAGAAGTTTTTCATATAAAAATTAGATTTTTTTTAAGATTTCGATGGAATTTTTGATTTTTTGGGGGTGGTCACGAATTAACCTCCTTTTGGCTCTAGGACGCATAGTTTAGGAGATATGAGCAAAAGAAGTTTTTCATATAAAAATTTGATTTTTTTTTAGATTTCGATGGAATTTTTGATTTTTTGAGGGTGGTCACGAATTAACCTCCTTTTGGCTCTAGGACGCTTAGTTTAGGAGATATGAGCAAAAGAAGTTTTTCATATAAAAATTTGATTTTTTTAAGATTTCGATGGAATTTTTGATTTTTTGGGGGTGGTCACGAATTAACCTCCTTTTGGCTCTAGGACGCTTAGTTTAGGAGATATGAGCAAAAGAAGTTTTTCATATAAAAATTTGAATTTTTTTAAGATTTCGATTGAATTTTTGATTTTTTGGGGGTGGTCACGAATTAACCTCCTTTTGGCTCTAGGACGCTTAGTTTAGGAGATATGAGCAAAAGAAGTTTTTCATATAAAAATTTGATTTTTTTTAAGATTTCGATGGAATTTTTGATTTTTTGGGGGGTGGTCACGAATTAACCTCCTTTTGGCTCTAGGACGCATAGTTTAGGAGATATGAGCAAAAGAAGTTTTTCATATAAAAATTTGATTTTTTTTAGATTTCGATGGAATTTTTGATTTTTTGAGGGTGGTCACGAATTAACCTCCTTTTGGCTCTAGGACGCTTAGTTTAGGAGATATGAGCAAAAGAAGTTTTTCATATAAAAATTTGATTTTTTTAAGATTTCGATGGAATTTTTGATTTTTTGGGGGTGGTCACGAATTAACCTCCTTTTGGCTCTAGGACGCTTAGTTTAGGAGATATGAGCAAAATAAGTTTTTCATATAAAAATTTGAATTTTTTTAAGATTTCGATGGAATTTTTGATTTTTTGAGGGTGGTCACGAATTAACCTCCTTTTGGCTCTAGGACGCTTAGTTTAGGAGATATGAGCAAAAGAAGTTTTTCATATAAAAATTTGATTTTTTTTAAGATTTCGATGGATTTTTTGATTTTTTGAGGGTGGTCACGAATTAACTTCCTTTTGGCTCTAGGACGCTTAGTTTAGGAGATATGAGCAAAAGAAGTTTTTCATATAAAAATTTGATTTTTTTTAAGATTTCGATGGAATTTTTGATTTTTTGGGGGTGGTCACGAATTAACCTCCTTTTGGCTCTAGGACGCTTAGTTTAGGAGATATGAGCAAAAGAAGTTTTTCATATAAAAATTTGATTTTTTTTAGATTTCGATGGAATTTTTGATTTTTTGAGGGTGGTCACGAATTAACCTCCTTTTGGCTCTAGGACGCATAGTTTAGGAGATATGAGCAAAAGAAGTTTTTCATATACAAATTTTAATTTTTTTAAGATTTCGATGGAATTTTTGATTTTTTTGGGGTGGTCACGAATTAACCTCCTTTTGGCTCTAGGACGCTTAGTTTAGGAGATATGAGCAAAAGAAGTTTTTCATATCAAAATTCGATTTTTTTTAAGATTTCGATGGAATTTTTGATTTTTTGGGGGTGGTCACGAATTAACCTCCTTTTGGCTCTAGGACGCTTAGTTTAGGAGATATGAGCAAAATAAGTTTTTCATATAAAAATTTGAATTTTTTTAAGATTTCGATGGAATTTTTGATTTTTTGAGGGTGGTCAGGAATTAACCTCCTTTTGGCTCTAGGACGCTTAGTTTAGGAGATATGAGCAAAAGAAGTTTTTCATATAAAAATTTGATTTTTTTTAAGATTTCGATGGAATTTTTGATTTTTTGGGGGTGGTCACGAATTAACCTCCTTTTGGCTCTAGGACGCATAGTTTAGGAGATATGAGCAAAAGAAGTTTTTCATATAAAAATTTGATTTTTTTTAGATTTCGATGGAATTTTTGATTTTTTGAGGGTGGTCACGAATTAACCTCCTTTTGGCTCTAGGACGCTTAGTTTAGGAGATATGAGCAAAAGAAGTTTTTCATATACAAATTTGATTTTTTTTAAGATTTCGATGGAATTTTTGATTTTTTGAGGGTGGTCACGAATTAACCTCCTTTTGGCTCTAGGACGCTTAGTTTAGGAGATATGAGCAAAAGAAGTTTTTCATATAAAAATTTGATTTTTTTTAAGATTTCGATGGAATTTTTGATTTTTTAGGGGTGGTCACGAATTAACCTCCTTTTGGCTCTAGGACGCATAGTTTAGGAGATATGAGCAAAAGAAGTTTTTCATATAAAAATTTGATTTTTTTTAAGATTTCGATGGAATTTTTGATTTTTTGGGGGTGGTCACGAATTAACCTCCTTTTGGCTCTAGGACGCTTAGTTTAGGAGATATGAGAAAAAGAAGTTTTTCATATAAAAATTAGATTTTTTTTAAGATTTCGATGGAATTTTTGATTTTTTGGGGGTGGTCACGAATTAACCTCCTTTTGGCTCTAGGACGCATAGTTTAGGAGATATGAGCAAAAGAAGTTTTTCATATAAAAATTTGATTTTTTTTTAGATTTCGATGGAATTTTTGATTTTATGAGGGTGGTCAGGAATTAACCTCCTTTTGGCTCTAGGACGCTTAGTTTAGGAGATATGAGCAAAAGAAGTTTTTCATATAAAAATTTGATTTTTTTAAGATTTCGATGGAATTTTTGATTTTTTGGGGGTGGTCACGAATTAACCTCCTTTTGGCTCTAGGACGCTTAGTTTAGGAGATATGAGCAAAATAAGTTTTTCATATAAAAATTTGAATTTTTTTAAGATTTCGATGGAATTTTTGATTTTTTGAGGGTGGTCACGAATTAACCTCCTTTTGGCTCTAGGACGCTTAGTTTAGGAGATATGAGCAAAAGAAGTTTTTCATATAAAAATTTGATTTTTTTTAAGATTTCGATGGAATTTTTGATTTTTTGGGGGTGGTCACGAATTAACCTCCTTTTGGCTCCAGGACGCATAGTTTAGGAGATATGAGCAAAAGAAGTTTTTCATATCAAAATTCGATTTTTTTTAAGATTTCGATGGAATTTTTGATTTTTTGGGGGTGGTCACGAATTAACCTCCTTTTGGCTCTAGGACGCTTAGTTTAGGAGATATGAGCAAAAGAAGTTTTTCATATAAAAATTTGATTTTTTTTTAGATTTCGATGGAATTTTTGATTTTTTGAGGGTGGTCACGAATTAACCTCCTTTTGGCTCTAGGACGCATAGTTTAGGAGATATGAGCAAAAGAAGTTTTTCATATAAAAATTTGATTTTTTTTTAGATTTCGATGGAATTTTTGATTTTTTGGGGATGGTCACGAATTAACCTCCTTTTGGCTCTAGGACGCTTAGTTTAGGAGATATGAGCAAAATAAGTTTTTCATATAAAAATTTGAATTTTTTTAAGATTTCGATGGAATTTTTGATTTTTTGAGGGTGGTCACGAATTAACCTCCTTTTGGCTCTAGGACGCTTAGTTTAGGAGATATGAGCAAAAGAAGTTTTTCATATACAAATTTGATTTTTTTTAAGATTTCGATGGAATTTTTGATTTTTTGAGGGTGGTCACGAATTAACCTCCTTTTGGCTCTAGGACGCTTAGTTTAGGAGATATGAGCAAAAGAAGTTTTTCATATAAAAATTTGATTTTTTTTAAGATTTCGATGGAATTTTTGATTTTTTGGGGGTGGTCACGAATTAACCTCCTTTTGGCTCTAGGACGCTTAGTTTAGGAGATATGAGCAAAAGAAGTTTTTCATATAAAAATTTGATTTTTTTTTAGATTTCGATGGAATTTTTGATTTTTTGAGGGTGGTCACGAATTAACCTCCTTTTGGCTCTAGGACGCATAGTTTAGGAGATATGAGCAAAAGAAGTTTTTCATATAAAAATTTGATTTTTTTTTAGATTTCGATGGAATTTTTGATTTTTTGAGGGTGGTCACGAATTAACCTCCTTTTGGCTCTAGGACGCTTAGTTTAGGAGATATGAGAAAAAGAAGTTTTTCATATAAAAATTAGATTTTTTTTAAGATTTCGATGGAATTTTTGATTTTTTGGGGGTGGTCACGAATTAACCTCCTTTTGGCTCTAGGACGCATAGTTTAGGAGATATGAGCAAAAGAAGTTTTTCATATAAAAATTTGATTTTTTTTAAGATTTCGATGGAATTTTTGATTTTTTGAGGGTGGTCAGGAATTAACCTCCTTTTGGCTCTAGGACGCTTAGTTTAGGAGATATGAGCAAAAGAAGTTTTTCATATAAAAATTTGAATTTTTTTAAGATTTCGATGGAATTTTTGATTTTTTGGGGGTGGTCACGAATTAACCTCCTTTTGGCTCTAGGACGCTTAGTTTAGGAGATATGAACAAAATAAGTTTTTCATATAAAAATTTGAATTTTTTTAAGATTTCGATGGAATCTTTGATTTTTTGAGGGTGGTCACGAATTAACCTCCTTTTGGCTCTAGGACGCTTAGTTTAGGAGATATGAGCAAAAGAAGTTTTTCATATAAAAATTTGATTTTTTTTAAGATTTCGATGGAATTTTTGATTTTTTGGGGGTGGTCACGAATTAACCTCCTTTTGGCTCTAGGACGCATAGTTTAGGAGATATGAGCAAAAGAAGTTTTTCATATAAAAATTTGATTTTTTTTTAGATTTCGATGGAATTTTTGATTTTTTGGGGGTGGTCACGAATTAACCTCCTTTTGGCTCTAGGACGCTTAGTTTAGGAGATATGAGCAAAATAAGTTTTTCATATAAAAATTTGAATTTTTTTAAGATTTCGATGGAATTTTTGATTTTTTGAGGGTGGTCACGAATTAACCTCCTTTTGGCTCTAGGACGCTTAGTTTAGGAGATATGAGCAAAAGAAGTTTTTCATATACAAATTTGAATTTTTTTAAGATTTCGATTGAATTTTTGATTTTTTGGGGGTGGTCACGAATTAACCTCCTTTTGGCTCTAGGACGCTTAGTTTAGGAGATATGAGCAAAAGAAGTTTTTCATATAAAAATTTGATTTTTTTAAGATTTCGAAAGAATTTTTGATTTTTTGGGGGTGGTCACGAATTAACCTCCTTTTGGCTCTAGGACGCTTAGTTTAGGAGATATGAGCAAAATAAGTTTTTCATATAAAAATTTGATTTTTTTTAAGATTTCGATGGAATTTTTGATTTTTTGAGGGTGGTCACGAATTAACCTCCTTTTGGCTCTAGGACGCTTAGTTTAGGAGATATGAGCAAAAGAAGTTTTTCATATAAAAATTTGATTTTTTTTAAGATTTCGATGGAATTTTTGATTTTTTGAGGGTGGTCACGAATTAACCTCCTTTTGGCTCTAGGACGCTTAGTTTAGGAGATATGAGCAAAAGAAGTTTTTCATATAAAAATTTGATTTTTTTTAAGATTTCGATGGAATTTTTGATTTTTTGGGGGTGGTCACGAATTAACCTCCTTTTGGCTCTAGGACGCTTAGTTTAGGAGATATGAGCAAAAGAAGTTTTTCATATAAAAATTTGATTTTTTTTTTAGATTTCGATGGAATTTTTGATTTTTTGAGGGTGGTCACGAATTAACCTCCTTTTGGCTCTAGGACGCATAGTTTAGAAGATATGAGCAAAAGAAGTTTTTCATATAAAAATTTGATTTTTTTTAAGATTTCGATGGAATTTTTGATTTTCATATAAAAATTTGAATTTTTTTAAGATTTCGATGGAATTTTTGATTTTTTGAGGGTGGTCACGAATTAACCTCCTTTTGGCTCTAGGACGCTTAGTTTAGGAGATATGAGCAAAAGAAGTTTTTCATATACAAATTTGAATTTTTTTAAGATTTCGATTGAATTTTTGATTTTTTGGGGGTGGTCACGAATTAACCTCCTTTTGGCTCTAGGACGCTTAGTTTAGGAGATATGAGCAAAAGAAGTTTTTCATATAAAAATTTGATTTTTTTAAGATTTCGATGGAATTTTTGATTTTTTGGGGGTGGTCACGAATTAACCTCCTTTTGGCTCTAGGACGCTTAGTTTAGGAGATATGAGCAAAATAAGTTTTTCATATAAAAATTTGAATTTTTTTAAGATTTCGATGGAATTTTTGATTTTTTGATGGTGGTCACGAATTAACCTCCTTTTGGCTCTAGGACGCTTAGTTTAGGAGATATGAGCAAAAGAAGTTTTTCATATAAAAATTTGATTTTTTTTTAGATTTCGATGGATTTTTTGATTTTTTGAGGGTGGTCACGAATTAACTTCCTTTTGGCTCTAGGACGCTTAGTTTAGGAGATATGAGCAAAAGAAGTTTTTCATATAAAAATTTGATTTTTTTTAAGATTTCGATGGAATTTTTGATTTTTTGGGGGTGGTCACGAATTAACCTCCTTTTGGCTCTAGGACGCTTAGTTTAGGAGATATGAGCAAAAGAAGTTTTTCATATAAAAATTTGATTTTTTTTAGATTTCGATGGAATTTTTGATTTTTTGAGGGTGGTCACGAATTAACCTCCTTTTGGCTCTAGGACGCATAGTTTAGGAGATATGAGCAAAAGAAGTTTTTCATATACAAATTTTAATTTTTTTAAGATTTCGATGGAATTTTTGATTTTTTTGGGGTGGTCACGAATTAACCTCCTTTTGGCTCTAGGACGCTTAGTTTAGGAGATATGAGCAAAAGAAGTTTTTCATATCAAAATTCGATTTTTTTTAAGATTTCGATGGAATTTTTGATTTTTTGGGGGTGGTCACGAATTAACCTCCTTTTGGCTCTAGGACGCTTAGTTTAGGAGATATGAGCAAAATAAGTTTTTCATATAAAAATTTGATTTTTTTTAAGATTTCGATGGAATTTTTGATTTTTTGAGGGTGGTCACGAATTAACCTCCTTTTGGCTCTAGGACGCTTAGTTTAGGAGATATGAGCAAAAGAAGTTTTTCATATAAAAATTTGATTTTTTTTAAGATTTCGATGGAATTTTTGATTTTTTGAGGGTGGTCACGAATTAACCTCCTTTTGGCTCTAGGACGCTTAGTTTAGGAGATATGAGCAAAAGAAGTTTTTCATATAAAAATTTGATTTTTTTTAAGATTTCGATGGAATTTTTGATTTTTTGGGGGTGGTCACGAATTAACCTCCTTTTGGCTCTAGGACGCTTAGTTTAGGAGATATGAGCAAAAGAAGTTTTTCATATAAAAATTTGATTTTTTTTTAGATTTCGATGGAATTTTTGATTTTTTGAGGGTGGTCACGAATTAACCTCCTTTTGGCTCTAGGACGCATAGTTTAGGAGATATGAGCAAAAGAAGTTTTTCATATAAAAATTTGATTTTTTTTAAGATTTCGATGGAATTTTTGATTTTTTGGGGGTGGTCACGAATTAACCTCCTTTTGGCTCTAGCACGCATAGTTTAGGAGATATGAGCAAAAGAAGTTTTTCATATAAAAATTTGATTTTTTTTTAGATTTCGATGGAATTTTTGATTTTTTGGGGGTGGTCACGAATTAACCTCCTTTTGGCTCTAGGACGCTTAGTTTAGGAGATATGAGCAAAAGAAGTTTTTCATATAAAAATTTGATTTTTTTTTAAGATTTCGATGGAATTTTTGATTTTTTGGGGGTGGTCACGAATTAACCTCCTTTTGGCTCTAGGACGCTTAGTTTAGGAGATATGAGCAAAAGAAGTTTTTCATATAAAAATTTGATTTTTTTTTAGATTTCGATGGAATTTTTGATTTTTTGAGGGTGGTCACGAATTAACCTCCTTTTGGCTCTAGGACGCATAGTTTAGGAGATATGAGCAAAAGAAGTTTTTCATATAAAAATTTGATTTTTTTTTAAGATTTCGATGGAATTTTTGATTTTTTGGGGGTGGTCACGAATTAACCTCCTTTTGGCTCTAGGACGCATAGTTTAGGAGATATGAGCAAAAGAAGTTTTTCATATAAAAATTAGATTTTTTTTTAGATTTCGATGGAATTTTTGATTTTTTGGGGGTGGTCACGAATTAACCTCCTTTTGGCTCTAGGACGCTTAGTTTAGGAGATATGAGCAAAAGAAGTTTTTCATATAAAAATTTGATTTTTTTTAAGATTTCGATGGAATTTTTGATTTTTTAGGGGTGGTCAAAAATTTGATTTTTTTTAAGATTTCGATGGAATTTTTGATTTTTTGGGGGTGGTCACGAATTAACCTCCTTTTGGCTCTAGGACGCTTAGTTTAGGAGATATGAGCAAAAGAAGATTTTCATATAAAAATTTGATTTTTTTTTAGATTTCGATGGAATTTTTGATTTTTTGGGGGTGGTCACGAATTAACCTCCTTTTGGCTCTAGGACGCTTAGTTTAGGAGATATGAGCAAAAGAAGTTTTTCATATAAAAATTTGAATTTTTTTAAGATTTCGATGGAATTTTTGATTTTTTGAGGGTGGTCACGAATTAACCTCCTTTTGGCTCTAGGACGCTTAGTTTAGGAGATATGAGCAAAAGAAGTTTTTCATATAAAAATTTGACTTTTTTTAAGATTTCGATGTAATTTTTGATTTTTTGGGGGTGGTCACGAATTAACCTCCTTTTGGCTCTAGGACGCTTAGTTTAGGAGATATGAGCAAAAGAAGTTTTTCATATAAAAATTTGATTTTTTTAAGATTTCGATGGAATTTTTGATTTTTTGGGGGTGGTCACGAATTAACCTCCTTTTGGCTCTAGGACGCATAGTTTAGGAGATATGAGCAAAAGAAGTTTTTCATATAAAAATTTGAATTTTTTAAGATTTCGATGGAATTTTTGATTTTTTGGGGGTGGTCACGAATTAACCTCCTTTTGGCTCTAGGACGCATAGTTTAGGAGATATGAGCAAAAGAAGTTTTTCATATAAAAATTTGATTTTTTTTAAGATTTCGATGGAATTTTTGATTTTTTGGGGGTGGTCACGAATTAACCTCCTTTTGGCTCTAGGACGCATAGTTTAGGAGATATGAGCAAAAGAAGTTTTTCATATCAAAATTCGATTTTTTTTAAGATTTCGATGGAATTTTTGATTTTTTGGGGGTGGTCACGAATTAACCTCCTTTTGGCTCTAGGACGCTTAGTTTAGGAGATATGAGCAAAAGAAGTTTTTCATATAAAAATTTGAATTTTTTTAAGATTTCGATGGAATTTTTGATTTTTTGGGGGTGGTCACGAATTAACCTCGTTTTGGCTCTAGGACGCATAGTTTAGGAGATATGAGCAAAAGAAGTTTTTCATATAAAAATTTGATTTTTTTTAGATTTCGATGGAATTTTTGATTTTTTGAGGGTGGTCACGAATTAACCTCCTTTTGGCTCTAGGACGCATAGTTTAGGAGATATGAGCAAAAGAAGTTTTTCATATACAAATTTGAATTTTTTTAAGATTTCGATGGAATTTTTGATTTTTTTGGGGTGGTCACGAATTAACCTCCTTTTGGCTCTAGGACGCTTAGGTTAGGAGATATGAGCAAAAGAAGTTTTTCATATCAAAATTCGATTTTTTTTAAGATTTCGATGGAATTTTTGATTTTTTGGGGGTGGTCACGAATTAACCTCCTTTTGGCTCTAGGACGCTTAGTTTAGGAGATATGAGCAAAAGAAGTTTTTCATATAAAAATTTGATTTTTTTTAGATTTCGATGGAATTTTTGATTTTTTGAGGGTGGTCACGAATTAACCTCCTTTTGGCTCTAGGACGCATAGTTTAGGAGATATGAGCAAAAGAAGTTTTTCATATAAAAATTTGAATTTTTTTAAGATTTCGATGGAATTTTTGATTTTTTGGGGGTGGTCACGAATTAACCTCCTTTTGGCTCTAGGACGCATAGTTTAGGAGATATGAGCAAAAGAAGTTTTTCATATAAAAATTTGATTTTTTTTTAGATTTCGATGGAATTTTTGATTTTTTGGGGGTGGTCACGAATTAACCTCCTTTTGGCTCTAGGACGCATAGTTTAGGAGATATGAGCAAAAGAAGTTTTTCATATAAAAATTTGATTTTTTTTTTAGATTTCGATGGAATTTTTGATTTTTTGGGGGTGGTCACGAATTAACCTCCTTTTGGCTCTAGGACGCATAGTTTAGGAGATATGAGCAAAAGAAGTTTTTCATATAAAAATTTGATTTTTTTTTAGATTTCGATGGAATTTTTGATTTTTTGGGGGTGGTCACGAATTAACCTCCTTTTGGCTCTAGGACGCTTAGTTTAGGAGATATGAGCAAAAGAAGTTTTTCATATAAAAATTTGAATTTTTTTAAGATTTCGATGGAATTTTTGATTTTTTGAGGGTGGTCACGAATTAACCTCCTTTTGGCTCTAAGACGCTTAGTTTAGGAGATATGAGCAAAAGAAGTTTTTCATATAAAAATTTGATTTTTTTTAAGATTTCGATGGAATTTTTGATGTTTTGGGGGTGGTCACGAATTAACCTCCTTTTGGCTCTAGGACGCTTAGTTTAGGAGATATGAGCAAAAGAAGTTTTTCATATAAAAATTTAATTTTTTTTAAGATTTCGATGGAATTTTTGATTTTTTGGGGGTGGTCACGAATTAACCTCCTTTTGGCTCTAGGACGCATACTTTAGGAGATATGAGCAAAAGAAGTTTTTCATATAAAAATTTGAATTTTTTTAAGATTTCGATGGAATTTTTGATTTTTTGGGGGTGGTCACGAATTAACCTCCTTTTGGCTCTAGGACGCTTAGTTTAGGAGATATGAGCAAAAGAAGTTTTTCATATAAAAATTTGATTTTTTTTAAGATTTCGATGGAATTTTTGATTTTTTGGGGGTGGTCACGAATTAACCTCCTTTTGGCTCTAGGACGCTTAGTTTAGGAGATATGAGCAAAAGAAGTTTTTCATATAAAAATTTGAATTTTTTTAAGATTTCGATGGAGTTTTTGATTTTTTGGGGGTGGTCACGAATTAACCTCCTTTTGGCTCTAGGACGCTTAGTTTAGGGGATATGAGCAAAAGAAGTTTTTCATATAAAAATTTGATTTTTTTTTAGATTTCGATGTAATTTTTGATTTTTTGGGGGTGGTCACGAATTAACCTCCTTTTGGCTCTAGGACGCATAGTTTAGGAGATATGAGCAAAAGAAGTTTTTCATATAAAAATTTGATTTTTTTTTAGATTTCGATGGAATTTTTGATTTTTTGGGGGTGGTCTCGAATTAACCTCCTTTTGGCTCTAGGACGCTTAGTTTAGGAGATATGAGCAAAAGAAGTTTTTCATATAAAAATTTGATTTTTTTTTAGATTTCGATGGAATTTTTGATTTTTTGAGGGTGGTCAGGAATTAACCTCCTTTTGGCTCTAGGACGCTTAGTTTAGGAGATATGAGCAAAAGAAGTTTTTCATATAAAAATTTGATTTTTTTTAAGATTTCGATGGAATTTTTGATTTTTTGAGGGTGGTCAGGAATTAACCTCATTTTGGCTCTAGGACGCTTAGTTTAGGAGATATGAGCAAAAGAAGTTTTTCATATAAAAATTTGATTTTTTTTAAGATTTCGATTGAATTTTTGATTTTTTGGGGGTGGTCACGAATTAACCTCCTTTTGGCTCTAGGACGCTTAGTTTAGGAGATATGAGCAAAAGAAGTTTTTCATATAAAAATTTAATTTTTTTTAAGATTTCGATGGAATTTTTGATTTTTTGGGGGTGGTCACGAATTAACCTCCTTTTGGCTCTAGGACGCATACTTTAGGAGATATGAGCAAAAGAAGTTTTTCATATAAAAATTTGAATTTTTTTAAGATTTCGATGGAATTTTTGATTTTTTGGGGGTGGTCACGAATTAACCTCCTTTTGGCTCTAGGACGCATAGTTTAGGAGATATTAGCAAAAGAAGTTTTTCATATAAAAATTTGAATTTTTTTAAGATTTCGATGGAATTTTTGATTTTTTGGGGGTGGTCACGAATTAACCTCCTTTTGGCTCTAGGACGCATAGTTTAGGAGATATGAGCAAAAGAAGTTTTTCATATAAAAATTTGAATTTTTTTAAGATTTCGATGGAGTTTTTGATTTTTTGGGGGTGGTCACGAATTAACCTCCTTTTGGCTCTAGGACGCTTAGTTTAGGGGATATGAGCAAAAGAAGTTTTTCATATAAAAATTTGATTTTTTTTAAGATTTCGATGGAATTTTTGATTTTTTGGGGGTGGTCACGAATTAACCTCCTTTTGGCTCTAGGACGCTTAGTTTAGGAGATATGAGCAAAAGAAGTTTTTCATATAAAAATTTTAATTTTTTTTAGATTTCGATGGAATTTTTGATTTTTTGGGGGTGGTCACGAATTAACCTCCTTTTGGCTCTAGGACGCTTAGTTTAGGAGATATGAGCAAAAGAAGTTTTTCATATAAAAATTTGATTTTTTGTTAGATTTCGATGGAATTTTTGATTTTTTGAGGGTGGTCACGAATTAACCTCCTTTTGGCTCTAGGACGCATAGTTTAGGAGATATGAGCAAAAGAAGTTTTTCATATAAAAATTTGATTTTTTTTAAGATTTCGATGGAATTTTTGATTTTTTGGGGGTGGTCACGAATTAACCTCCTTTTGGCTCTAGGACACATAGTTTAGGAGATATGAGCAAAAGAAGTTTTTCATATAAAAATTTGATTTTTTTTTAGATTTCGATGGAATTTTTGATTTTTTGGGGGTGGTCACGAATTAACCTCCTTTTGGCTCTAGGACGCTTAGTTTAGGAGATATGAGCAAAAGAAGTTTTTCATATAAAAATTTGATTTTTTTTAAGATTTCGATGGATTTTTTGATTTTTTGGGGGTGGTCACGAATTAACCTCCTTTTGGCTCTAGGACGCTTAGTTTAGGAGATATGAGCAAAAGAAGTTTTTCATATAAAAATTTGATTTTTTTTAAGATTTCGATGGAATTTTTGATTTTTTGGGGGTGGTCACGAATTAACCTCCTTTTGGCTCTAGGACGCTTAGTTTAGGAGATATGAGCAAAAGAAGTTTTTCATATAAAAATTTGAATTTTTTTAAGATTTCGATGGAATTTTTGATTTTTTGAGGGTGGTCACGAATTAACCTCCTTTTGGCTCTAGGACGCTTAGTTTAGGAGATATGAGCAAAAGAAGTTTTTCATATAAAAATTTGATTTTTTTTAAGATTTCGATGGAATTTTTGATGTTTTGGGGGTGGTCACGAATTAACCTCCTTTTGGCTCTAGGACGCTTAGTTTAGGAGATATGAGCAAAAGAAGTTTTTCATATAAAAATTTGATTTTTTTTTTAGATTTCGATGGAATTTTTGATTTTTTGAGGGTGGTCAGGAATTAACCTCCTTTTGGCTCTAGGACGCTTAGTTTAGGAGATATGAGCAAAAGAAGTTTTTCATATAAAAATTTGATTTTTTTTAAGATTTCGATGGAATTTTTGATTTTTTGAGGGTGGTCAGGAATTAACCTCATTTTGGCTCTAGGACGCTTAGTTTAGGAGATATGAGCAAAAGAAGTTTTTCATATAAAAATTTGATTTTTTTTAAGATTTCGATTGAATTTTTGATTTTTTGGGGGTGGTCACGAATTAACCTCCTTTTGGCTCTAGGACGCTTAGTTTAGGAGATATGAGCAAAAGAAGTTTTTCATATAAAATTTTGATTTTTTTTAAGATTTCGATGGAATTTTTGATTTTTTGGGGGTGGTCACGAATTAACCTCCTTTTGGCTCTAGGACGCATACTTTAGGAGATATGAGCAAAAGAAGTTTTTCATATAAAAATTTGAATTTTTTTAAGATTTCGATGGAATTTTTGATTTTTTGGGGGTGGTCACGAATTAACCTCCTTTTGGCTCTAGGACGCATAGTTTAGGAGATATGAGCAAAAGAAGTTTTTCATATAAAAATTTGAATTTTTTTAAGATTTCGATGGAATTTTTGATTTTTTGGGGGTGGTCACGAATTAACCTCCTTTTGGCTCTAGGACGCATAGTTTAGGAGATATGAGCAAAAGAAGTTTTTCATATAAAAATTTGAATTTTTTTTAGATTTCGATGGAATTTTTGATTTTTTGGGGGTGGTCACGAATTAACCTCCTTTTGGCTCTAGGACGCTTAGTTTAGGAGATATGAGCAAAAGAAGTTTTTCATATAAAAATTTGATTTTTTTTTAGATTTCGATGGAATTTTTGATTTTTTGAGGGTGGTCACGAATTAACCTCCTTTTGGCTCTAGGACGCATAGTTTAGGAGATATGAGCAAAAGAAGTTTTTCATATAAAAATTTGATTTTTTTTAAGATTTCGATGGAATTTTTGATTTTTTGGGGGTGGTCACGAATTAACCTCCTTTTGGCTCTAGGACGCATAGTTTAGGAGATATGAGCAAAAGAAGTTTTTCATATAAAAATTTGATTTTTTTTTAGATTTCGATGGAATTTTTGATTTTTTGGGGGTGGTCACGAATTAACCTCCTTTTGGCTCTAGGACGCTTAGTTTAGGAGATATGAGCAAAAGAAGTTTTTCATATAAAAATTTGAATTTTTTTAAGATTTCGATGGAATTTTTGATTTTTTGAGGGTGGTCACGAATTAACCTCCTTTTGGCTCTAGGACGCTTAGTTTAGGAGATATGAGCAAAAGAAGTTTTTCATATAAAAATTTGATTTTTTTTAAGATTTCGATGGATTTTTTGATTTTTTGGGGGTGGTCACGAATTAACCTCCTTTTGGCTCTAGGACGCTTAGTTTAGGAGATATGAGCAAAAGAAGTTTTTCATATAAAAATTTGATTTTTTTTAAGATTTCGATGGAATTTTTGATTTTTTGGGGGTGGTCACGAATTAACCTCCTTTTGGCTCTAGGACGCTTAGTTTAGGAGATATGAGCAAAAGAAGTTTTTCATATAAAAATTTGATTTTTTTTTAGATTTCGATGGAATTTTTGATTTTTTGAGGGTGGTCACGAATTAACCTCCTTTTGGCTCTAGGACGCATAGTTTAGGAGATATGAGCAAAAGAAGTTTTTCATATAAAAATTTGATTTTTTTTAAGATTTCGATGGAATTTTTGATTTTTTGGGGGTGGTCACGAATTAACCTCCTTTTGGCTCTAGGACGCATAGTTTAGGAGATATGAGCAAAAGAAGTTTTTCATATAAAAATTTGATTTTTTTTTAGATTTCGATGGAATTTTTGATTTTTTGGGGGTGGTCACGAATTAACCTCCTTTTGGCTCTAGGACGCTTAGTTTAGGAGATATGAGCAAAAGAAGTTTTTCATATAAAAATTTGAATTTTTTTAAGATTTCGATGGAATTTTTGATTTTGTGAGGGTGGTCACGAATTAACCTCCTTTTGGCTCTAGGACGCTTAGTTTAGGAGATATGAGCAAAAGAAGTTTTTCATATAAAAATTTGATTTTTTTTAAGATTTCGATGGAATTTTTGATTTTTTGGGGGTGGTCACGAATTAACCTCCTTTTGGCTCTAGGACGCTTAGTTTAGGAGATATGAGCAAAAGAAGTTTTTCATATAAAAATTTGATTTTTTTTAGATTTCGATGGAATTTTTGATTTTTTGAGGGTGGTCAGGAATTAACCTCCTTTTGGCTCTAGGACGCTTAGTTTAGGAGATATGAGCAAAAGAAGTTTTTCATATAAAAATTTGATTTTTTTTAAGATTTCGATGGAATTTTTGATTTTTTGAGGGTGGTCAGGAATTAACCTCCTTTTGGCTCTAGGACGCATAGTTTAGGAGATATGAGCAAAAGAAGTTTTTCATATACAAATTTGAATTTTTTTAAGATTTCGATGGAATTTTTGACTTTTTTGGGGTGGTCACGAATTAACCTTTTGGCTCTAGGACGCTTAGTTTAGGAGATATGAGCAAAAGAAGTTTTTCATATAAAAATTTGATTTTTTTTAAGATTTCGATGGAATTTTTGATTTTTTGGGGGTGGTCACGAATTAACCTCCTTTTGGCTCTAGGACGCTTAGTTTAGGAGATATGAGCAAAAGAAGTTTTTCATATAAAAATTTGATTTTTTTTTAGATTTCGATGGAATTTTTGATTTTTTGAGGGTGGTCAGGAATTAACCTCCTTTTGGCTCTAGGACGCATAGTTTAGGAGATATGAGCAAAAGAAGTTTTTCATATAAATATTTGAATTTTTTTAAGATTTCGATGGAATTTTTGATTTTTTGGGGGTGGTCACGAATTAACCTCCTTTTGGCTCTAGGACGCATAGTTTAGGAGATATGAGCAAAAGAAGTTTTTCATATACAAATTTGAATTTTTTTAAGATTTCGATGGAATTTTTGATTTTTTTGGGGTGGTCACGAATTAACCTCCTTTTGGCTCTAGGACGCTTAGTTTAGGAGATATGAGCAAAAGAAGTTTTTCATATCAAAATTCGATTCTTTTTAAGATTTCGATGGAATTTTTGATTTTTTGGGGGTGGTCACGAATTAACCTCCTTTTGGCTCTAGGACGCTTAGTTTAGGAGATATGAGCAAAAGAAGTTTTTCATATACAAATTTGAATTTTTTTAAGATTTCGATGGAATTTTTGATTTTTTTGGGGTGGTCACGAATTAACCTCCTTTTGGCTCTAGGACGCTTAGTTTAGGAGATATGAGCAAAAGAAGTTTTTCATATCAAAATTCGATTTCTTTTAAGATTTCGATGGAATTTTTGATTTTTGGGGGGTGGTCACGAATTAACCTCCTTTTGGCTCTAGGACGCTTAGTTTAGGAGATATGAGCAAAAGAAGTTTTTCATATAAAAATTTGATTTTTTTTAAGATTTCGATGGAATTTTTGTTTTTTTGGGGGTGGTCACGAATTAACCTCCTTTTGCCTCTAGGACGCTTAGTTTAGGAGATATGAGCAAAATAAGTTTTTCATATAAAAATTTGATTTTTTTTAAGATTTCGATGGAATTTTTGATTTTTTGGGGGTGGTCACGAATTAACCTCCTTTTAGCTCTAGGACGCATAGTTTAGGAGATATGAGCAAAAGAAGTTTTTCATATAAAAATTTGATTTTTTTTAGATTTCGATGGAATTTTTGATTTTTTTGGGGTGGTCACGAATTAACCTCCTTTTGGCTCTAGGACGCTTAGTTTAGGAGATATGAGCAAAAGAAGTTTTTCATATCAAAATTCGATTTTTTTTAAGATTTCGATGGAATTTTTGATTTTTTGGGGGTGGTCACGAATTAACCTCCTTTTGGCTCTAGGACGCTTAGTTTAGGAGATATGAGCAAAAGAAGTTTTTCATATAAAAATTTGATTTTTTTTAAGATTTCGATGGAATTTTTGTTTTTTTGTGGGTGGTCACGAATTAACCTCCTTTTGGCTCTAGGACGCTTAGTTTAGGAGATATGAGCAAAAGAAGTTTTTCATATAAAAATTTGAATTTTTTTAAGATTTCAATGGAATTTTTGATTTTTTGAGGGTGGTCACAAATTAACCTCCTTTTGGCTCTAGGACGCATAGTTTAGGAGATATGAGCAAAAGAAGTTTTTCATATAAAAATTTGATTTTTTTAAGATTTCGATGGAATTTTTGATTTTTTGGGGGTGGTCACGAATTAACCTCCTTTTGGCTCTAGGACGCTTAGTTTAGGAGATATGAGCAAAATAAATTTTTCATATAAAAATTTGAATTTTTTTAAGATTTCGATGGAATTTTTGATTTTTTGAGGGTGGTCACGAATTAACCTCCTTTTGGCTCTAGGACGCTTAGTTTAGGAGATATGAGCAAAAGAAGTTTTTCATATAAAAATTTGATTTTTTTTTAAGATTTCGATGGAATTTTTGATTTTTTGGGGGTGGTCACGAATTAACCTCCTTTTGGCTCTAGGACGCTTAGTTTAGGAGATATGAGCAAAAGAAGTTTTTCATATAAAAATTTGATTTTTTTTAGATTTCGATGGAATTTTTGATTTTTTGAGGGTGGTCACGAATTAACCTCCTTTTGGCTCTAGGACGCATAGTTTAGGAGATATGAGCAAAAGAAGTTTTTCATATAAAAATTTGAATTTTTTTAAGATTTCGATGGAATTTTTGATTTTTTGGGGGTGGTCACGAATTAACCTCCTTTTGGCTCTAGGACGCATAGTTTAGGAGATATGAGCAAAAGAAGTTTTTCATATAAAAATTTGATTTTTTTTTAGATTTCGATGGAATTTTTGATTTTTTGGGGGTGGTCACGAATTAACCTCCATTTGGCTCTAGGACGCATAGTTTAGGAGATATGAGCAAAAGAAGTTTTTCATATAAAAATTTGATTTTTTTTTAGATTTCGATGGAATTTTTGATTTTTTGGGGGTGGTCACGAATTAACCTCCTTTTGGCTCTAGGACGCATAGTTTAGGAGATATGAGCAAAAGAAGTTTTTCATATAAAAATTTGATTTTTTTTTAGATTTCGATGGAATTTTTGATTTTTTGGGGGTGGTCACGAATTAACCTCCTTTTGGCTCTAGGACGCTTAGTTTAGGAGATATGAGCAAAAGAAGTTTTTCATATAAAAATTTGAATTTTTTTAAGATTTCGATGGAATTTTTGATTTTTTGAGGGTGGTCACGAATTAACCTCCTTTTGGCTCTAGGACGCTTAGTTTAGGAGATATGAGCAAAAGAAGTTTTTCATATAAAAATTTGATTTTTTTTAAGATTTCGATGGAATTTTTGATGTTTTGGGGGTGGTCACGAATTAACCTCCTTTTGGCTCTAGGACGCTTAGTTTAGGAGATATGAGCAAAAGAAGTTTTTCATATAAAAATTTGATTTTTTTTTTAGATTTCGATGGAATTTTTGATTTTTTGAGGGTGGTCAGGAATTAACCTCCTTTTGGCTCTAGGACGCTTAGTTTAGGAGATATGAGCAAAAGAAGTTTTTCATATAAAAATTTGATTTTTTTTAAGATTTCGATGGAATTTTTGATTTTTTGAGGGTGGTCAGGAATTAACCTCATTTTGGCTCTAGGACGCTTAGTTTAGGAGATATGAGCAAAAGAAGTTTTTCATATAAAAATTTGATTTTTTTTAAGATTTCGATTGAATTTTTGATTTTTTGGGGGTGGTCACGAATTAACCTCCTTTTGGCTCTAGGACGCTTAGTTTAGGAGATATGAGCAAAAGAAGTTTTTCATATAAAAATTTGATTTTTTTTAAGATTTCGATGGAATTTTTGATTTTTTGGGGGTGGTCACGAATTAACCTCCTTTTGGCTCTAGGACGCATACTTTAGGAGATATGAGCAAAAGAAGTTTTTCATATAAAAATTTGAATTTTTTTAAGATTTCGATGGAATTTTTGATTTTTTGGGGGTGGTCACGAATTAACCTCCTTTTGGCTCTAGGACGCATAGTTTAGGAGATATGAGCAAAAGAAGTTTTTCATATAAAAATTTGAATTTTTTTAAGATTTCGATGGAATTTTTGATTTTTTGGGGGTGGTCACGAATTAACCTCCTTTTGGCTCTAGGACGCATAGTTTAGGAGATATGAGCAAAAGAAGTTTTTCATATAAAAATTTGCATTTTTTTTAGATTTCGATGGAATTTTTGATTTTTTGGGGGTGGTCACGAATTAACCTCCTTTTGGCTCTAGGACGCTTAGTTTAGGAGATATGAGCAAAAGAAGTTTTTCATATAAAAATTTGATTTTTTTTTAGATTTCGATGGAATTTTTGATTTTTTGAGGGTGGTCACGAATTAACCTCCTTTTGGCTCTAGGACGCATAGTTTAGGAGATATGAGCAAAAGAAGTTTTTCATATAAAAATTTGATTTTTTTTAAGATTTCGATGGAATTTTTGATTTTTTGGGGGTGGTCACGAATTAACCTCCTTTTGGCTCTAGGACGCATAGTTTAGGAGATATGAGCAAAAGAAGTTTTTCATATAAAAATTTGATTTTTTTTTAGATTTCGATGGAATTTTTGATTTTTTGGGGGTGGTCACGAATTAACCTCCTTTTGGCTCTAGGACGCTTAGTTTAGGAGATATGAGCAAAAGAAGTTTTTCATATAAAAATTTGAATTTTTTTAAGATTTCGATGGAATTTTTGATTTTTTGAGGGTGGTCACGAATTAACCTCCTTTTGGCTCTAGGACGCTTAGTTTAGGAGATATGAGCAAAAGAAGTTTTTCATATAAAAATTTGATTTTTTTTAAGATTTCGATGGATTTTTTGATTTTTTGGGGGTGGTCACGAATTAACCTCCTTTTGGCTCTAGGACGCTTAGTTTAGGAGATATGAGCAAAAGAAGTTTTTCATATAAAAATTTGATTTTTTTTAAGATTTCGATGGAATTTTTGATTTTTTGGGGGTGGTCACGAATTAACCTCCTTTTGGCTCTAGGACGCTTAGTTTAGGAGATATGAGCAAAAGAAGTTTTTCATATAAAAATTTGATTTTTTTTTAGATTTCGATGGAATTTTTGATTTTTTGAGGGTGGTCACGAATTAACCTCCTTTTGGCTCTAGGACGCATAGTTTAGGAGATATGAGCAAAAGAAGTTTTTCATATAAAAATTTGATTTTTTTTAAGATTTTGATGGAATTTTTGATTTTTTGGGGGTGGTCACGAATTAACCTCCTTTTGGCTCTAGGACGCATAGTTTAGGAGATATGAGCAAAAGAAGTTTTTCATATAAAAATTTGAATTTTTTTAAGATTTCGATGGAATTTTTGATTTTGTGAGGGTGGTCACGAATTAACCTCCTTTTGGCTCTAGGACGCTTAGTTTAGGAGATATGAGCAAAAGAAGTTTTTCATATAAAAATTTGATTTTTTTTAAGATTTCGATGGAATTTTTGATTTTTTGGGGGTGGTCACGAATTAACCTCCTTTTGGCTCTAGGACGCTTAGTTTAGGAGATATGAGCAAAAGAAGTTTTTCATATAAAAATTTGATTTTTTTTTAGATTTCGATGGAATTTTTGATTTTTTGAGGGTGGTCAGGAATTAACCTCCTTTTGGCTCTAGGACGCTTAGTTTAGGAGATATGAGCAAAAGAAGTTTTTCATATAAAAATTTGATTTTTTTTAAGATTTCGATGGAATTTTTGATTTTTTGAGGGTGGTCAGGAATTAACCTCCTTTTGGCTCTAGGACGCATAGTTTAGGAGATATGAGCAAAAGAAGTTTTTCATATACAAATTTGAATTTTTTTAAGATTTCGATGGAATTTTTGACTTTTTTGGGGTGGTCACGAATTAACCTTTTGGCTCTAGGACGCTTAGTTTAGGAGATATGAGCAAAAGAAGTTTTTCATATAAAAATTTGATTTTTTTTAAGATTTCGATGGAATTTTTGATTTTTTGGGGGTGGTCACGAATTAACCTCCTTTTGGCTCTAGGACGCTTAGTTTAGGAGATATGAGCAAAAGAAGTTTTTCATATAAAAATTTGATTTTTTTTTAGATTTCGATGGAATTTTTGATTTTTTGAGGGTGGTCAGGAAGTAACCTCCTTTTGGCTCTAGGACGCTTAGTTTAGGAGATATGAGCAAAAGAAGTTTTTCATATAAAAATTTGATTTTTTTTAAGATTTCGATGGAATTTTTGATTTTTTGAGGGTGGTCAGGAATTAACCTCCTTTTGGCTCTAGGACGCATAGTTTAGGAGATATGAGCAAAAGAAGTTTTTCATATACAAATTTGAATTTTTTTAAGATTTCGATGGAATTTTTGACTTTTTTGGGGTGGTCACGAATTAACCTTTTGGCTCTAGGACGCTTAGTTTAGGAGATATGAGCAAAAGAAGTTTTTCATATAAAAATTTGATTTTTTTTTAGATTTCGATGGAATTTTTGATTTTTTGAGGGTGGTCAGGAATTAACCTCCTTTTGGCTCTAGGACGCATAGTTTAGGAGATATGAGCAAAAGAAGTTTTTCATATAAATATTTGAATTTTTTTAAGATTTCGATGGAATTTTTGATTTTTTGGGGGTGGTCACGAATTAACCTCCTTTTGGCTCTAGGACGCATAGTTTAGGAGATATGAGCAAAAGAAGTTTTTCATATACAAATTTGAATTTTTTTAAGATTTCGATGGAATTTTTGATTTTTTTGGGGTGGTCACGAATTAACCTCCTTTTGGCTCTAGGACGCTTAGTTTAGGAGATATGAGCAAAAGAAGTTTTTCATATCAAAATTCGATTCTTTTTAAGATTTCGATGGAATTTTTGATTTTTTGGGGGTGGTCACGAATTAACCTCCTTTTGGCTCTAGGACGCTTAGTTTAGGAGATATGAGCAAAAGAAGTTTTTCATATACAAATTTGAATTTTTTTAAGATTTCGATGGAATTTTTGATTTTTTTGGGGTGGTCACGAATTAACCTCCTTTTGGCTCTAGGACGCTTAGTTTAGGAGATATGAGCAAAAGAAGTTTTTCATATCAAAATTCGATTTCTTTTAAGATTTCGATGGAATTTTTGATTTTTGGGGGGTGGTCACGAATTAACCTCCTTTTGGCTCTAGGACGCTTAGTTTAGGAGATATGAGCAAAAGAAGTTTTTCATATAAAAATTTGATTTTTTTTAAGATTTCGATGGAATTTTTGTTTTTTTGGGGGTGGTCACGAATTAACCTCCTTTTGCCTCTAGGACGCTTAGTTTAGGAGATATGAGCAAAATAAGTTTTTCATATAAAAATTTGATTTTTTTTAAGATTTCGATGGAATTTTTGATTTTTTGGGGGTGGTCACGAATTAACCTCCTTTTAGCTCTAGGACGCATAGTTTAGGAGATATGAGCAAAAGAAGTTTTTCATATAAAAATTTGAATTTTTTTAAGATTTCGATGGAATTTTTGATTTTTTGGGGGTGGTCACGAATTAACCTCCTTTTGGCTCTAGGACGCTTAGTTTAGGAGATATGAGCAAAAGAAGTTTTTCATATAAAAATTTGATTTTTTTTATGATTTCGATGGAATTTTTGATTTTTTGGGGGTGGTCACGAATTAACCTCCTTTTGGCTCTAGGACGCTTAGTTTAGGAGATATGAGCAAAAGAAGTTTTTCATATAAAAATTTGAATTTTTTTAAGATTTCGATGGAATTTTTGATTTTTTGGGGGTGGTCACGAATTAACCTCCTTTTGGCTCTAGGACGCATAGTTTAGGAGATATGAGCAAAAGAAGTTTTTCATATAAAAATTTGAATTTTTTTAAGATTTCGATGGAATTTTTGATTTTTTGGGGGTGGTCACGAATTAACCTCCTTTTGGCTCTAGGACGCATAGTTTAGGAGATATGAGCAAAAGAAGTTTTTCATATAAAAATTTGATTTTTTTTTTAGATTTCGATGGAATTTTTGATTTTTTGAGGGTGGTCACGAATTAACCTCCTTTTGGCTCTAGGACGCATAGTTTAGGAGATATGAGCAAAAGAAGTTTTTCATATACAAATTTGAATTTTTTTAAGATTTCGATGGAATTTTTGATTTTTTTGGGGTGGTCACGAATTAACCTCCTTTTGGCTCTAGGACGCTTAGTTTAGGAGATATGAGCAAAAGAAGTTTTTCATATCAAAATTCGATTTTTTTTAAGATTTCGATGGAATTTTTGATTTTTTGGGGGTGGTCACGAATTAACCTCCTTTTGGCTCTAGGACGCTTAGTTTAGGAGATATGAGCAAAAGAAGTTTTTCATATACAAATTTGAATTTTTTTAAGATTTCGATTGAAATTTTGATTTTTTGGGGGTGGTCACGAATTAACCTCCTTTTGGCTCTAGGACGCTTAGTTTAGGAGATATGAGCAAAAGAAGTTTTTCATATACAAATTTGAATTTTTTTAAGATTTCGATGGAATTTTTGATTTTTTGGGGGTGGTCACGAATTAACCTCCTTTTGGCTCTAGGACGCTTAGTTTAGGAGATATGAGCAAAAGAAGTTTTTCATATAAAAATTTGATTTTTTTTAAGATTTCGATGGAATTTTTGATTTTTTGGGGGCGGTCACGAATTAACCTCCTTTTGACTCTAGGACGCTTAGTTTAGGAGATATGAGCAAAAGAAGTTTTTCATATAAAAATTTGATTTTTTTTAAGATTTCGATGGAATTTTTGATTTTTTGGGGGTGGTCACGAATTAACCTCATTTTGGCTCTAGGACGCTTAGTTTAGGAGATATGAGCAAAAGAAGTTTTTCATATACAAATTTGAATTTTTTTAAGATTTCGATAGAATTTTTGATTTTTTGAGGGTGGTCAGGAATTAACCTCCTTTTGGCTCTAGGACGCTTAGTTTAGGAGATATGAGCAAAAGAAGTTTTTCATATAAAAATTTGATTTTTTTTAAGATTTCGATGGAATTTTTGATTTTTTGAGGGTGGTCACGAATTAACCTCCTTTTGGCTCTAGGACGCATAGTTTAGGAGATATGAGCAAAAGAAGTTTTTCATATAAAAATTTGAATTTTTTTAAGATTTCGATGGAATTTTTGATTTTTTGGGGGTGGTCACGAATTAACCTCCTTTTGACTCTAGGACGCTTAGTTTAGGAGATATGAGCAAAAGAAGTTTTTCATATAAAAATTTGATTTTTTTTAAGATTTCGATGGAATTTTTGATTTTTTGGGGGTGGTCACGAATTAACCTCCTTTTGGCTCTAGGACGCATAGTTTAGGAGATATGAGCAAAAGAAGTTTTTCATATAAAAATTTGATTTTTTTTTTAGATTTCGATGGAATTTTTGATTTTTTGAGGGTGGTCACGAATTAACCTCCTTTTGGCTCTAGGACGCATAGTTTAGGAGATATGAGCAAAAGAAGTTTTTCATATACAAATTTGAATTTTTTTAAGATTTCGATGGAATTTTTGATTTTTTTGGGGTGGTCACGAATTAACCTCCTTTTGGCTCTAGGACGCTTAGTTTAGGAGATATGAGCAAAAGAAGTTTTTCATATCAAAATTCGATTTTTTTTAAGATTTCGATGGAATTTTTGATTTTTTGGGGGTGGTCACGAATTAACCTCCTTTTGGCTCTAGGACGCTTAGTTTAGGAGATATGAGCAAAAGAAGTTTTTCATATACAAATTTGAATTTTTTTAAGATTTCGATTGAAATTTTGATTTTTTGGGGGTGGTCACGAATTAACCTCCTTTTGGCTCTAGGACGCTTAGTTTAGGAGATATGAGCAAAAGAAGTTTTTCATATACAAATTTGAATTTTTTTAAGATTTCGATGGAATTTTTGATTTTTTGGGGGTGGTCACGAATTAACCTCCTTTTGGCTCTAGGACGCTTAGTTTAGGAGATATGAGCAAAAGAAGTTTTTCATATAAAAATTTGATTTTTTTTAAGATTTCGATGGAATTTTTGATTTTTTGGGGGCGGTCACGAATTAACCTCCTTTTGACTCTAGGACGCTTAGTTTAGGAGATATGAGCAAAAGAAGTTTTTCATATAAAAATTTGATTTTTTTTAAGATTTCGATGGAATTTTTGATTTTTTGGGGGTGGTCACGAATTAACCTCATTTTGGCTCTAGGACGCTTAGTTTAGGAGATATGAGCAAAAGAAGTTTTTCATATACAAATTTGAATTTTTTTAAGATTTCGATAGAATTTTTGATTTTTTGAGGGTGGTCAGGAATTAACCTCCTTTTGGCTCTAGGACGCTTAGTTTAGGAGATATGAGCAAAAGAAGTTTTTCATATAAAAATTTGATTTTTTTTAAGATTTCGATGGAATTTTTGATTTTTTGAGGGTGGTCACGAATTAACCTCCTTTTGGCTCTAGGACGCATAGTTTAGGAGATATGAGCAAAAGAAGTTTTTCATATAAAAATTTGAATTTTTTTAAGATTTCGATGGAATTTTTGATTTTTTGGGGGTGGTCACGAATTAACCTCCTTTTGACTCTAGGACGCTTAGTTTAGGAGATATGAGCAAAAGAAGTTTTTCATATAAAAATTTGATTTTTTTTAAGATTTCGATGGAATTTTTGATTTTTTGGGGGTGGTCACGAATTAACCTCCTTTTGGCTCTAGGACGCTTAGTTTAGGAGATATGAGCAAAATAAGTTTTTCATATAAAAATTTGAATTTTTTTAAGATTTCGATGGAATTTTTGATTTTTTGGGGGTGGTCACGAATTAACCTCCTTTTGGCTCTAGGACGCATAGTTTAGGAGATATGAGCAAAAGAAGTTTTTCATATAAAAATTTGAATTTTTTTAAGATTTCGATGGAATTTTTGATTTTTTGGGGGTGGTCACGAATTAACCTCCTTTTGGCTCTAGGACGCTTAGTTTAGGAGATATGAGCAAAAGAAGTTTTTCATATACAAATTTGAATTTTTTTAAGATTTCGATTGAATTTTTGATTTTTTGGGGGTGGTCACGAATTAACCTCCTTTTGGCTCTAGGACGCTTAGTTTAGGAGATATGAGCAAAAGAAGTTTTTCATATAAAAATTTGATTTTTTTTAAGATTTCGATGGAATTTTTGATTTTTTGGGGGTGGTCACGAATTAACCACCTTTTGGCTCTAGGACGCATAGTTTAGGAGATATGAGCAAAAGAAGTTTTTCATATAAAAATTTGAATTTTTTTAAGATTTCGATGGAATTTTTGATTTTTTGGGGGTGGTCACGAATTAACCTCCTTTTGGCTCTAGGACGCATAGTTTAGGAGATATGAGCAAAAGAAGTTTTTCATATAAAAATTTGAATTTTTTTAAGATTTCGATGGAATTTTTGATTTTTTGGGGGTGGTCACGAATTAACCTCCTTTTGGCTCTAGGACGCTTAGTTTAGGAGATATGAGCAAAAGAAGTTTTTCATATAAAAATTTGAATTTTTTTAAGATTTCGATGGAATTTTTGATTTTTTGGGGATGGTCACGAATTAACCTCCTTTTGGCTCTAGGACGCATAGTTTAGGAGATATGAGCAAAAGAAGTTTTTCATATAAAAATTTGAATTTTTTTAAGATTTCGATGGAATTTTTGATTTTTTGGGGGGTGGTCACGAATTAACCTCCTTTTGGCTCTAGAACGCATAGTTTAGGAGATATGAGCAAAAGAAGTTTTTCATATACAAATTTGAATTTTTTAAGATTTCGATGGAATTTTTGATTTTTTTGGGGTGGTCACGAATTAACCTCCTTTTGGCTCTAGGACGCTTAGTTTAGGAGATATGAGCAAAAGAAGTTTTTCATATCAAAATTTGAATTTTTTTAAGATTTCGATGGAATTTTTGATTTTTTGGGGGTGGTCACGAATTAACCTCCTTTTGGCTGTAGAACGCATAGTTTAGGAGATATGAGCAAAAGAAGTTTTTCATATACAAATTTGAATTTTTTTAAGATTTCGATGGAATTTTTGATTTTTTGGGGGTGGTCACGAATTAACCTCCTTTTGGCTCTAGGACGCTTAGTTTAGGAGATATGAGCAAAAGAAGTTTTTCATATAAAAATTTGATTTTTTTTAAGATTTCGATTGAAATTTTGATTTTTTGGGGGTGGTCACGAATTAACCTCCTTTTGGCTCTAGGACGCTTAGTTTAGGAGATATGAGCAAAAGAAGTTTTTCATATACAAATTTGAATTTTTTTAAGATTTCGATGGAATTTTTGATTTTTTGGGGGTGGTCACGAATTAACCTCCTTTTGGCTCTAGGACGCTTAGTTTAGGAGATATGAGCAAAAGAAGTTTTTCATATAAAAATTTGATTTTTTTTAAGATTTCGATGGAATTTTTGATTTTTTGGGGGTGGTCACGAATTAACCTCCTTTTGACTCTAGGACGCTTAGTTTAGGAGATATGAGCAAAAGAAGTTTTTCATATAAAAATTTGATTTTTTTTAAGATTTCGATGGAATTTTTGATTTTTTGGGGGTGGTCACGAATTAACCTCATTTTGGCTCTAGGACGCTTAGTTTAGGAGATATGAGCAAAAGAAGTTTTTCATATACAAATTTGAATTTTTTTAAGATTTCGATAGAATTTTTGATTTTTTGAGGGTGGTCACGAATTAACCTCCTTTTGGCTCTAGGACGCTTAGTTTAGGAGATATGAGCAAAAGAAGTTTTTCATATAAAAATTTGATTTTTTTTAAGATTTCGATGGAATTTTTGATTTTTTGAGGGTGGTCACGAATTAACCTCCTTTTGGCTCTAGGACGCATAGTTTAGGAGATATGAGCAACAGAAGTTTTTCATATAAAAATTTGAATTTTTTTAAGATTTCGATGGAATTTTTGATTTTTTGGGGGTGGTCACGAATTAAACTCCTTTTGGCTCTAGGACGCTTAGTTTAGGAGATATGAGCAAAAGAAGTTTTTCATATAAAAATTTGATTTTTTTTAAGATTTCGATGGAATTTTTGATTTTTTGGGGGTGGTCACGAATTAACCTCCTTTTGGCTCTAGGACGCTTAGTTTAGGAGATATGAGCAAAAGAAGTTTTTCATATAAAAATTTGAATTTTTTTAAGATTTCGATGGAATTTTTGATTTTTTGGGGGTGGTCACGAATTAACCTCCTTTTGGCTCTAGGACGCATAGTTTAGGAGATATGAGCAAAAGAAGTTTTTCATATAAAAATTTGAATTTTTTTAAGATTTCGATGGAATTTTTGATTTTTTGGGGGTGGTCACGAATTAACCTCCTTTTGGCTCTAGGACGCTTAGTTTAGGAGATATGAGCAAAAGAAGTTTTTCATATACAAATTTGAATTTTTTTAAGATTTCGATTGAATTTTTGATTTTTTGGGGGTGGTCACGAATTAACCTCCTTTTGGCTCTAGGACGCTTAGTTTAGGAGATATGAGCAAAAGAAGTTTTTCATATAAAAATTTGATTTTTTTTAAGATTTCGATGGAATTTTTGATTTTTTGGGGGTGGTCACGAATTAACCACCTTTTGGCTCTAGGACGCATAGTTTAGGAGATATGAGCAAAAGAAGTTTTTCATATAAAAATTTGAATTTTTTTAAGATTTCGATGGAATTTTTGATTTTTTGGGGGTGGTCACGAATTAACCTCCTTTTGGCTCTAGGACGCTTAGTTTAGGAGATATGAGCAAAAGAAGTTTTTCATATACAAATTTGAATTTTTTTAAGATTTCGATTGAATTTTTGATTTTTTGGGGGTGGTCACGAATTAACCTCCTTTTGGCTCTAGGACGCATAGTTTAGGAGATATGAGCAAAAGAAGTTTTTCATATAAAAATTTGAATTTTTTTATGATTTCGATGGAATTTTTGATTTTTTGGGGGTGGTCACGAATTAACCTCCTTTTGGCTCTAGGACGCTTAGTTTAGGAGATATGAGCAAAAGAAGTTTTTCATATAAAAATTTGAATTTTTTTAAGATTTCGATGGAATTTTTGATTTTTTGGGGGTGGTCACGAATTAACCTCCTTTTGGCTCTAGGACGCATAGTTTAGGAGATATGAGCAAAAGAAGTTTTTCATATAAAAATTTGAATTTTTTTAAGATTTCGATGGAATTTTTGATTTTTTGGGGGGTGGTCACGAATTAACCTCCTTTTGGCTCTAGAACGCATAGTTTAGGAGATATGAGCAAAAGAAGTTTTTCATATACAAATTTGAATTTTTTTAAGATTTCGATGGAATTTTTGATTTTTTTGGGGTGGTCACGAATTAACCTCCTTTTGGCTCTAGGACGCTTAGTTTAGGAGATATGAGCAAAAGAAGTTTTTCATATACAAATTTGAATTTTTTTAAGATTTCGATGGAATTTTTGATTTTTTGGGGGTGGTCACGAATTAACCTCCTTTTGGCTCTAGGACGCTTAGTTTAGGAGATATGAGCAAAAGAAGTTTTTCATATAAAAATTTGATTTTTTTTAAGATTTCGATGGAATTTTTGATTTTTTGGGGGCGGTCACGAATTAACCTCCTTTTGACTCTAGGACGCTTAGTTTAGGAGATATGAGCAAAAGAAGTTTTTCATATAAAAATTTGATTTTTTTTAAGATTTCGATGGAATTTTTGATTTTTTGGGGGTGGTCACGAATTAACCTCATTTTGGCTCTAGGACGCTTAGTTTAGGAGATATGAGCAAAAGAAGTTTTTCATATACAAATTTGAATTTTTTTAAGATTTCGATAGAATTTTTGATTTTTTGAGGGTGGTCAGGAATTAACCTCCTTTTGGCTCTAGGACGCTTAGTTTAGGAGATATGAGCAAAAGAAGTTTTTCATATAAAAATTTGATTTTTTTTAAGATTTCGATGGAATTTTTGATTTTTTGAGGGTGGTCACGAATTAACCTCCTTTTGGCTCTAGGACGCATAGTTTAGGAGATATGAGCAAAAGAAGTTTTTCATATAAAAATTTGAATTTTTTTAAGATTTCGATGGAATTTTTGATTTTTTGGGGGTGGTCACGAATTAACCTCCTTTTGACTCTAGGACGCTTAGTTTAGGAGATATGAGCAAAAGAAGTTTTTCATATAAAAATTTGATTTTTTTTAAGATTTCGATGGAATTTTTGATTTTTTGGGGGTGGTCACGAATTAACCTCCTTTTGGCTCTAGGACGCTTAGTTTAGGAGATATGAGCAAAAGAAGTTTTTCATATAAAAATTTGAATTTTTTTAAGATTTCGATGGAATTTTTGATTTTTTGGGGGTGGTCACGAATTAACCTCCTTTTGGCTCTAGGACGCATAGTTTAGGAGATATGAGCAAAAGAAGTTTTTCATATAAAAATTTGAATTTTTTTAAGATTTCGATGGAATTTTTGATTTTTTGGGGGTGGTCACGAATTAACCTCCTTTTGGCTCTAGGACGCTTAGTTTAGGAGATATGAGCAAAAGAAGTTTTTCATATACAAATTTGAATTTTTTTAAGATTTCGATTGAATTTTTGATTTTTTGGGGGTGGTCACGAATTAACCTCCTTTTGGCTCTAGGACGCTTAGTTTAGGAGATATGAGCAAAAGAAGTTTTTCATATAAAAATTTGATTTTTTTTAAGATTTCGATGGATTTTTTGATTTTTTGGGGGTGGTCACGAATTAACCACCTTTTGGCTCTAGGACGCATAGTTTAGGAGATATGAGCAAAAGAAGTTTTTCATATAAAAATTTGAATTTTTTTAAGATTTCGATGGAATTTTTGATTTTTTGGGGGTGGTCACGAATTAACCTCCTTTTGGCTCTAGGACGCATAGTTTAGGAGATATGAGCAAAAGAAGTTTTTCATATAAAAATTTGAATTTTTTTAAGATTTCGATGGAATTTTTGATTTTTTGGGGGTGGTCACGAATTAACCTCCTTTTGGCTCTAGGACGCTTAGTTTAGGAGATATGAGCAAAAGAAGTTTTTCATATAAAAATTTGAATTTTTTTAAGATTTCGATGGAATTTTTGATTTTTTGGGGATGGTCACGAATTAACCTCCTTTTGGCTCTAGGACGCATAGTTTAGGAGATATGAGCAAAAGAAGTTTTTCATATAAAAATTTGAATTTTTTTAAGATTTCGATGGAATTTTTGATTTTTTGGGGGGTGGTCACGAATTAACCTCCTTTTGGCTCTAGAACGCATAGTTTAGGAGATATGAGCAAAAGAAGTTTTTCATATACAAATTTGAATTTTTTAAGATTTCGATGGAATTTTTGATTTTTTTGGGGTGGTCACGAATTAACCTCCTTTTGGCTCTAGGACGCTTAGTTTAGGAGATATGAGCAAAAGAAGTTTTTCATATCAAAATTTGAATTTTTTTAAGATTTCGATGGAATTTTTGATTTTTTGGGGGTGGTCACGAATTAACCTCCTTTTGGCTGTAGAACGCATAGTTTAGGAGATATGAGCAAAAGAAGTTTTTCATATACAAATTTGAATTTTTTTAAGATTTCGATGGAATTTTTGATTTTTTGGGGGTGGTCACGAATTAACCTCCTTTTGGCTCTAGGACGCTTAGTTTAGGAGATATGAGCAAAAGAAGTTTTTCATATAAAAATTTGATTTTTTTTAAGATTTCGATTGAAATTTTGATTTTTTGGGGGTGGTCACGAATTAACCTCCTTTTGGCTCTAGGACGCTTAGTTTAGGAGATATGAGCAAAAGAAGTTTTTCATATACAAATTTGAATTTTTTTAAGATTTCGATGGAATTTTTGATTTTTTGGGGGTGGTCACGAATTAACCTCCTTTTGGCTCTAGGACGCTTAGTTTAGGAGATATGAGCAAAAGAAGTTTTTCATATAAAAATTTGATTTTTTTTAAGATTTCGATGGAATTTTTGATTTTTTGGGGGTGGTCACGAATTAACCTCCTTTTGACTCTAGGACGCTTAGTTTAGGAGATATGAGCAAAAGAAGTTTTTCATATAAAAATTTGATTTTTTTTAAGATTTCGATGGAATTTTTGATTTTTTGGGGGTGGTCACGAATTAACCTCATTTTGGCTCTAGGACGCTTAGTTTAGGAGATATGAGCAAAAGAAGTTTTTCATATACAAATTTGAATTTTTTTAAGATTTCGATAGAATTTTTGATTTTTTGAGGGTGGTCAGGAATTAACCTCCTTTTGGCTCTAGGACGCTTAGTTTAGGAGATATGAGCAAAAGAAGTTTTTCATATAAAAATTTGATTTTTTTTAAGATTTCGATGGAATTTTTGATTTTTTGAGGGTGGTCACGAATTAACCTCCTTTTGGCTCTAGGACGCATAGTTTAGGAGATATGAGCAACAGAAGTTTTTCATATAAAAATTTGAATTTTTTTAAGATTTCGATGGAATTTTTGATTTTTTGGGGGTGGTCACGAATTAAACTCCTTTTGGCTCTAGGACGCTTAGTTTAGGAGATATGAGCAAAAGAAGTTTTTCATATAAAAATTTGATTTTTTTTAAGATTTCGATGGAATTTTTGATTTTTTGGGGGTGGTCACGAATTAACCTCCTTTTGGCTCTAGGACGCTTAGTTTAGGAGATATGAGCAAAAGAAGATTTTCATATAAAAATTTGAATTTTTTTAAGATTTCGATGGAATTTTTGATTTTTTGGGGGTGGTCACGAATTAACCTCCTTTTGGCTCTAGGACGCATAGTTTAGGAGATATGAGCAAAAGAAGTTTTTCATATAAAAATTTGAATTTTTTTAAGATTTCGATGGAATTTTTGATTTTTTGGGGGTGGTCACGAATTAACCTCCTTTTGGCTCTAGGACGCTTAGTTTAGGAGATATGAGCAAAAGAAGTTTTTCATATACAAATTTGAATTTTTTTAAGATTTCGATTGAATTTTTGATTTTTTGGGGGTGGTCACGAATTAACCTCCTTTTGGCTCTAGGACGCTTAGTTTAGGAGATATGAGCAAAAGAAGTTTTTCATATAAAAATTTGATTTTTTTTAAGATTTCGATGGAATTTTTGATTTTTTGGGGGTGGTCACGAATTAACCACCTTTTGGCTCTAGGACGCATAGTTTAGGAGATATGAGCAAAAGAAGTTTTTCATATAAAAATTTGAATTTTTTTAAGATTTCGATGGAATTTTTGATTTTTTGGGGGTGGTCACGAATTAACCTCCTTTTGGCTCTAGGACGCATAGTTTAGGAGATATGAGCAAAAGAAGTTTTTCATATAAAAATTTGAATTTTTTTAAGATTTCGATGGAATTTTTGATTTTTTGGGGGTGGGCACGAATTAACCTCCTTTTGGCTCTAGGACGCATAGTTTAGGAGATATGAGCAAAAGAAGTTTTTCATATAAAAATTTGAATTTTTTTAAGATTTCGATGGAATTTTTGATTTTTTGGGGGTGGTCACGAATTAACCTCCTTTTGGCTCTAGGACGCTTAGTTTAGGAGATATGAGCAAAAGAAGTTTTTCATATAAAAATTTGAATTTTTTTAAGATTTCGATGGAATTTTTGATTTTTTGGGGGTGGTCACGAATTAACCTCCTTTTGGCTCTAGGACGCATAGTTTAGGAGATATGAGCAAAAGAAGTTTTTCATATAAAAATTTGAATTTTTTTAAGATTTCGATGGAATTTTTGATTTTTTGGGGGGTGGTCACGAATTAACCTCCTTTTGGCTCTAGAACGCATAGTTTAGGAGATATGAGCAAAAGAAGTTTTTCATATACAAATTTGAATTTTTTTAAGATTTCGATGGAATTTTTGATTTTTTTGGGGTGGTCACGAATTAACCTCCTTTTGGCTCTAGGACGCTTAGTTTAGGAGATATGAGCAAAAGAAGTTTTTCATATAAAAATTTGAATTTTTTTAAGATTTCGATGGAATTTTTGATTTTTTGGGGGTGGTCACGAATTAACCTCCTTTTGGCTCTAGAACGCATAGTTTAGGAGATATGAGCAAAAGAAGTTTTTCATATACAAATTTGAATTTTTTTAAGATTTCGATGGAATTTTTGATTTTTTGGGGGTGGTCACGAATTAACCTCCTTTTGGCTCTAGGACGCTTAGTTTAGGAGATATGAGCAAAAGAAGTTTTTCATATAAAAATTTGATTTTTTTTAAGATTTCGATGGAATTTTTGTTTTTTTGTGGGTGGTCACGAATTAACCTCCTTTTGGCTCTAGGACGCTTAGTTTAGGAGATATGATCAAAATAAGTTTTTCATATAAAAATTTGAATTTTTTTAAGATTTCGATGGAATTTTTGATTTTTTGAGGGTGGTCACGAATTAACCTCCTTTTGGCTCTAGGACGCTTAGTTTAGGAGATATGAGCAAAAGAAGTTTTTCATATAAAAATTTGATTTTTTTTAAGATTTCGATGGAATTTTTGATTTTTTGAGGGTGGTCAGGAATTAACCTCATTTTGGCTCTAGGACGCATAGTTTAGGAGATATGAGCAAAAGAATTTTTTCATATAAAAATTTGATTTTTTTTAAGATTTCGATGGAATTTTTGATTTTTTAGGTGTGGTCACGAATTAACCTCCTTTTGGCTCTAGGACGCATAGTTTAGGAGATATGAGCAAAAGAAGTTTTTCATATAAAAATTTGAATTTTTTTAAGATTTCGATGGAATTTTTGATTTTTTGGGGGTGGTCACGAATTAACCTCCTTTTGGCTCTAGGACGCTTAGTTTAGGAGATATGAGCAAAAGAAGTTTTTCATATAAAAATTTGATTTTTTTTTAAGATTTCTATGGAATTTTTGATTTTTTGGGGGTGGTCACGAATTAACCTCCTTTTGGCTCTAGGACGCATAGTTTAGGAGATATGAGCAAAAGAAGTTTTTCATATAAAAATTTGAATTTTTTTAAGATTTCGATGGAATTTTTGATTTTTTGGGGGTGGTCACGAATTAACCTCCTTTTGGCTCGAGGACGCTTAGTTTAGGAGATATGAGCAAAAGAGGTTTTTCATATAAAAATTTGATTTTTTTTTAAGATTTCGATGTAATTTTTGATTTTTTGGGGGTGGTCACGAATTAACCTCCTTTTGGCTCTAGGACGCATAGTTTAGGAGATATGAGCAAAAGAAGTTTTTCATATAAAAATTTGAATTTTTTTAAGATTTCGATGGAATTTTTGATGTTTTGGGGGTGGTCACGAATTAACCTCCTTTTGGCTCTAGGACGCATAGTTTAGGAGATATGAGCAAAAGAAGTTTTTCATATAAAAATTTGAATTTTTTTAAGATTTCGTTTGAATTTTTGATTTTTTGGGGGTGGTCACGAATTAACCTCCTTTTGGCTCTAGGACGCTTAGTTTAGGAGATATGAGCAAAAGAAGTTTTTCATATAAAAATTTGATTTTTTTAAGATTTCGATGGAATTTTTGATTTTTTGGGGGTGGTCACGAATTAACCTCCTTTTGGCTCTAGGACGCATAGTTTAGGAGATATGAGCAAAAGAAGTTTTTCATATAAAAATTTGAATTTTTTTAAGATTTCGATGGAATTTTTGATTTTTTGGGGGTGGTCACGAATTAACCTCCTTTTGGCTCTAGGACACATAGTTTAGGAGATATGAGCAAAAGAAGTTTTTCATATAAAAATTTGAATTTTTTTAAGATTTCGATGGAATTTTTGATTTTTTGGGGGTGGTCACGAATTAACCTCCTTTTGGCTCTAGGACGCTTAGTTTAGGAGATATGAGCAAAAGAAGTTTTTCATATAAAAATTTGATTTTTTTTTAAGATTTCGATGGAATTTTTGATTTTTTGGGGGTGGTCACGAATTAACCTCCTTTTGGCTCTAGGACGCTTAGTTTAGGAGATATGAGCAAAAGAAGTTTTTCATATAAAAATTTGAATTTTTTTAAGATTTCGATGGAATTTTTGATTTTTTGGGGGTGGTCACGAATTAACCTCCTTTTGGCTCTAGGACGCATAGTTTAGGAGATATGAGCAAAAGAAGTTTTTCATATAAAAATTTGAATTTTTTTAAGATTTCGATGGAATTTTTGATTTTTTGGGGGTGGTCACGAATTAACCTCCTTTTGGCTCTAGGACGCATAGTTTAGGAGATATGAGCAAAAGAAGTTTTTCATATAAATATTTGAATTTTTTTAAGATTTCGATGGAATTTTTGATTTTTTGGGGGTGGTCACGAATTAACCTCCTTTTGGCTCTAGAACGCATAGTTTAGGAGATATGAGCAAAAGAAGTTTTTCATATACAAATTTGAATTTTTTTAAGATTTCGATAGAATTTTTGATTTTTTGAGGGTGGTCAGGAATTAACCTCCTTTTGGCTCTAGGACGCTTAGTTTAGGAGATATGAGCAAAAGAAGTTTTTCATATAAAAATTTGATTTTTTTTAAGATTTCGATGGAATTTTTGATTTTTTGAGGGTGGTCACGAATTAACCTCCTTTTGGCTCTAGGACGCATAGTTTAGGAGATATGAGCAACAGAAGTTTTTCATATAAAAATTTGAATTTTTTTAAGATTTCGATGGAATTTTTGATTTTTTGGGGGTGGTCACGAATTAACCTCCTTTTGGCTCTAGGACGCATAGTTTAGGAGATATGAGCAAAAGAAGTTTTTCATATAAAAATTTGAATTTTTTTAAGATTTCGATGGAATTTTTGATTTTTTGGGGGTGGGCACGAATTAACCTCCTTTTGGCTCTAGGACGCATAGTTTAGGAGATATGAGCAAAAGAAGTTTTTCATATAAAAATTTGAATTTTTTTAAGATTTCGATGGAATTTTTGATTTTTTGAGGGTGGTCACGAATTAACCTCCTTTTGGCTCTAGGACGCTTAGTTTAGGAGATATGAGCAAAAGAAGTTTTTCATATAAAAATTTGATTTTTTTTAAGATTTCGATGGAATTTTTGATTTTTTGGGGGTGGTCACGAATTAACCTCCTTTTGGCTCTAGGACGCTTAGTTTAGGAGATATGAGCAAAAGAAGTTTTTCATATAAAAATTTGATTTTTTTTAGATTTCGATGGAATTTTTGATTTTTTGAGGGTGGTCAGGAATTAACCTCCTTTTGGCTCTAGGACGCTTAGTTTAGGAGATATGAGCAAAAGAAGTTTTTCATATAAAAATTTGATTTTTTTTAAGATTTCGATGGAATTTTTGATTTTTTGAGGGTGGTCAGGAATTAACCTCATTTTGGCTCTAGGACGCTTAGTTTAGGAGATATGAGCAAAAGAAGTTTTTCATATACAAATTTGAATTTTTTTAAGATTTCGATTGAATTTTTGATTTTTTGGGGGTGGTCACGAATTAACCTTTTGGCTCTAGGACGCTTAGTTTAGGAGATATGAGCAAAAGAAGTTTTTCATATAAAAATTTGATTTTTTTTAAGATTTCGATGGAATTTTTGATTTTTTGGGGGTGGTCGCGAATTAACCTCCTTTTGGATCTAGGACGCATACTTTAGGAGATATAAGCAAAAGAAGTTTTTCATATAAAAATTTGAATTTTTTTAAGATTTCGATGGAATTTTTGATTTTTTGGGGGTGGTCACGAATTAACCTCCTTTTGGCTCTAGGACGCATACTTTAGGAGATATGAGCAAAAGAAGTTTTTCATATAAAAATTTGAATTTTTTTAAGATTTCGATGGAATTTTTGATTTTTTGGGGGTGGTCACGAATTAACCTCCTTTTGGCTCTAGGACGCATAGTTTAGGAGATATGAGCAAAAGAAGTTTTTCATATAAATATTTGAATTTTTTTAAGATTTCGATGGAATTTTTGATTTTTTGGGGGTGGTCACGAATTAACCTCCTTTTGGCTCTAGGACGCATAGTTTAGGAGATATGAGCAAAAGAAGTTTTTCATATACAAATTTGAATATTTTTAAGATTTCGATGGAATTTTTGATTTTTTTGGGGTGGTCACGAATTAACCTCCTTTTGGCTCTAGGACGCTTAGTTTAGGAGATATGAGCAAAAGAAGTTTTTCATATACAAATTTGAATTTTTTTAAGATTTCGATTGAAATTTTGATTTTTTGGGGGTGGTCACGAATTAACCTCCTTTTGGCTCTAGGACGCTTAGTTTAGGAGATATGAGCAAAAGAAGTTTTTCATATACAAATTTGAATTTTTTTAAGATTTCGATGGAATTTTTGATTTTTTTGGGGTGGTCACGAATTAACCTCCTTTTGGCTCTAGGACGCTTAGTTTAGGAGATATGAGCAAAAGAAGTTTTTCATATCAAAATTCGATTTCTTTTAAGATTTCGATGGAATTTTTGATTTTTTGAGGGTGGTCACGAATTAACCTCCTTTTGGCTCTAGGACGCTTAGTTTAGGAGATATGAGCAAAAGAAGTTTTTCATATAAAAATTTGATTTTTTTTAAGATTTCGATGGAATTTTTGTTTTTTTGGGGGTGGTCACGAATTAACCTCCTTTTGCCTCTAGGACGCTTAGTTTAGGAGATATGAGCAAAATAAGTTTTTCATATAAAAATTTGATTTTTTTTAAGATTTCGATGGAATTTTTGATTTTTTGGGGGTGGTCACGAATTAACCTCCTTTTAGCTCTAGGACGCATAGTTTAGGAGATATGAGCAAAAGAAGTTTTTCATATAAAAATTTGAATTTTTGTTAAGATTTCGATGGAATTTTTGATTTTTTGGGGGTGGTCACGAATTAACCTCCTTTTGGCTCTAGGACGCTTAGTTTAGGAGATATGAGCAAAAGAAGTTTTTCATATAAAAATTTGATTTTTTTCCTTTTGGCTCTAGGACGCATAGTTTAGGAGATATGAGCAAAAGAAGTTTTTCATATAAAAATTTGATTTTTTTTTTTGGATTTCGATGGAATTTTTGATTTTTTGAGGGTGGTCACGAATTAACCTCCTTTTGGCTCTAGGACGCATAGTTTAGGAGATATGAGCAAAAGAAGTTTTTCATATACAAATTTGAATTTTTTTAAGATTTCGATGGAATTTTTGATTTTTTTGGGGTGGTCACGAATTAACCTCCTTTTGGCTCTAGGACGCTTAGTTTAGGAGATATGAGCAAAAGAAGTTTTTCATATCAAAATTCGATTTTTTTTAAGATTTCGATGGAATTTTTGATTTTTTGGGGGTGGTCACGAATTAACCTCCTTTTGGCTCTAGGACGCTTAGTTTAGGAGATATGAGCAAAAGAAGTTTTTCATATACAAATTTGGATTTTTTTAAGATTTCGATTGAAATTTTGATTTTTTGGGGGTGGTCACGAATTAACCTCCTTTTGGCTCTAGGACGCTTAGTTTAGGAGATATGAGCAAAAGAAGTTTTTCATATAAAAATTTGATTTTTTTCCTTTTGGCTCTAGGACGCATAGTTTAGGAGATATGAGCAAAAGAAGTTTTTCATATCAAAATTCGATTTCTTTTAAGATTTCGATGGAATTTTTGATTTTTTGAGGGTGGTCACGAATTAACCTCCTTTTGGCTCTAGGACGCTTAGTTTAGGAGATATGAGCAAAAGAAGTTTTTCATATCAAAATTCGATTTCTTTTAAGATTTCGATGGAATTTTTGATTTTTTGAGGGTGGTCACGAATTAACCTCCTTTTGGCTCTAGGACGCTTAGTTTAGGAGATATGAGCAAAAGAAGTTTTTCATATACAAATTTGAATTTTTTTAAGATTTCGATGGAATTTTTGATTTTTTTGGGGTGGTCACGAATTAACCTCCTTTTGGCTCTAGGACGCTTAGTTTAGGAGATATGAGCAAAAGAAGTTTTTCATATCAAAATTCGATTTCTTTTAAGATTTCGATGGAATTTTTGATTTTTTGAGGGTGGTCACGAATTAACCTCCTTTTGGCTCTAGGACGCTTAGTTTAGGAGATATGAGCAAAAGAAGTTTTTCATATAAAAATTTGATTTTTTTTAAGATTTCGATGGAATTTTTGTTTTTTTGGGGGTGGTCACGAATTAACCTCCTTTTGCCTCTAGGACGCTTAGTTTAGGAGATATGAGCAAAATAAGTTTTTCATATAAAAATTTGATTTTTTTTAAGATTTCGATGGAATTTTTGATTTTTTGGGGGTGGTCACGAATTAACCTCCTTTTAGCTCTAGGACGCATAGTTTAGGAGATATGAGCAAAAGAAGTTTTTCATATAAAAATTTGAATTTTTGTTAAGATTTCGATGGAATTTTTGATTTTTTGGGGGTGGTCACGAATTAACCTCCTTTTGGCTCTAGGACGCTTAGTTTAGGAGATATGAGCAAAAGAAGTTTTTCATATAAAAATTTGATTTTTTTCCTTTTGGCTCTAGGACGCATAGTTTAGGAGATATGAGCAAAAGAAGTTTTTCATATAAAAATTTGATTTTTTTTTTAGATTTCGATGGAATTTTTGATTTTTTGAGGGTGGTCACGAATTAACCTCCTTTTGGCTCTAGGACGCATAGTTTAGGAGATATGAGCAAAAGAAGTTTTTCATATACAAATTTGAATTTTTTTAAGATTTCGATGGAATTTTTGATTTTTTTGGGGTGGTCACGAATTAACCTCCTTTTGGCTCTAGGACGCTTAGTTTAGGAGATATGAGCAAAAGAAGTTTTTCATATCAAAATTCGATTTTTTTTAAGATTTCGATGGAATTTTTGATTTTTTGGGGGTGGTCACGAATTAACCTCCTTTTGGCTCTAGGACGCTTAGTTTAGGAGATATGAGCAAAAGAAGTTTTTCATATACAAATTTGAATTTTTTTAAGATTTCGATTGAAATTTTGATTTTTTGGGGGTGGTCACGAATTAACCTCCTTTTGGCTCTAGGACGCTTAGTTTAGGAGATATGAGCAAAAGAAGTTTTTCATATACAAATTTGAATTTTTTTAAGATTTCGATGGAATTTTTAATTTTTTGGGGGTGGTCACGAATTAACCTCCTTTTGGCTCTAGGACGCTTAGTTTAGGAGATATGAGCAAAATAAGTTTTTCATATAAAAATTTGATTTTTTTTAAGATTTCGATGGAATTTTTGATTTTTTGGGGGTGGTCACGAATTAACCTCCTTTTGACTCTAGGACGCTTAGTTTAGGAGATATGAGCAAAAGAAGTTTTTCATATAAAAATTTGAATTTTTTTAAGATTTCGATGGAATTTTTGATTTTTTGGGGGTGGTCACGAATTAACCTCCTTTTGGCTCTAGGACGCTTAGTTTAGGAGATATGAGCAAAAGAAGTTTTTCATATAAAAATTTGATTTTTTTTAAGATTTCGATGGAATTTTTGATTTTTTGGGGGTGGTCACGAATTAACCTCCTTTTGGCTCTAGGACGCTTAGTTTAGGAGATATGAGCAAAAGAAGTTTTTCATATAAAAATTTGAATATTTTTAAGATTTCGATGGAATTTTTGATTTTTTGGGGGTGGTCACGAATTAACCTCCTTTTGGCTCTAGGACGCATAGTTTAGGAGATATGAGCAAAAGAAGTTTTTCATATAAAAATTTGAATTTTTTTAAGATTTCGATGGAATTTTTGATTTTTTGGGGGTGGTCACGAATTAACCTCCTTTTGGCTCTAGGACGCTTAGTTTAGGAGATATGAGCAAAAGAAGTTTTTCATATACAAATTTGAATTTTTTTAAGATTTCGATTGAATTTTTGATTTTTTGGGGGTGGTCACGAATTAACCTCCTTTTGGCTCTAGGACGCTTAGTTTAGGAGATATGAGCAAAAGAAGTTTTTCATATAAAAATTTGATTTTTTTTAAGATTTCGATGGAATTTTTGATTTTTTGGGGGTGGTCACGAATTAACCACCTTTTGGCTCTAGGACGCATAGTTTAGGAGATATGAGCAAAAGAAGTTTTTCATATAAAAATTTGAATTTTTTTAAGATTTCGATGGAATTTTTGATTTTTTGGGGGTGGTCACGAATTAACCTCCTTTTGGCTCTAGGACGCATAGTTTAGGAGATATGAGCAAAAGAAGTTTTTCATATAAAAATTTGAATTTTTTTAAGATTTCGATGGAATTTTTGATTTTTTGGGGGTGGTCACGAATTAACCTCCTTTTGGCTCTAGGACGCTTAGTTTAGGAGATATGAGCAAAAGAAGTTTTTCATATAAAAATTTGAATTTTTTTAAGATTTCGATGGAATTTTTGATTTTTTGGGGATGGTCACGAATTAACCTCCTTTTGGCTCTAGGACGCATAGTTTAGGAGATATGAGCAAAAGAAGTTTTTCATATAAAAATTTGAATTTTTTTAAGATTTCGATGGAATTTTTGATTTTTTGGGGGGTGGTCACGAATTAACCTCCTTTTGGCTCTAGAACGCATAGTTTAGGAGATATGAGCAAAAGAAGTTTTTCATATACAAATTTGAATTTTTTTAAGATTTCGATGGAATTTTTGATTTTTTTGGGGTGGTCACGAATTAACCTCCTTTTGGCTCTAGGACGCTTAGTTTAGGAGATATGAGCAAAAGAAGTTTTTCATATCAAAATTTGAATTTTTTTAAGATTTCGATGGAATTTTTGATTTTTTGGGGGTGGTCACGAATTAACCTCCTTTTGGCTGTAGAACGCATAGTTTAGGAGATATGAGCAAAAGAAGTTTTTCATATACAAATTTGAATTTTTTTAAGATTTCGATGGAATTTTTGATTTTTTGGGGGTGGTCACGAATTAACCTCCTTTTGGCTCTAGGACGCTTAGTTTAGGAGATATGAGCAAAAGAAGTTTTTCATATAAAAATTTGATTTTTTTTAAGATTTCGATTGAAATTTTGATTTTTTGGGGGTGGTCACGAATTAACCTCCTTTTGGCTCTAGGACGCTTAGTTTAGGAGATATGAGCAAAAGAAGTTTTTCATATAAAAATTTGATTTTTTTTTAAGATTTCGATGGAATTTTTGATTTTTTGGGGGTGGTCACGAATTAACCTCCTTTTGACTCTAGGACGCTTAGTTTAGGAGATATGAGCAAAAGAAGTTTTTCATATAAAAATTTGATTTTTTTTAAGATTTCGATGGAATTTTTGATTTTTTGGGGGTGGTCACGAATTAACCTCATTTTGGCTCTAGGACGCTTAGTTTAGGAGATATGAGCAAAAGAAGTTTTTCATATACAAATTTGAATTTTTTTAAGATTTCGATAGAATTTTTGATTTTTTGAGGGTGGTCAGGAATTAACCTCCTTTTGGCTCTAGGACGCTTAGTTTAGGAGATATGAGCAAAAGAAGTTTTTCATATAAAAATTTGATTTTTTTTAAGATTTCGATGGAATTTTTGATTTTTTGAGGGTGGTCACGAATTAACCTCCTTTTGGCTCTAGGACGCATAGTTTAGGAGATATGAGCAAAAGAAGTTTTTCATATAAAAATTTGAATTTTTTTAAGATTTCGATGGAATTTTTGATTTTTTGGGGGTGGTCACGAATTAACCTCCTTTTGGCTCTAGGACGCTTAGTTTAGGAGATATGAGCAAAAGAAGTTTTTCATATAAAAATTTGATTTTTTTTAAGATTTCGATGGAATTTTTGATTTTTTGGGGGTGGTCACGAATTAACCTCCTTTTGGCTCTAGGACGCTTAGTTTAGGAGATATGAGCAAAAGAAGTTTTTCATATAAAAATTTGAATTTTTTTAAGATTTCGATGGAATTTTTGATTTTTTGGGGGTGGTCACGAATTAACCTCCTTTTGGCTCTAGGACGCATAGTTTAGGAGATATGAGCAAAAGAAGTTTTTCATATAAAAATTTGAATTTTTTTAAGATTTCGATGGAATTTTTGATTTTTTGGGGGTGGTCACGAATTAACCTCCTTTTGGCTCTAGGACGCTTAGTTTAGGAGATATGAGCAAAAGAAGTTTTTCATATACAAATTTGAATTTTTTTAAGATTTCGATTGAATTTTTGATTTTTTGGGGGTGGTCACGAATTAACCTCCTTTTGGCTCTAGGACGCTTAGTTTAGGAGATATGAGCAAAAGAAGTTTTTCATATAAAAATTTGATTTTTTTTAAGATTTCGATGGAATTTTTGATTTTTTGGGGGTGGTCACGAATTAACCACCTTTTGGCTCTAGGACGCATAGTTTAGGAGATATGAGCAAAAGAAGTTTTTCATATAAAAATTTGAATTTTTTTAAGATTTCGATGGAATTTTTGATTTTTTGGGGGTGGTCACGAATTAACCTCCTTTTGGCTCTAGGACGCATAGTTTAGGAGATATGAGCAAAAGAAGTTTTTCATATAAAAATTTGAATTTTTTTAAGATTTCGATGGAATTTTTGATTTTTTGGGGGTGGTCACGAATTAACCTCCTTTTGGCTCTAGGACGCTTAGTTTAGGAGATATGAGCAAAAGAAGTTTTTCATATAAAAATTTGAATTTTTTTAAGATTTCGATGGAATTTTTGATTTTTTGGGGGTGGTCACGAATTAACCTCCTTTTGGCTCTAGGACGCATAGTTTAGGAGATATGAGCAAAAGAAGTTTTTCATATAAAAATTTGAATTTTTTTAAGATTTCGATGGAATTTTTGATTTTTTGGGGGGTGGTCACGAATTAACCTCCTTTTGGCTCTAGAACGCATAGTTTAGGAGATATGAGCAAAAGAAGTTTTTCATATACAAATTTGAATTTTTTTAAGATTTCGATGGAATTTTTGATTTTTTTTGGGTGGTCACGAATTAACCTCCTTTTGGCTCTAGGACGCTTAGTTTAGGAGATATGAGCAAAAGAAGTTCATATAAAAATTTGATTTTTTTTAAGATTTCGATGGAATTTTTGATTTTTTGGGGGTGGTCACGAATTAACCTCATTTTGGCTCTAGGACGCTTAGTTTAGGAGATATGAGCAAAAGAAGTTTTTCATATACAAATTTGAATTTTTTTAAGATTTCGATTGAATTTTTGATTTTTTGGGGGGTGGTCACGAATTAACCTCCTTTTGGCTCTAGAACGCATAGTTTAGGAGATATGAGCAAAAGAAGTTTTTCATATAAAAATTTGATTTTTTTTTAAGATTTCGATGGAATTTTTGATTTTTTGGGGGTGGTCACGAATTAACCTCCTTTTGACTCTAGGACGCTTAGTTTAGGAGATATGAGCAAAAGAAGTTCATATAAAAATTTGATTTTTTTTAAGATTTCGATGGAATTTTTGATTTTTTGGGGGTGGTCACGAATTAACCTCATTTTGGCTCTAGGACGCTTAGTTTAGGAGATATGAGCAAAAGAAGTTTTTCATATACAAATTTGAATTTTTTTAAGATTTCGATAGAATTTTTGATTTTTTGAGGGTGGTCAGGAATTAACCTCCTTTTGGCTCTAGGACGCTTAGTTTAGGAGATATGAGCAAAAGAAGTTTTTCATATAAAAATTTGATTTTTTTTAAGATTTCGATGGAATTTTTGATTTTTTGGGGGTGGTCACGAATTAACCTCCTTTTGGCTCTAGGACGCTTAGTTTAGGAGATATGAGCAAAAGAAGTTTTTCATATAAAAATTTGAATTTTTTTAAGATTTCGATGGAATTTTTGATTTTTTGGGGGTGGTCACGAATTAACCTCCTTTTGGCTCTAGGACGCATAGTTTAGGAGATATGAGCAAAAGAAGTTTTTCATATAAAAATTTGAATTTTTTTAAGATTTCGATGGAATTTTTGATTTTTTGGGGGTGGTCACGAATTAACCACCTTTTGGCTCTAGGACGCATAGTTTAGGAGATATGAGCAAAAGAAGTTTTTCATATAAAAATTTGAATTTTTTTAAGATTTCGATTGAATTTTTGATTTTTTGGGGGTGGTCACGAATTAACCTCCTTTTGGCTCTAGGACGCTTAGTTTAGGAGATATGAGCAAAAGAAGTTTTTCATATAAAAATTTGATTTTTTTTAAGATTTCGATGGAATTTTTGATTTTTTGGGGGTGGTCACGAATTAACCACCTTTTGGCTCTAGGACGCATAGTTTAGGAGATATGAGCAAAAGAAGTTTTTCATATAAAAATTTGAATTTTTTTAAGATTTCGATGGAATTTTTGATTTTTTGGGGGTGGTCACGAATTAACCTCCTTTTGGCTCTAGGACGCATAGTTTAGGAGATATGAGCAAAAGAAGTTTTTCATATAAAAATTTGAATTTTTTTAAGATTTCGATGGAATTTTTGATTTTTTGGGGGTGGTCACGAATTAACCTCCTTTTGGCTCTAGGACGCTTAGTTTAGGAGATATGAGCAAAAGAAGTTTTTCATATAAAAATTTGAATTTTTTTAAGATTTCGATGGAATTTTTGATTTTTTGGGGGTGGTCACGAATTAACCTCCTTTTGGCTCTAGGACGCTTAGTTTAGGAGATATGAGCAAAAGAAGTTTTTCATATAAAAATTTGAATTTTTTTAAGATTTCGATGGAATTTTTGATTTTTTGGGGGGTGGTCACGAATTAACCTCCTTTTGGCTCTAGAACGCATAGTTTAGGAGATATGAGCAAAAGAAGTTTTTCATATACAAATTTGAATTTTTTTAAGATTTCGATTGAATTTTTGATATTTTTGGGGTGGTCACGAATTAACCTCCTTTTGGCTCTAGGACGCTTAGTTTAGGAGATATGAGCAAAAGAAGTTTTTCATATCAAAATTTGAATTTTTTTAAGATTTCGATGGAATTTTTGATTTTTTGGGGGTGGTCACGAATTAACCTCCTTTTGGCTCTAGAACGCATAGTTTGGGAGATATGAGCAAAAGAAGTTTTTCATATACAAATTTGAATTTTTTTAAGATTTCGATGGAATTTTTGATTTTTTGGGGGTGGTCACGAATTAACCTCCTTTTGGCTCTAGGACGCTTAGTTTAGGAGATATGAGCAAAAGAAGTTTTTCATATAAAAATTTGATTTTTTTTAAGATTTCGATGGAATTTTTGTTTTTTTGTGGGTGGTCACGAATTAACCTCCTTTTGGCTCTAGGACGCTTAGTTTAGGAGATATGAGCAAAATAAGTTTTTCATATAAAAATTTGAATTTTTTTAAGATTTCGATGGAATTTTTGATTTTTTGAGGGTGGTCACGAATTAACCTCCTTTTGGCTCTAGGACGCTTAGTTTAGGAGATATGAGCAAAAGAAGTTTTTCATATAAAAATTTGATTTTTTTTAAGATTTCGATGGAATTTTTGATTTTTTAGGGGTGGTCACGAATTAACCTCCTTTTGGCTCTAGGACGCATAGTTTAGGAGATATGAGCAAAAGAAGTTTTTCATATAAAAATTTGAATTTTTTTAAGATTTCGATGGAATTTTTGATTTTTTGGGGGTGGTCACGAATTAACCTCCTTTTGGCTCTAGGACGCTTAGTTTAGGAGATATGAGCAAAAGAAGTTTTTCATATAAAAATTTGATTTTTTTTTAAGATTTCGATGGAATTTTTGATTTTTTGGGGGTGGTCACGAATTAACCTCCTTTTGGCTCTAGGACGCATAGTTTAGGAGATATGAGCAAAAGAAGTTTTTCATATAAAAATTTGAATTTTTTTAAGATTTCGATGGAATTTTTGATTTTTTGGGGGTGGTCACGAATTAACCTCCTTTTGGCTCGAGGACGCTTAGTTTAGGAGATATGAGCAAAAGAGGTTTTTCATATAAAAATTTGATTTTTTTTAAGATTTCGATGTAATTTTTGATTTTTTGGGGGTGGTCACGAATTAACCTCCTTTTGGCTCTAGGACGCATAGTTTAGGAGATATGAGCAAAAGAAGTTTTTCATATAAAAATTTGAATTTTTTTAAGATTTCGATGGAATTTTTGATGTTTTGGGGGTGGTCACGAATTAACCTCCTTTTGGCTCTAGGACGCATAGTTTAGGAGATATGAGCAAAAGAAGTTTTTCATATAAAAATTTGATTTTTTTTAAGATTTCGTTTGAATTTTTGATTTTTTGGGGGTGGTCACGAATTAACCTCCTTTTGGCTCTAGGACGCTTAGTTTAGGAGATATGAGCAAAAGAAGTTTTTCATATAAAAATTTGATTTTTTTAAGATTTCGATGGAATTTTTGATTTTTTGGGGGTGGTCACGAATTAACCTCCTTTTGGCTCTAGGACGCATAGTTTAGGAGATATGAGCAAAAGAAGTTTTTCATATAAAAATTTGAATTTTTTTAAGATTTCGATGGAATTTTTGATTTTTTGGGGGTGGTCACGAATTAACCTCCTTTTGGCTCTAGGACGCTTAGTTTAGGAGATATGAGCAAAAGAAGTTTTTCATATAAAAATTTGAATTTTTTTAAGATTTCGATGGAATTTTTGATTTTTTGGGGGTGGTCACGAATTAACCTCCTTTTGGCTCTAGGACGCTTAGTTTAGGAGATATGAGCAAAAGAGGTTTTTCATATAAAAATTTGATTTTTTTTAAGATTTCGATGTAATTTTTGATTTTTTGGGGGTGGTCACGAATTAACCTCCTTTTGGCTCTAGGACGCATAGTTTAGGAGATATGAGCAAAAGAAGTTTTTCATATAAAAATTTGAATTTTTTTAAGATTTCGATGGAATTTTTGATGTTTTGGGGGTGGTCACGAATTAACCTCCTTTTGGCTCTAGGACGCATAGTTTAGGAGATATGAGCAAAAGAAGTTTTTCATATAAAAATTTGAATTTTTTTAAGATTTCGTTTGAATTTTTGATTTTTTGGGGGTGGTCACGAATTAACCTCCTTTTGGCTCTAGGACGCTTAGTTTAGGAGATATGAGCAAAAGAAGTTTTTCATATAAAAATTTGATTTTTTTAAGATTTCGATGGAATTTTTGATTTTTTGGGGGTGGTCACGAATTAACCTCCTTTTGGCTCTAGGACGCATAGTTTAGGAGATATGAGCAAAAGAAGTTTTTCATATAAAAATTTGAATTTTTTTAAGATTTCGATGGAATTTTTGATTTTTTGGGGGTGGTCACGAATTAACCTCCTTTTGGCTCTAGGACACATAGTTTAGGAGATATGAGCAAAAGAAGTTTTTCATATAAAAATTTGAATTTTTTTAAGATTTCGATGGAATTTTTGATTTTTTGGGGGTGGTCACGAATTAACCTCCTTTTGGCTCTAGGACGCTTAGTTTAGGAGATATGAGCAAAAGAAGTTTTTCATATAAAAATTTGATTTTTTTTAAGATTTCGATGGAATTTTTGATTTTTTGGGGGTGGTCACGAATTAACCTCCTTTTGGCTCTAGGACGCTTAGTTTAGGAGATATGAGCAAAAGAAGTTTTTCATATAAAAATTTGAATTTTTTTAAGATTTCGATGGAATTTTTGATTTTTTGGGGGTGGTCACGAATTAACCTCCTTTTGGCTCTAGGACGCATAGTTTAGGAGATATGAGCAAAAGAAGTTTTTCATATAAAAATTTGAATTTTTTTAAGATTTCGATGGAATTTTTGATTTTTTGGGGGTGGTCACGAATTAACCTCCTTTTGGCTCTAGGACGCATAGTTTAGGAGATATGAGCAAAAGAAGTTTTTCATATAAAAATTTGAATTTTTTTAAGATTGCGATGGAATTTTTGATTTTTTGGGGGTGGTCACGAATTAACCTCCTTTTGGCTCTAGGACGCTTAGTTTAGGAGATATGAGCAAAAGAAGTTTTTCATATAAAAATTTGAATTTTTTAAGATTTCAATGGAATTTTTGATTTTTTGGGGGTGGTCACGAATTAACCTCCTTTTGGCTCTAGGACGCTTAGTTTAGGAGATATGAGCAAAAGAAGTTTTTCATATAAAAATTTGAATTTTTTTAAGATTTCGATGGAATTTTTGATTTTTTGGGGGTGGTCACGAATTAACCTCCTTTTGGCTCTAGGACGCTTAGTTTAGGAGATATGAGCAAAAGAAGTTTTTCATATAAAAATTTGAATTTTTTTAAGATTTCGATGGAATTTTTGATTTTTTGGGGGTGGTCACGAATTAACCTCCTTTTGGCTCTAGGACGCATAGTTTAGGAGATATGAGCAAAAGAAGTTTTTCATATAAATATTTGAATTTTTTTAAGATTTCGATGGAATTTTTGATTTTTTGGGGGTGGTCACGAATTAACCTCCTTTTGGCTCTAGAACGCATAGTTTAGGAGATATGAGCAAAAGAAGTTTTTCATATACAAATTTGAATTTTTTTAAGATTTCGATGGAATTTTTGATTTTTTTGGGGTGGTCACGAATTAACCTCCTTTTGGCTCTAGGACGCTTAGTTTAGGAGATATGAGCAAAAGAAGTTTTTCATATCAAAATTCGATTTTTTTTAAGATTTCGATGGAATTTTTGATTTTTTGGGGGTGGTCACGAATTAACCTCCTTTTGGCTCTAGGACGCATAGTTTAGGAGATATGAGCAAAAGAAGTTTTTCATATAAAAATTTGATTTTTTTAGATTTCGATGGAATTTTTGATTTTTTGAGGGTGGTCACGAATTAACCTCCTTTTGGCTCTAGGACGCATAGTTTAGGAGATATGAGCAAAAGAAGTTTTTCATATACAAATTTGAATTTTTTTAAGATTTCGATGGAATTTTTGATTTTTTTGGGGTGGTCACGAATTAACCTCCTTTTGGCTCTAGGACGCTTAGTTTAGGAGATATGAGCAAAAGAAGTTTTTCATATCAAAATTCGATTTTTTTTAAGATTTCGATGGAATTTTTATTTTTTGGGGGTGGTCACGAATTAACCTCCTTTTGGCTCTAGGACGCTTAGTTTAGGAGATATGAGCAAAAGAAGTTTTTCATATAAAAATTTGATTTTTTTTTAAGATTTCGATGGAATTTTTGTTTTTTTGTGGGTGGTCACGAATTAACCTCCTTTTGGCTCTAGGACGCTTAGTTTAGGAGATATGAGCAAAATAAGTTTTTCATATAAAAATTTGAATTTTTTTAAGATTTCGATGGAATTTTTGATTTTTTGAGGGTGGTCACGAATTAACCTCCTTTTGGCTCTAGGACGCTTAGTTTAGGAGATATGAGCAAAAGAAGTTTTTCATATAAAAATTTGATTTTTTTTAAGATTTCGATGGAATTTTTGATTTTTTGAGGGTGGTCAGGAATTAACCTCATTTTGGCTCTAGGACGCTTAGTTTAGGAGATATGAGCAAAAGAAGTTTTTCATATACAAATTTGAATTTTTTTAAGATTTCGATGGAATTTCTGATTTTTTGAGGGTGGTCACGAATTAACCTCCTTTTGGCTCTAGGACGCTTAGTTTAGGAGATATGAGCAAAAGAAGTTTTTCATATAAAAATTTGATTTTTTTTAAGATTTCGATGGAATTTTTGATTTTTTGGGGGTGGTCACGAATTAACCTCCTTTTGGCTCTAGGACGCTTAGTTTAGGAGATATGAGCAAAAGAAATTTTTCATATAAAAAGTTGATTTTTTTTAGATTTCGATGGAATTTTTGATTTTTTGAGGGTGGTCACGAATTAACCTCCTTTTGGCTCTAGGACGCATAGTTTAGGAGATATGAGCAAAAGAAGTTTTTCATATAAAAATTTGATTTTTTTAAGATTTCGATGGAATTTTTGATTTTTTGGGGGTGGTCACGAATTAACCTCCTTTTGGCTCTAGGACGCATGGTTTAGGAGATATGAGCAAAAGAAGTTTTTCATATAAAAATTTGATTTTTTTTTAGATTTCGATGGAATTTTTGATTTGTTGGGGGTGGTCACGAATTAACCTCCTTTTGGCTCTAGGACGCTTAGTTTAGGAGATATGAGCAAAAGAAGTTTTTCATATAAAAATTTGATTTTTTTTTAGATTTCGATGGAATTTTTGATTTTTTGGGGGTGGTCACGAATTAACCTCCTTTTGGCTCTAGGACGCTTAGTTTAGGAGATATGAGCAAAAGAAGTTTTTCATATAAAAATTTGATTTTTTTTTAGATTTCGATGGAATTTTTGATTTTTTGAGGGTGGTCACGAATTAACCTCCTTTTGGCTCTAGGACGCATAGTTTAGGAGATATGAGCAAAAGAAGTTTTTCATATAAAAATTTGATTTTTTTAAGATTTCGATGGAATTTTTGATTTTTTGGGGGTGGTCACGAATTAACCTCCTTTTGGCTCTAGGACGCATAGTTTAGGAGATATGAGCAAAAGAAGTTTTTCATATAAAAATTTGAATTTTTTTAAGATTTCGATGGAATTTTTGATTTTTTGAGGGTGGTCACGAATTAACCTCCTTTTGGCTCTAGGACGCTTAGTTTAGGAGATATGAGCAAAAGAAGTTTTTCATATAAAAATTTGATTTTTTTAAGATTTCGATGGAATTTTTGATTTTTTGGGGGTGGTCACGAATTAACCTCCTTTTGGCTCTAGGACGCTTAGTTTAGGAGATATGAGCAAAAGAAGTTTTTCATATAAAAATTTGATTTTTTTTTAGATTTCGATGGAATTTTTGATTTTTTGAGGGTGGTCACGAATTAACCTCCTTTTGGCTCTAGGACGCATAGTTTAGGAGATATGAGCAAAAGAAGTTTTTCATATAAAAATTTGATTTTTTTAAAGATTTCGATGGAATTTTTGATTTTTTGGGGGTGGTCACGAATTAACCTCCTTTTGGCTCTAGGACGCATAGTTTAGGAGATATGAGCAAAATAAGTTTTTCATATAAAAATTTGAATCTTTTAAGATTTCGATGGAATTTTTGATTTTTTGAGGGTGGTCACGAATTAACCTCCTTTTGGCTCTAGGACGCTTAGTTTAGGAGATATGAGCAAAAGAAGTTTTTCATATAAAAATTTGATTTTTTTTAAGATTTCGATGGAATTTTTGATTTTTTGGGGGTGGTCACGAATTAACCTCCTTTTGGCTCTAGGACGCTTAGTTTAGGAGATATGAGCAAAAGAAGTTTTTCATATAAAAATTTGATTCTTTTTTAAGATTTCGATGGAATTTTTGATTTTTTGGGGGTGGTCACGAATTAACCTCCTTTTGGCTCTAGGACGCATAGTTTAGGAGATATGAGCAAAAGAAGTTTTTCATATAAAAATTTGATTTTTTTTAAGATTTCGATGGAATTTTTGATTTTTTGGGGGTGGTCACGAATTAACCTCCTTTTGGCTCTAGGACGTTTAGTTTAGGAGATATGAGCAAAAGAAGTTTTTCATATAAAAATTTGATTTTTTTTTTAAGATTTCGATGGAATTTTTGATTTTTTGGGGGTGGTCACGAATTAACCTCCTTTTGGCTCTAGGACGCTTAGTTTAGGAGATATGAGCAAAAGAAGTTTTTCATATAAAAATTTGAATTTTTTTTAAGATTTCGATGGAATTTTTGATTTTTTGGGGGTGGTCACGAATTAACCTCCTTTTGGCTCTAGGACGCATAGTTTAGGAGATATGAGCAAAAGAAGTTTTTCATATAAAAATTTGAATTTTTTTAAGATTTCGATGGAATTTTTGATTTTTTGGGGGTGGTCACGAATTAACCTCCTTTTGGCTCTAGGACGCTTAGTTTAGGAGATATGAGCAAAAGAAGTTTTTCATATAAAAATTTGATTTTTTTTTAGATTTCGATGGAATTTTTGATTTTTTGAGGGTGGTCACGAATTAACCTCCTTTTGGCTCTAGGACGCATAGTTTAGGAGATATGAGCAAAAGAAGTTTTTCATATAAAAATTTGATTTTTTTAAGATTTCGATGGAATTTTTGATTTTTTGGGGGTGGTCACGAATTAACCTCCTTTTGGCTCTAGGACGTATAGTTTAGGAGATATGAGCAAAAGAAGTTTTTCATATAAAAATTTGAATTTTTTTAAGATTTCGATGGAATTTTTGATTTTTTGGGGGTGGTCACGAATTAACCTCCTTTTGGCTCTAGGACGCATAGTTTAGGAGATATGAGCAAAAGAAGTTTTTCATATAAAAATTTGAATGTTTTTAAGATTTCGATGGAATTTTTGATTTTTTGGGGGTGGTCACGAATTAACCTCCTTTTGGCTCTAGGACGCATAGTTTAGGAGATATGAGCAAAAGAAGTTTTTCATATAAAAATTTGAATTTTTTTAAGATTTCGATGGAATTTTTGATTTTTTGGGGGTGGTCACGAATTAACCTCCTTTTGGCTCTAGGACGCATAGTTTAGGAGATATGAGCAAAAGAAGTTTTTCATATAAAAATTTGATTTTTTTTAGATTTCGATGGAATTTTTGATTTTTTGGGGGTGGTCACGAATTAACCTCCTTTTGGCTCTAGGACGCTTAGTTTAGGAGATATGAGCAAAAGAAGTTTTTCATATAAAAATTTGAATTTTTTTAAGATTTCGATGGAATTTTTGATTTTTTGAGGGTGGTCACGAATTAACCTCCTTTTGGCTCTAGGACGCTTAGTTTAGGAGATATGAGCAAAAGAAGTTTTTCATATAAAAATTTGATTTTTTTTTAAGATTTCGATGGAATTTTTGATTTTTTGGGGGTGGTCACGAATTAACCTCCTTTTGGCTCTAGGACGCATAGTTTAGGAGATATGAGCAAAAGAAGTTTTTCATATAAAAATTTGATTTTTTTTTAGATTTCGATGGAATTTTTGATTTTTTGAGGGTGGTCAGGAATTAACCTCCTTTTGGCTCTAGGACGCTTAGTTTAGGAGATATGAGCAAAAGAAGTTTTTCATATAAAAATTTGATTTTTTTTAAGATTTCGATGGAATTTTTGATTTTTTGAGGGTGGTCAGGAATTAACCTCATTTTGGCTCTAGGACGCTTAGTTTAGGAGATATGAGCACAAGAAGTTTTTCATATACAAATGTGAATTTTTTTAAGATTTCGATTGAATTTTTGATTTTTTGGGGGTGGTCACGAATTAACCTCCTTTTGGCTCTAGGACGCTTAGTTTAGGAGATATGAGCAAAAGAAGTTTTTCATATAAAAATTTGATTTTTTTTAAGATTTCGATGGAATTTTTGATTTTTTGGGGGTGGTCACGAATTAACCTCCTTTTGGCTCTAGGACGCATAGCTTAGGAGATATGAGCAAAAGAAGTTTTTCATATAAAAATTTGATTTTTTTTAAGATTTCGATGGAATTTTTGATTTTTTGGGGGTGGTCACGAATTAACCTCCTTTTGGCTCTAGGACGCTTAGTTTAGGAGATATGAGCAAAAGAAGTTTTTCATATAAAAATTTGATTTTTTTAAGATTTCGATGGAATTTTTGATTTTTTGGGGGTGGTCACGAATTAACCTCCTTTTGGCTCTAGGACGCATAGTTTAGGAGATATGAGCAAAAGAAGTTTTTCATATAAAAATTTGATTTTTTTTTAGATTTCGATGGAATTTTTGATTTTTTGAGGGTGGTCAGGAATTAACCTCCTTTTGGCTCTAGGACGCTTAGTTTAGGAGATATGAGCAAAAGAAGTTTTTCATATAAAAATTTGATTTTTTTAAGATTTCGATGGAATTTTTGATTTTTTGAGGGTGGTCAGGAATTAACCTCATTTTGGCTCTAGGACGCTTAGTTTAGGAGATATGAGCAAAAGAAGTTTTTCATATACAAATTTGAATTTTTTTAAGATTTCGATTGAATTTTTGATTTTTTGGGGGTGGTCACGAATTAACCACCTTTTGGCTCTAGGACGCTTAGTTTAGGAGATATGAGCAAAAGAAGTTTTTCATATAAAAATTTGAATTTTTTTAAGATTTCGATGGAATTTTTGATTTTTTGGGGGTGGTCACGAATTAACCTCCTTTTGGCTCTAGGACGCATAGTTTAGGAGATATGAGCAAAAGAAGTTTTTCATATAAAAATTTGAATTTTTTTAAGATTTCGATGGAATTTTTGATTTTTTGGGGGTGGTCACGAATTAACCTCCTTTTGGCTCTAGGACGCTTAGTTTAGGAGATATGAGCAAAAGAAGTTTTTCATATAAAAATTTGAATTTTTTTAAGATTTCGATGGAATTTTTGATTTTTTGAGGGTGGTCACGAATTAACCTCCTTTTGGCTCTAGGACGCTTAGTTTAGGAGATATGAGCAAAAGAAGTTTTTCATATAAAAATTTGATTTTTTTTAAGATTTCGATGGAATTTTTGATTTTTTGGGGGTGGTCACGAATTAACCTCCTTTTGGCTCTAGGACGCTTAGTTTAGGAGATATGAGCAAAAGAAGTTTTTCATATCAAAATTCGATTTCTTTTAAGATTTCGATGGAATTTTTGATTTTTTGGGGGTGGTCACGAATTAACCTCCTTTTGGCTCTAGGACGCATAGTTTAGGAGATATGAGCAAAAGAAGTTTTTCATATAAAAATTTGATTTTTTTTAAGATTTCGATGGAATTTTTGATTTTTTGGGGGTGGTCACGAATTAACCTCCTTTTGGCTCTAGGACGCTTAGTTTAGGAGATATGAGCAAAAGAAGTTTTTCATATAAAAATTTGAATTTTTTTAAGATTTCGATGGAATTTTTGATTTTTTGGGGGTGGTCACGAATTAACCTCCTTTTGGCTCTAGGACGCTTAGTTTAGGAGATATGAGCAAAAGAAGTTTTTCATATAAAAATTTGATTTTTTTTAAGATTTCGATGGAATTTTTGATTTTTTGGGGGTGGTCACGAATTAACCTCCTTTTGGCTCTAGGACGCTTAGTTTAGGAGATATGAGCAAAAGAAGTTTTTCATATAAAAATTTGAATTTTTTTAAGATTTCGATGGAATTTTTGATTTTTTGGGGGTGGTCACGAATTAACCTCCTTTTGGCTCTAGGACGCTTAGTTTAGGAGATATGAGCAAAAGAAGTTTTTCATATAAAAATTTGATTTTTTTAAGATTTCGATGGAATTTTTGATTTTTTGGGGGTGGTCACGAATTAACCTCCTTTTGGCTCTAGGACGCTTAGTTTAGGAGATATGAGCAAAAGAAGTTTTTCATATAAAAATTTGAATTTTTTTAAGATTTCGATGGAATTTTTGATTTTTTGGGGGTGGTCACGAATTAACCTCCTTTTGGCTCTAGGACGCTTAGTTTAGGAGATATGAGCAAAAGAAGTTTTTCATATAAAAATTTGATTTTTTTAAAGATTTCGATGGAATTTTTGATTTTTTGGGGGTGGTCACGAATTAACCTCCTTTTGGCTCTAGGACGCTTAGTTTAGGAGATATGAGCAAAAGAAGTTTTTCATATAAAAATTTGAATTTTTTTAAGATTTCGATGGAATTTTTGATTTTTTGGGGGTGGTCACGAATTAACCTCCTTTTGGCTCTAGGACGCTTAGTTTAGGAGATATGAGCAAAAGAAGTTTTTCATATAAAAATTTGATTTTTTTAAGATTTCGATGGAATTTTTGATTTTTTGGGGGTGGTCACGAATTAACCTCCTTTTGGCTCTAGGACGCTTAGTTTAGGAGATATGAGCAAAAGAAGTTTTTCATATAAAAATTTGAATTTTTTTAAGATTTCGATGGAATTTTTGATTTTTTGGGGGTGGTCACGAATTAACCTCCTTTTGGCTCTAGGACGCTTAGTTTAGGAGATATGAGCAAAAGAAGTTTTTCATATAAAAATTTGATTTTTTTAAAGATTTCGATGGAATTTTTGATTTTTTGGGGGTGGTCACGAATTAACCTCCTTTTGGCTCTAGGACGCTTAGTTTAGGAGATATGAGCAAAAGAAGTTTTTCATATAAAAATTTGAATTTTTTTAAGATTTCGATGGAATTTTTGATTTTTTGGGGGTGGTCACGAATTAACCTCCTTTTTGCTCTAGGACGCATAGTTTAGGAGATATGAGCAAAAGAAGTTTTTCATATAAAAATTTGAATTTTTTTAAGATTTCGATGGAATTTTTGATTTTTTGGGGGTGGTCACGAATTAACCTCCATTTGGCTCTAGGACGCATAGTTTAGGAGATATGAGCAAAAGAAGTTTTTCATATAAAAATTTGATTTTTTTTTAGATTTCGATGGAATTTTTGATTTTTTGAGGGTGGTCACGAATTAAGCTCCTTTTGGCTCTAGGACGCATAGTTTAGGAGATATGAGCAAAAGAAGTTTTTCATATAAAAATTTGAATTTTTTTAAGATTTCGATGGAATTTTTGATTTTTTGGGGGTGGTCACGAATTAACCTCCTTTTGGCTCTAGGACGCTTAGTTTAGGAGATATGAGCAAAAGAAGTTTTTCATATCAAAATTCGATTTTTTTTAAGATTTCGATGGAATTTTTGATTTTTTGGGGGTGGTCACGAATTAACCTCCTTTTGGCTCTAGGACGCTTAGTTTAGGAGATATGAGCAAAAGAAGTTTTTCATATAAAAATTTGAATTTTTTTAAGATTTCGATGGAATTTTTGATTTTTTGGGGGTGGTCACGAATTAACCTCCTTTTTGCTCTAGGACGCATAGTTTAGGAGATATGAGCAAAAGAAGTTTTTCATATAAAAATTTTAATTTTTTTAAGATTTCGATGGAATTTTTGATTTTTTGGGGGTGGTCACGAATTAACCTCCTTTTGGCTCTAGGACGCATAGTTTAGGGATATGAGCAAAAGAAGTTTTTCATATAAAAATTTGATTTTTTTTTAGATTTCGATGGAATTTTTGATTTTTTGAGGGTGGTCACGAATTAAACTCCTTTTGGCTCTAGGACGCATAGTTTAGGAGATATGAGCAAAAGAAGTTTTTCATATAAAAATTTGAATTTTTTTTAAGATTTCGATGGAATTTTTGATTTTTTGGGGGTGGTCACGAATTAACCTCCTTTTGGCTCTAGGACGCATAGTTTAGGAGATATGAGCAAAAGAAGTTTTTCATATAGTCTGTCTTTGACCTTCTTCGTGAGCAGTCATAAGTCGCGCTTGAATACACTGATTGTGCCGTCGGCAATTAATTAGTAAAGAACCGTTATAAAACTCTCTTTCAGTTTAAATTTTAAGAAAAACAAAAACAAATATCTAATAAAGTGAGAAAGGTATTACGTGTGAAAGAATAACAAAAGATAAATAAGTGAAGTGTTTCTGATAAAAAATTGGATTTTTAAATAAAAAGGAAAAAAAACACAAATAGTTAAAAAAGAAGATATTAAATTTTTATGTTTAATTTGTGATACAAAATGGGTGAACCACCTGACCCTAATCTCTCAATGAGGATTGACAAGACAAAAAAATTAAAAAACATTTCTATGGGACCAAAATATTTGGTAATGAGCAGAGTTAATAGTGAAAATAATACATTATCTCAAGTTTCTCCATTCTTGTTAAAGAAAACAATTGACTATGTTTGTAACGGTGAAATTGAAAGTTGCAAAAAATTAAGAAATGGTAACATTTTGCTAAAAACCAAAAACTTAACTCAAGCAACCAAACTCGTGCAGCTTACATCTCTTACCCCCTCCATTGAAGTAGAAGTCAAAGAACACGAATATTTGAACAGTTCTAAAGGCGTTATATATGCAGGTGATTTGATTGGTACGAAAGATGAAGAAATTCTTGAAGAAATGAAGCCTCAGAGTGTCTCTGAGATAAGAAAAATAATGAGAAAAGATGGTGAGCGATTAAATGAAACGGGACTTATCATTCTTACATTTTCGAAGCCAGAACACCCAGAAGAAGTAAAGGTTGGTTACGAAATTACGCCTGTTCGTACATTTATTCCCTTTCCCCTGAGATGTTTCAAGTGTTTTAAATTTGGTCACCCAACAAAATATTGTAATGCAGAGAAAAAATGCTGCAATTGCTCTTTGCCATTCCACACAGATCCAGAGAAAAACGAATTGTGTCAAAATGAGAAACGCTGCATCAATTGTGATGCCCATAATATGGAGAATAAGAACCACAACACAATGGATAAAAAATGTCCAATATTCTTAAAAGAGAAAGAGATCCAAGCAATAAAAACAACTAAAAAAGTCGACAACAAAAAAGCAAGAGAAATATATCACGAAAGACATCAAACCCACTCTTCCTTCGCTTCTGTAGTCCGACCATCGGTTAGCTATAGCAACATTGATATGTTTGATAAAAGTATGACGTCATCAAACCTTGCATCGAGCTCCATGCCCCCATCGAACATGTCCACTCATACCAGTTGTTCAAACCATAGCCAACCTACTCCAAGCAGTACACCACACACAGCAACAACAACAACAAAGCACACAACCCCATTGAAATCATCAGCAATAAAAATTGCACCCAAGAATTTGTCTAGACGAAAACAATTGGAGCTCAAAGCCAAACTTCGAAAGACAACAACAACACAAACAACTAAAGCGTCGAAAATAAAAAGCACGCCAATGAAGTCTCCGCTGCCAATGGACATTCTTTTATCAGATGGTGAAGAAATTTTTGATATCACATAGAATTTACTTTTTAATTTTTTATTACATAACTTACTTTAGTTAGTATATTTTAAATAGTTTTCTTTTTTATATATATAGTTTATAATGTCATTAAAAATAATTCAGTGGAACATGAAAGGATATTTAAATAATTATCAAGAATTGCAACTTATCATTAAGTCTCATAGCCCACACATCATTGCTTTGCAGGAAACACATTTACAAACTACAATGGGAATTCCAGTGCCTTTAAATTACACACTTTATAGTAAAAATAGTTCTGATAATTCTTATGGAGGTTCAGCAATTCTGGTCCATGCTCAGATTCAGCATAATGTACACGACATAGAGTCGAATTTTGATATAGTTTCGATAACTGTAGAATCGAAAGTAAAATTTATGATGACATCGGCTTATTTTTCTCCTAGTACGACTTTTGACAAGGACACTCTAGAAGAACTTTTTCCAAATTCGAACCAACAACATTTTGTAGTTGGAGATTTTAACGGCTGGAATCGCCTTTGGGGATCTTCGGCCAATAATAGTAGAGGTAATAAAATTGCCTCATTTTTAAATGATTCTAATTACATTTTGCTCAACGACGGCAGTCCAACACATTTTACCACTCATAGTACGTTTACTCATATTGATTTGACATTTTGTTCTCCAAGACTAGCTTTGGACAGTCAGTGGCAAATCTTAAATGATTTGCACGGGAGTGATCATTATCCGATTTTGACCACACTTTTCCCTCGAGAATTTAGTAAAAATATTAGACTTAAGCCCAGATTTAAGACGGATCTAGCAAACTGGGATGCTTATATGGAAAACGTCAGCAGGTTTAGCGCAGAAATTCCTATATCTGAGGAAGTAAATAAGGAGGCAGCAAATTTGACTAGGATTATACATCGTGCCGCAAATATTTCCATACCACAAAACCATAATAGACAGAGTAGTTTTCAAGTTCCTTGGTGGAATAAAAAGCTAGAAAAATTAAAGAAAGAGCGAAATAGAATGTGGAACATTGTTAAAAGGGACATATCGAGTGTTAATGTTATTAATTTTAAACGGGCAAACGCTATTTTTAAACGGGAATTGAAATTATCTAAGCGATTAAGCTTAGAGAAGTTCACTTCAGAAATTAATTCTAAGACTTCCACTTCGACGGTATGGGGAAATATAAGGCGCTTGTGTGGCGTCAAAATGCGAGCTGGTATTCATTGTATCAGAGCAGAAAATGAGCTTGACAAAGGAATTACCGACAAAGTAGAGATTGCGAATTTGTTTGGAAATTATTGGTCTAATGAGTCGAGGGATAACAATTTTGATCAAACTTTTAAAGAACGGAAATCAGCTATAGACTTATCTATTGATTACGTACCCCTCCGAAGGTCTCGTATTATAGATGGGAACATAACCTATTTAGAGATGAACTCGGTTATTGAAAGTTTTAGGGGAAGGACTCCAGGAGAGGATCGCGTAAATTATGCTATGATTAAGAATTTACCGTATGACGTTAAAAGGAGACTATGTGGGTTATTCGATAATATTTTCCATAGCTATATACCTCAGTCCTACAAGCGAAGTCTTGTAACTCCGGTTTTGAAACCTAATTCCAGCAAAGACATACTGACTAGCTATAGACCCATATCCCTAAACTCATGTTTTTCAAAGGTTCTTGATAAAATTGTTGCGAAAAGACTATGGTGGTTTGTTAATACAAACAAACTTATTAGTAGTCAACAAATCGCATTTAGACAAGGAAAGTCAGTAGCTGATAATCTACTTTATGTAGATAATCTGATTACTGATTCGCTTTCAAGGAAGGGACACTTATCCATAATATCATTAGATTTTGCTAAGGCATTCGATAGAATTGGTGTGCATACGATTATTGACCAGCTTAAGGAATGGAAGCTGGGACCAAACATAATTAAATATATTTTTAATTTCATGACTAAGAGGCAATTTAGGGTTAAAATAGGAAATAATACATCTGATACTTTCAGTTTGAGCAATGGAATACCCCAGGGTTCGCCTATCTCTGTTATTTTATTTTTAATATCTTACGAGAAATTATGTTCCAAGCTTACTCTTTATAAGGATATTTCATTTTGTGCATATGCAGATGATTTTTTAATTATAAAAGAGTTCCGAGGACGATCCAATAGATGCAACTTAGATCCTGTTTTTCGTGAAATATCTGATTGGTCCAAGTATTCTGGTGCTCGACTTTCGATACCGAAAAGTAAGCATCTACACATATGTCGGAAACGTATTTGCACTATATCTGTTCCTTTACGCAATAATTCTATCGAACGAGTCCAGTCTCTGAAGATTTTGGGAGTTACTATTGACTCTCGATACAAATGGCTATCACACATAGAACACTTAATTTCCTCTCTAATGAAGCGGTTAGATATAATTAAATGTCTTTCTTCATTAAAGTTCAAATGTGACATCCTTTCAATTCTAGGAGTTATTAATGCGATGATTAGAAGTAAAATAGTTTATGGTATCTACCTTTACGGTTATACAACCAAGAGAAACTTAGACAAGGTAAAGGCTATATACAACAGCAGTATACGTGTAGCGCTAGGAGCATTCAAATCAACCCCAATCCGTAATTTATATTTTGAAGCTGAAATGCCCTCTATCGAGGACCTTAGATCACATGCTACAGCAAAGCTATATAAATCAATATTATACTCTTACAGCACGCCCAATCATTCGCACTTGAAAAAGATTTTTAGAAGGAAAAGACCTACGAGAATTGAATCGACTAATCAGAAAGTTATTCGAATTTGCAGGCGATATGACTTACCCTATAAGCCATTATCCGTTGATAAATTCAAAAATCCCCCATGGCATTTACAGGATTCTATAATAGAATCATTACGTTTACACAGAAAGGACAATACACCGCAAGAAATATATCAACAGAATTTTAAAGAAATACAAAACAAACTGCAAGAATATAAATTTTTATACACGGACGGATCAAAGGATGAATTTAGTACCGCATTCAGCGTGACTAAAATTGACAGTACCATTACCACATCATTATTACCTTATTATAGCTCTGTATTTACTGCAGAGATTATAGCAATTTTTAAAGCCATACAATACATTGAAGACATAGATGAGAAACACATAATTTGCACGGATTCTTTATCAGCCATTGATGCAATCAAGAATATCAACAATCGTGATTACTATCCATCCCATATTAGAGGAGAATTGATTGATCATTATCCAAATATAAAAATTATGTGGATTCCCGGTCATGTGGGAATAATCGGAAATGAATATGCGGATTCTATGGCACGTAGTGCCAAATCATCGCCAGTATCAATGATACCAAACTTTAATACAAGAGATATCAACCGGTTATTAAATTCCAAACTTAGAGAGAAAGTTCACTTTGGACTGAATAATACCACAGAATGGTACAAAAAGGTAAACGTTAAGAAAAATACAATTAAGAAACTTGCCCATGCTAATATTGACAGATACGAAATGACCAAAATCGTACGACTAAGACTCGGACATACGTTGATCACACATCAAAAATACATGGATAGAAATAACCCGACCGATTGCCCTCTTTGTCATGTGGAAGATGTTGATGTTGAGCATATATTGGATATATGCCCAAATCTCCACAAAATTAGAACTGAAATATTTAACTCTCAGAAACCTTCATTGGTTTTAAATTATGAAGTCAATGATAACACACAGAAACTTCTTGAATTCCTTAGACAAACAAATTTGATGCATTCTATTTAGTTAAGTTTAAATGACTTTTTATGTTCCATTGTGCTTAAGGCCGCCGTTGCCATAGCCCTAATTAATTTAGTTTGTAATTTTAATTATAATCTAAATATGTAAATAAATAAATAAATAAATAAGTTTTTCATATAAAAATTTGAATTTTTTTAAGATTTCGATGGAATTTTTGATTTTTTGGGGGTGATCACGAATTAACCTCCTTTTGGCTCTAGGACGCATAGTTTAGGAGATATGAGCAAAAGAAGTTTTTCATATAAAAATTTGAATTTTTTTAAGATTTCGATGGAATTTTTGATTTTTTGGGGGTGGTCACGAATTAACCTCCTTTTGGCTCTAGGACGCATAGTTCAGGAGATATGAGCAAAAGAAGTTTTTTAGGGGTGGTCACGAATTAACCTCCTTTTGGCTCTAGGACGCTTAGTTTAGGAGATATGAGCAAAAGAAGTTTTTCATATAAAAATTTGATTTTTTTTAAGATTTCGATGGAACTTTTGATTTTTTAGGGGTGGTCACGAATTAACCTCCTTTTGGCTCTAGGACGCTTAGTTTAGGAGATATGAGCAAAAGAAGTTTTTCATATAAAAATTTTATTTTTTTTAAGATTTCGATGGAATTTTTGATTTTTTGGGGGTGGTCACGAATTAACCTCCTTTTGGCTCTAGGACGCTTAGTTTAGGAGATATGAGCAAAAGAAGTTTTTCATATAAAAATTTGATTTTTTTAAGATTTCGATGGAATTTTTGATTTTTTGAGGGTGGTCACGAATTAACCTCCTTTTGGCTCTAGGACGCATAGTTTAGGAGATATGAGCAAAAGAAGTTTTTCATATAAAAATTTGAATTTTTTTAAGATTTCGATGGAATTTTTGATTTTTTGGGGGTGGTCACGAATTAACCTCCTTTTGGCTCTAGGACGCATAGTTTAGGAGATATGAGCAAAAGAAGTTTTTCATATAAAAATTTGAATTTTTTTAAGATTTCGATGGAATTTTTGATTTTTTGGGGGTGATCACGAATTAACCTCCTTTTGGCTCTAGGACGCATAGTTTAGGAGATATGAGCAAAAGAAGTTTTTCATATAAAAATTTGAATTTTTTTAAGATTTCGATGGAATTTTTGATTTTTTGGGGGTGGTCACGAATTAACCTCCTTTTGGCTCTAGGACGCATAGTTTAGGAGATATGAGCAAAAGAAGTTTTTCATATAAAAATATGAATTTTTTTAAGATTTCGATGGAATTTTTGATTTTTTGGGGGTGGTCACGAATTAACCTCCTTTTGGCTCTAGGACGCATAGTTTAGGAGATATGAGCAAAAGAAGTTTTTCATATAAAAATTTGAATTTTTTTAAGATTTCGATGGAATTTTTGATTTTTTGGGGGTGGTCACGAATTAACCTCCTTTTGGCTCTAGGACGCATAGTTTAGGAGATATGAGCAAAAGAAGTTTTTCATATAAAAATTTGATTTTTTTAAGATTTCGATGGAATTTTTGATTTTTTGAGGGTGGTCACGAATTAACCTCCTTTTGGCTCTAGGACGCATAGTTTAGGAGATATGAGCAAAAGAAGTTTTTCATATAAAAATTTGATTTTTTTAAGATTTCGATGGAATTTTTGATTTTTTGGGGGTGGTCACGAATTAACCTCCTTTTGGCTCTAGGACGCATAGTTTAGGAGATATGAGCAAAAGAAGTTTTTCATATAAAAATTTGAATTTTTTTAAGATTTCGATGGAATTTTTGATTTTTTGGGGGTGATCACGAATTAACCTCCTTTTGGCTCTAGGGCGCATAGTTTAGGAGATATGAGCAAAAGAAGTTTTTCATATAAAAATTTGAATTTTTTTAAGATTTCGATGGAATTTTTGATTTTTTGGGGGTGGTCACGAATTAACCTCCTTTTGGCTCTAGGACGCATAGTTTAGGAGATATGAGCAAAAGAAGTTTTTCATATAAAAATTTGAATTTTTTTAAGATTTCGATGGAATTTTTGATTTTTTTTGGGGTGGTCACGAATTAACCTCCTTTTGGCTCTAGGACGCTTAGTTTAGGAGATATGAGCAAAAGAAGTTTTTCATATAAAAATTTGATTTTTTTTAAGATTTCGATGGAATTTTTGTTTTTTTGTGGGTGGTCACGAATTAACCTCCTTTTGGCTCTAGGACGCTTAGTTTAGGAGATATGAGCAAAATAAGTTTTTCATATACAAATTTGAATTTTTTTAAGATTTCGATGGAATTTTTGATTTTTTGGGGGTGGTCACGAATTAACCTCCTTTTGGCTCTAGGACGCTTAGTTTAGGAGATATGAGCAAAAGAAGGTTTTCATATAAAAATTTGATTTTTTTTAAGATTTCGATGGAATTTTTGATTTTTTGGGGGTGGTCACGAATTAACCTCCTTTTGGCTCTAGGACGCATAGTTTAGGAGATATGAGCAAAATAAGTTTTTCATATAAAAATTTGATTTTTTTTAGATTTCGATGGAATTTTTGATTTTTTGAGGGTGGTCACGAATTAACCTCCTTTTGGCTCTAGGACGCTTAGTTTAGGAGATATGAGCAAAAGAAGTTTTTCATATAAAAATTTGATTTTTTTTTAAGATTTCGATGGAATTTTTGATTTTTTGAGGGTGGTCAGGAATTAACCTCATTTTGGCTCTAGGACGCTTAGTTTAGGAGATATGAGCAAAAGAAGTTTTTCATATACAAATTTGAATTTTTTTAAGATTTCGATTGAATTTTTGATTTTTTGGGGGTGGTCACGAATTAACCTCCTTTTGGCTCTAGGACGCTTAGTTTAGGAGATATGAGCAAAAGAAGTTTTTCATATAAAAATTTGATTTTTTTAAGATTTCGATGGAATTTATGATTTTTTAGGGGTGGTCACGAATTAACCTCCTTTTGGCTCTAGGACGCATAGTTTAGGAGATATGAGCAAAAGAAGTTTTTCATATAGAAATTTGAATTTTTTTAAGATTTCGATGGAATTTTTGATTTTTTGGGGGTGGTCAGGAATTAACCTCCTTTTGGCTCTAGGACGCTTAGTTTAGGAGATATGAGCAAAAGAAGTTTTTCATATAAAAATTTGATTTTTTTTAAGATTTCGATGGAATTTTTGATTTTTTGGGGGTGGTCACGAATTAACCTCCTTTTGGCTCTAGGACGCTTAGTTTAGGAGATATGAGCAAAAGAAGTTTTTCATATAAAAATTTGATTTTTTTTAAGATTTCGATGGAATTTTTGTTTTTTGTGGGTGGTCACGAATTAACCTCCTTTTGGCTCTAGGACGCATAGTTTAGGAGATATGAGCAAAATAAGTTTTTCATATAAAAATTTGAATTTTTTTAAGATTTCGATGGAATTTTTGATTTTTTGAGGGTGGTCACGAGTTAACCTCCTTTTGGCTCTAGGACGCTTAGTTTAGGAGATATGAGCAAAAGAAGTTTTTCATATAAAAATTTGATTTTTTTTAAGATTTCGATTGAATTTTTGATTTTTTGGGAGTGGTCACGATTTAACCTCCTTTTGGCTCTAGGACGCTTAGTTTAGGAGATATGAGCAAAAGAAGTTTTTCATATAAAAATTTGATTTTTTTTAAGATTTCGATGGAATTTTTGATTTTTTAGGGGTGGTCACGAATTAACCTCCTTTTGGCTCTAGGACGCTTAGTTTAGGAGATATGAGCAAAAGAAGTTTTTCATATAAAAATTTGATTTTTTTTAAGATTTCGATGGAATTTTTGATTTTTTGGGGGTGGTCACGAATTAACCTCCTTTTGGCTCTAGGACGCTTAGTTTAGGAGATATGAGCAAAAGAAGTTTTTGATATAAAAATTTGATTTTTTTTAAGATTTCGATGGAATTTTTGATTTTTTAGGGGTGGTCACGAATTAACCTCCTTTTGGCTCTAGGACGCTTAGTTTAGGAGATATGAGCAAAAGAAGTTTTTCATATAAAAATTTGATTTTTTTTAAGATTTCGATGGAATTTTTGATTTTTTAGGGGTGGTCACGAATTAACCTCCTTTTGGCTCTAGGACGCATAGTTTAGGAGATATGAGCAAAAGAAGTTTTTCATATAAAAATTTGAATTTTTTTAAGATTTCGATGGAATTTTTGATTTTTTGGGGGTGGTCACGAATTAACCTCCTTTTGGCTCTAGGACGCTTAGTTTAGGAGATATGAGCAAAAGAAGTTTTTCATATAAAAATTTGATTTTTTTAAGATTTCGATGGAATTTTTGATTTTTTGGGGGTGGTCACGAATTAACCTCCTTTTGGCTCTAGGACGCTTAGTTTAGGAGATATGAGCAAAAGAAGTTTTTCATATAAAAATTTGAATTTTTTTAAGATTTCGATGGAATTTTTGATTTTTTGGGGGTGGTCACGAATTAACCTCCTTTTGGCTCTAGGACGCTTAGTTTAGGAGATATGAGCAAAAGAAGTTTTTCATATAAAAATTTGATTTTTTTAAAGATTTCGATGGAATTTTTGATTTTTTGGGGGTGGTCACGAATTAACCTCCTTTTGGCTCTAGGACGCTTAGTTTAGGAGATATGAGCAAAAGAAGTTTTTCATATAAAAATTTGAATTTTTTTAAGATTTCGATGGAATTTTTGATTTTTTGGGGGTGGTCACGAATTAACCTCCTTTTTGCTCTAGGACGCATAGTTTAGGAGATATGAGCAAAAGAAGTTTTTCATATAAAAATTTGAATTTTTTTAAGATTTCGATGGAATTTTTGATTTTTTGGGGGTGGTCACGAATTAACCTCCATTTGGCTCTAGGACGCATAGTTTAGGAGATATGAGCAAAAGAAGTTTTTCATATAAAAATTTGATTTTTTTTTAGATTTCGATGGAATTTTTGATTTTTTGAGGGTGGTCACGAATTAAGGTCCTTTTGGCTCTAGGACGCATAGTTTAGGAGATATGAGCAAAAGAAGTTTTTCATATAAAAATTTGAATTTTTTTAAGATTTCGATGGAATTTTTGATTTTTTGGGGGTGGTCACGAATTAACCTCCTTTTGGCTCTAGGACGCTTAGTTTAGGAGATATGAGCAAAAGAAGTTTTTCATATCAAAATTCGATTTTTTTTAAGATTTCGATGGAATTTTTGATTTTTTGGGGGTGGTCACGAATTAACCTCCTTTTGGCTCTAGGACGCTTAGTTTAGGAGATATGAGCAAAAGAAGTTTTTCATATAAAAATTTGAATTTTTTTAAGATTTCGATGGAATTTTTGATTTTTTGGGGGTGGTCACGAATTAACCTCCTTTTTGCTCTAGGACGCATAGTTTAGGAGATATGAGCAAAAGAAGTTTTTCATATAAAAATTTTAATTTTTTTAAGATTTCGATGGAATTTTTGATTTTTTGGGGGTGGTCACGAATTAACCTCCTTTTGGCTCTAGGACGCATAGTTTAGGGATATGAGCAAAAGAAGTTTTTCATATAAAAATTTGATTTTTTTTTAGATTTCGATGGAATTTTTGATTTTTTGAGGGTGGTCACGAATTAAGCTCCTTTTGGCTCTAGGACGCATAGTTTAGGAGATATGAGCAAAAGAAGTTTTTCATATAAAAATTTGAATTTTTTTTAAGATTTCGATGGAATTTTTGATTTTTTGGGGGTGGTCACGAATTAACCTCCTTTTGGCTCTAGGACGCATAGTTTAGGAGATATGAGCAAAAGAAGTTTTTCATATAGTCTGTCTTTGACCTTCTTCGTGAGCAGTCATAAGTCGCGCTTGAATACACTGATTGTGCCGTCGGCAATTAATTAGTAAAGAACCGTTATAAAACTCTCTTTCAGTTTAAATTTTAAGAAAAACAAAAACAAATATCTAATAAAGTGAGAAAGGTATTACGTGTGAAAGAATAACAAAAGATAAATAAGTGAAGTGTTTCTGATAAAAAATTGGATTTTTAAATAAAAAGGAAAAAAAACACAAATAGTTAAAAAAGAAGATATTAAATTTTTATGTTTAATTTGTGATACAAAATGGGTGAACCACCTGACCCTAATCTCTCAATGAGGATTGACAAGACAAAAAAATTAAAAAACATTTCTATGGGACCAAAATATTTGGTAATGAGCAGAGTTAATAGTGAAAATAATACATTATCTCAAGTTTCTCCATTCTTGTTAAAGAAAACAATTGACTATGTTTGTAACGGTGAAATTGAAAGTTGCAAAAAATTAAGAAATGGTAACATTTTGCTAAAAACCAAAAACTTAACTCAAGCAACCAAACTCGTGCAGCTTACATCTCTTACCCCCTCCATTGAAGTAGAAGTCAAAGAACACGAATATTTGAACAGTTCTAAAGGCGTTATATATGCAGGTGATTTGATTGGTACGAAAGATGAAGAAATTCTTGAAGAAATGAAGCCTCAGAGTGTCTCTGAGATAAGAAAAATAATGAGAAAAGATGGTGAGCGATTAAATGAAACGGGACTTATCATTCTTACATTTTCGAAGCCAGAACACCCAGAAGAAGTAAAGGTTGGTTACGAAATTACGCCTGTTCGTACATTTATTCCCTTTCCCCTGAGATGTTTCAAGTGTTTTAAATTTGGTCACCCAACAAAATATTGTAATGCAGAGAAAAAATGCTGCAATTGCTCTTTGCCATTCCACACAGATCCAGAGAAAAACGAATTGTGTCAAAATGAGAAACGCTGCATCAATTGTGATGCCCATAATATGGAGAATAAGAACCACAACACAATGGATAAAAAATGTCCAATATTCTTAAAAGAGAAAGAGATCCAAGCAATAAAAACAACTAAAAAAGTCGACAACAAAAAAGCAAGAGAAATATATCACGAAAGACATCAAACCCACTCTTCCTTCGCTTCTGTAGTCCGACCATCGGTTAGCTATAGCAACATTGATATGTTTGATAAAAGTATGACGTCATCAAACCTTGCATCGAGCTCCATGCCCCCATCGAACATGTCCACTCATACCAGTTGTTCAAACCATAGCCAACCTACTCCAAGCAGTACACCACACACAGCAACAACAACAACAAAGCACACAACCCCATTGAAATCATCAGCAATAAAAATTGCACCCAAGAATTTGTCTAGACGAAAACAATTGGAGCTCAAAGCCAAACTTCGAAAGACAACAACAACACAAACAACTAAAGCGTCGAAAATAAAAAGCACGCCAATGAAGTCTCCGCTGCCAATGGACATTCTTTTATCAGATGGTGAAGAAATTTTTGATATCACATAGAATTTACTTTTTAATTTTTTATTACATAACTTACTTTAGTTAGTATATTTTAAATAGTTTTCTTTTTTATATATATAGTTTATAATGTCATTAAAAATAATTCAGTGGAACATGAAAGGATATTTAAATAATTATCAAGAATTGCAACTTATCATTAAGTCTCATAGCCCACACATCATTGCTTTGCAGGAAACACATTTACAAACTACAATGGGAATTCCAGTGCCTTTAAATTACACACTTTATAGTAAAAATAGTTCTGATAATTCTTATGGAGGTTCAGCAATTCTGGTCCATGCTCAGATTCAGCATAATGTACACGACATAGAGTCGAATTTTGATATAGTTTCGATAACTGTAGAATCGAAAGTAAAATTTATGATGACATCGGCTTATTTTTCTCCTAGTACGACTTTTGACAAGGACACTCTAGAAGAACTTTTTCCAAATTCGAACCAACAACATTTTGTAGTTGGAGATTTTAACGGCTGGAATCGCCTTTGGGGATCTTCGGCCAATAATAGTAGAGGTAATAAAATTGCCTCATTTTTAAATGATTCTAATTACATTTTGCTCAACGACGGCAGTCCAACACATTTTACCACTCATAGTACGTTTACTCATATTGATTTGACATTTTGTTCTCCAAGACTAGCTTTGGACAGTCAGTGGCAAATCTTAAATGATTTGCACGGGAGTGATCATTATCCGATTTTGACCACACTTTTCCCTCGAGAATTTAGTAAAAATATTAGACTTAAGCCCAGATTTAAGACGGATCTAGCAAACTGGGATGCTTATATGGAAAACGTCAGCAGGTTTAGCGCAGAAATTCCTATATCTGAGGAAGTAAATAAGGAGGCAGCAAATTTGACTAGGATTATACATCGTGCCGCAAATATTTCCATACCACAAAACCATAATAGACAGAGTAGTTTTCAAGTTCCTTGGTGGAATAAAAAGCTAGAAAAATTAAAGAAAGAGCGAAATAGAATGTGGAACATTGTTAAAAGGGACATATCGAGTGTTAATGTTATTAATTTTAAACGGGCAAACGCTATTTTTAAACGGGAATTGAAATTATCTAAGCGATTAAGCTTAGAGAAGTTCACTTCAGAAATTAATTCTAAGACTTCCACTTCGACGGTATGGGGAAATATAAGGCGCTTGTGTGGCGTCAAAATGCGAGCTGGTATTCATTGTATCAGAGCAGAAAATGAGCTTGACAAAGGAATTACCGACAAAGTAGAGATTGCGAATTTGTTTGGAAATTATTGGTCTAATGAGTCGAGGGATAACAATTTTGATCAAACTTTTAATGAACGGAAATCAGCTATAGACTTATCTATTGATTACGTACCCCTCCGAAGGTCTCGTATTATAGATGGGAACATAACCTATTTAGAGATGAACTCGGTTATTGAAAGTTTTAGGGGAAGGACTCCAGGAGAGGATCGCGTAAATTATGCTATGATTAAGAATTTACCGTATGACGTTAAAAGGAGACTATGTGGGTTATTCGATAATATTTTCCATAGCTATATACCTCAGTCCTACAAGCGAAGTCTTGTAACTCCGGTTTTGAAACCTAATTCCAGCAAAGACATACTGACTAGCTATAGACCCATATCCCTAAACTCATGTTTTTCAAAGGTTCTTGATAAAATTGTTGCGAAAAGACTATGGTGGTTTGTTAATACAAACAAACTTATTAGTAGTCAACAAATCGCATTTAGACAAGGAAAGTCAGTAGCTGATAATCTACTTTATGTAGATAATCTGATTACTGATTCGCTTTCAAGGAAGGGACACTTATCCATAATATCATTAGATTTTGCTAAGGCATTCGATAGAATTGGTGTGCATACGATTATTGACCAGCTTAAGGAATGGAAGCTGGGACCAAACATAATTAAATATATTTTTAATTTCATGACTAAGAGGCAATTTAGGGTTAAAATAGGAAATAATACATCTGATACTTTCAGTTTGAGCAATGGAATACCCCAGGGTTCGCCTATCTCTGTTATTTTATTTTTAATATCTTACGAGAAATTATGTTCCAAGCTTACTCTTTATAAGGATATTTCATTTTGTGCATATGCAGATGATTTTTTAATTATAAAAGAGTTCCGAGGACGATCCAATAGATGCAACTTAGATCCTGTTTTTCGTGAAATATCTGATTGGTCCAAGTATTCTGGTGCTCGACTTTCGATACCGAAAAGTAAGCATCTACACATATGTCGGAAACGTATTTGCACTATATCTGTTCCTTTACGCAATAATTCTATCGAACGAGTCCAGTCTCTGAAGATTTTGGGAGTTACTATTGACTCTCGATACAAATGGCTATCACACATAGAACACTTAATTTCCTCTCTAATGAAGCGGTTAGATATAATTAAATGTCTTTCTTCATTAAAGTTCAAATGTGACATCCTTTCAATTCTAGGAGTTATTAATGCGATGATTAGAAGTAAAATAGTTTATGGTATCTACCTTTACGGTTATACAACCAAGAGAAACTTAGACAAGGTAAAGGCTATATACAACAGCAGTATACGTGTAGCGCTAGGAGCATTCAAATCAACCCCAATCCGTAATTTATATTTTGAAGCTGAAATGCCCTCTATCGAGGACCTTAGATCACATGCTACAGCAAAGCTATATAAATCAATATTATACTCTTACAGCACGCCCAATCATTCGCACTTGAAAAAGATTTTTAGAAGGAAAAGACCTACGAGAATTGAATCGACTAATCAGAAAGTTATTCGAATTTGCAGGCGATATGACTTACCCTATAAGCCATTATCCGTTGATAAATTCAAAAATCCCCCATGGCATTTACAGGATTCTATAATAGAATCATTACGTTTACACAGAAAGGACAATACACCGCAAGAAATATATCAACAGAATTTTAAAGAAATACAAAACAAACTGCAAGAATATAAATTTTTATACACGGACGGATCAAAGGATGAATTTAGTACCGCATTCAGCGTGACTAAAATTGACAGTACCATTACCACATCATTATTACCTTATTATAGCTCTGTATTTACTGCAGAGATTATAGCAATTTTTAAAGCCATACAATACATTGAAGACATAGATGAGAAACACATAATTTGCACGGATTCTTTATCAGCCATTGATGCAATCAAGAATATCAACAATCGTGATTACTATCCATCCCATATTAGAGGAGAATTGATTGATCATTATCCAAATATAAAAATTATGTGGATTCCCGGTCATGTGGGAATAATCGGAAATGAATATGCGGATTCTATGGCACGTAGTGCCAAATCATCGCCAGTATCAATGATACCAAACTTTAATACAAGAGATATCAACCGGTTATTAAATTCCAAACTTAGAGAGAAAGTTCACTTTGGACTGAATAATACCACAGAATGGTACAAAAAGGTAAACGTTAAGAAAAATACAATTAAGAAACTTGCCCATGCTAATATTGACAGATACGAAATGACCAAAATCGTACGACTAAGACTCGGACATACGTTGATCACACATCAAAAATACATGGATAGAAATAACCCGACCGATTGCCCTCTTTGTCATGTGGAAGATGTTGATGTTGAGCATATATTGGATATATGCCCAAATCTCCACAAAATTAGAACTGAAATATTTAACTCTCAGAAACCTTCATTGGTTTTAAATTATGAAGTCAATGATAACACACAGAAACTTCTTGAATTCCTTAGACAAACAAATTTGATGCATTCTATTTAGTTAAGTTTAAATGACTTTTTATGTTCCATTGTGCTTAAGGCCGCCGTTGCCATAGCCCTAATTAATTTAGTTTGTAATTTTAATTATAATCTAAATATGTAAATAAATAAATAAATAAATAAGTTTTTCATATAAAAATTTGAATTTTTTTAAGATTTCGATGGAATTTTTGATTTTTTGGGGGTGATCACGAATTAACCTCCTTTTGGCTCTAGGACGCATAGTTTAGGAGATATGAGCAAAAGAAGTTTTTCATATAAAAATTTGAATTTTTTTAAGATTTCGATGGAATTTTTGATTTTTTGGGGGTGGTCACGAATTAACCTCCTTTTGGCTCTAGGACGCATAGTTCAGGAGATATGAGCAAAAGAAGTTTTTTAGGGGTGGTCACGAATTAACCTCCTTTTGGCTCTAGGACGCTTAGTTTAGGAGATATGAGCAAAAGAAGTTTTTCATATAAAAATTTGATTTTTTTTAAGATTTCGATGGAACTTTTGATTTTTTAGGGGTGGTCACGAATTAACCTCCTTTTGGCTCTAGGACGCTTAGTTTAGGAGATATGAGCAAAAGAAGTTTGTCATATAAAAATTTTATTTTTTTTAAGATTTCGATGGAATTTTTGATTTTTTGGGGGTGGTCACGAATTAACCTCCTTTTGGCTCTAGGACGCTTAGTTTAGGAGATATGAGCAAAAGAAGTTTTTCATATAAAAATTTGATTTTTTTAAGATTTCGATGGAATTTTTGATTTTTTGAGGGTGGTCACGAATTAACCTCCTTTTGGCTCTAGGACGCATAGTTTAGGAGATATGAGCAAAAGAAGTTTTTCATATAAAAATTTGAATTTTTTTAAGATTTCGATGGAATTTTTGATTTTTTGGGGGTGGTCACGAATTAACCTCCTTTTGGCTCTAGGACGCATAGTTTAGGAGATATGAGCAAAAGAAGTTTTTCATATAAAAATTTGAATTTTTTTAAGATTTCGATGGAATTTTTGATTTTTTGGGGGTGATCACGAATTAACCTCCTTTTGGCTCTAGGACGCATAGTTTAGGAGATATGAGCAAAAGAAGTTTTTCATATAAAAATTTGAATTTTTTTAAGATTTCGATGGAATTTTTGATTTTTTGGGGGTGGTCACGAATTAACCTCCTTTTGGCTCTAGGACGCATAGTTTAGGAGATATGAGCAAAAGAAGTTTTTCATATAAAAATATGAATTTTTTTAAGATTTCGATGGAATTTTTGATTTTTTGGGGGTGGTCACGAATTAACCTCCTTTTGGCTCTAGGACGCATAGTTTAGGAGATATGAGCAAAAGAAGTTTTTCATATAAAAATTTGAATTTTTTTAAGATTTCGATGGAATTTTTGATTTTTTGGGGGTGGTCACGAATTAACCTCCTTTTGGCTCTAGGACGCATAGTTTAGGAGATATGAGCAAAAGAAGTTTTTCATATAAAAATTTGATTTTTTTAAGATTTCGATGGAATTTTTGATTTTTTGAGGGTGGTCACGAATTAACCTCCTTTTGGCTCTAGGACGCATAGTTTAGGAGATATGAGCAAAAGAAGTTTTTCATATAAAAATTTGATTTTTTTAAGATTTCGATGGAATTTTTGATTTTTTGGGGGTGGTCACGAATTAACCTCCTTTTGGCTCTAGGACGCATAGTTTAGGAGATATGAGCAAAAGAAGTTTTTCATATAAAAATTTGAATTTTTTTAAGATTTCGATGGAATTTTTGATTTTTTGGGGGTGATCACGAATTAACCTCCTTTTGGCTCTAGGGCGCATAGTTTAGGAGATATGAGCAAAAGAAGTTTTTCATATAAAAATTTGAATTTTTTTAAGATTTCGATGGAATTTTTGATTTTTTGGGGGTGGTCACGAATTAACCTCCTTTTGGCTCTAGGACGCATAGTTTAGGAGATATGAGCAAAAGAAGTTTTTCATATAAAAATTTGAATTTTTTTAAGATTTCGATGGAATTTTTGATTTTTTTTGGGGTGGTCACGAATTAACCTCCTTTTGGCTCTAGGACGCTTAGTTTAGGAGATATGAGCAAAAGAAGTTTTTCATATAAAAATTTGATTTTTTTTAAGATTTCGATGGAATTTTTGTTTTTTTGTGGGTGGTCACGAATTAACCTCCTTTTGGCTCTAGGACGCTTAGTTTAGGAGATATGAGCAAAATAAGTTTTTCATATACAAATTTGAATTTTTTTAAGATTTCGATGGAATTTTTGATTTTTTGGGGGTGGTCACGAATTAACCTCCTTTTGGCTCTAGGACGCTTAGTTTAGGAGATATGAGCAAAAGAAGGTTTTCATATAAAAATTTGATTTTTTTTAAGATTTCGATGGAATTTTTGATTTTTTGGGGGTGGTCACGAATTAACCTCCTTTTGGCTCTAGGACGCATAGTTTAGGAGATATGAGCAAAATAAGTTTTTCATATAAAAATTTGATTTTTTTTAGATTTCGATGGAATTTTTGATTTTTTGAGGGTGGTCACGAATTAACCTCCTTTTGGCTCTAGGACGCTTAGTTTAGGAGATATGAGCAAAAGAAGTTTTTCATATAAAAATTTGATTTTTTTTTAAGATTTCGATGGAATTTTTGATTTTTTGAGGGTGGTCAGGAATTAACCTCATTTTGGCTCTAGGACGCTTAGTTTAGGAGATATGAGCAAAAGAAGTTTTTCATATACAAATTTGAATTTTTTTAAGATTTCGATTGAATTTTTGATTTTTTGGGGGTGGTCACGAATTAACCTCCTTTTGGCTCTAGGACGCTTAGTTTAGGAGATATGAGCAAAAGAAGTTTTTCATATAAAAATTTGATTTTTTTAAGATTTCGATGGAATTTTTGATTTTTTAGGGGTGGTCACGAATTAACCTCCTTTTGGCTCTAGGACGCATAGTTTAGGAGATATGAGCAAAAGAAGTTTTTCATATAGAAATTTGAATTTTTTTAAGATTTCGATGGAATTTTTGATTTTTTGAGGGTGGTCAGGAATTAACCTCCTTTTGGCTCTAGGACGCTTAGTTTAGGAGATATGAGCAAAAGAAGTTTTTCATATAAAAATTTGATTTTTTTTAAGATTTCGATGGAATTTTTGATTTTTTGGGGGTGGTCACGAATTAACCTCCTTTTGGCTCTAGGACGCTTAGTTTAGGAGATATGAGCAAAAGAAGTTTTTCATATAAAAATTTGATTTTTTTTAAGATTTCGATGGAATTTTTGTTTTTTGTGGGTGGTCACGAATTAACCTCCTTTTGGCTCTAGGACGCATAGTTTAGGAGATATGAGCAAAATAAGTTTTTCATATAAAAATTTGAATTTTTTTAAGATTTCGATGGAATTTTTGATTTTTTGAGGGTGGTCACGAGTTAACCTCCTTTTGGCTCTAGGACGCTTAGTTTAGGAGATATGAGCAAAAGAAGTTTTTCATATAAAAATTTGATTTTTTTTAAGATTTCGATTGAATTTTTGATTTTTTGGGAGTGGTCACGATTTAACCTCCTTTTGGCTCTAGGACGCTTAGTTTAGGAGATATGAGCAAAAGAAGTTTTTCATATAAAAATTTGATTTTTTTTAAGATTTCGATGGAATTTTTGATTTTTTAGGGGTGGTCACGAATTAACCTCCTTTTGGCTCTAGGACGCTTAGTTTAGGAGATATGAGCAAAAGAAGTTTTTCATATAAAAATTTGATTTTTTTTAAGATTTCGATGGAATTTTTGATTTTTTGGGGGTGGTCACGAATTAACCTCCTTTTGGCTCTAGGACGCTTAGTTTAGGAGATATGAGCAAAAGAAGTTTTTCATATAAAAATTTGAATTTTTTTAAGATTTCGATGGAATTTTTGATTTTTTGGGGGTGGTCACGAATTAACCTCCTTTTGGCTCTAGGACGCTTAGTTTAGGAGATATGAGCAAAAGAAGTTTTTCATATAAAAATTTGATTTTTTTTAAGATTTCGATGGAATTTTTGATTTTTTAGGGGTGGTCACGAATTAACCTCCTTTTGGCTCTAGGACGCATAGTTTAGGAGATATGAGCAAAAGAAGTTTTTCATATAAAAATTTGAATTTTTTTAAGATTTCGATGGAATTTTTGATTTTTTGGGGGTGGTCACGAATTAACCTCCTTTTGGCTCTAGGACGCTTAGTTTAGGAGATATGAGCAAAAGAAGTTTTTCATATAAAAATTTGATTTTTTTTAAGATTTCGATGGAATTTTTGATTTTTTGGGGGTGGTCACGAATTAACCTCCTTTTGGCTCTAGGACGCTTAGTTTAGGAGATATGAGCAAAAGAAGTTTTTCATATAAAAATTTGATTTTTTTTAAGATTTCGATGGAATTTTTGATTTTTTGGGGGTGGTCACGAATTAACCTCCTTTTGGCTCTAGGACGCATAGTTTAGGAGATATGAACAAAAGAAGTTTTTCATATAAAAATTTGATTTTTTTTAGATTTCGATGGAATTTTTGATTTTTTGAGGGTGGTCAGGAATTAACCTCGTTTTGGCTCTAGGACGCTTAGTTTAGGAGATATGAGCAAAAGAAGTTTTTCATATAAAAATTTGATTTTTTTTCAGATTTCGATGGAATTTTTGATTTTTTGAGGGTGGTCAGGAATTAACCTCATTTTGGCTCTAGGACGCTTAGTTTAGGAGATATGAGCAAAAGAAGTTTTTCATATACAAATTTGAATTTTTTTAAGATTTCGATTGAATTTTTGATTTTTTGGGGGTGGTCACGAATTAACCTCCTTTTGGCTCTAGGACGCTTAGTTTAGGAGATATGAGCAAAAGAAGTTTTTCATATAAAAATTTGATTTTTTTTTTAGATTTCGATGGAATTTTTGATTTTTTGGGGGTGGTCACGAATTAACCTCCTTTTGGCTCTAGGACGCTTAGTTTAGGAGCAAAAGAAGTTTTTCATATAAAAATTTGAATTTTTTTAAGATTTCGATGGAATTTTTGATTTTTTGGGGGTGGTCACGAATTAACCTCCTTTTGGCTCTAGGACGCTTAGTTTAGGAGATATGAGCAAAAGAAGTTTTTCATATCAAAATTTGAATTTTTTTAAGTTTTCGATGGAATTTTTGATTTTTTGGGGGTGGTCACGAATTAACCTCCTTTTGGCTCTAGGACGCATAGTTTAGGAGATATGAGCAAAAGAAGTTTTTCATATAAAAATTTGAATTTTTTTAAGATTTCGATGGAATTTTTGATTTTTTGGGGGTGGTCACGAATTAACCTCCTTTTGGCTCTAGGACGCATAGTTTAGGAGATATGAGCAAAAGAAGTTTTTCATATACAAATTTGAATTTTTTTAAGATTTCGATTGAATTTTTGATTTTTTGGGGGTGGTCACGAATTAACCTCCTTTTGGCTCTAGGACGCTTAGTTTAGGAGATATGAGCAAAAGAAGTTTTTCATATAAAAATTTGATTTTTTTTAAGATTTCGATGGAATTTTTGATTTTTTGGGGGTGGTCACGAATTAACCTCCTTTTGGCTCTAGGACGCATAGTTTAGGAGATATGAGCAAAAGAAGTTTTTCATATAAAAATTTGATTTTTTTTAAGATTTCGATGGAATTTTTGATTTTTTGGGGGTGGTCACGAATTAACCTCCTTTTGGCTCTAGGACGCATAGTTTAGGAGATATGAGCAAAAGAAGTTTTTCATATAAAAATTTGAATTTTTTTTAAGATTTCGATGGAATTTTTGATTTTCTGGGGGTGGTCACGAATTAACCTCCTTTTGGCTCTAGGACGCTTAGTTTAGGAGATATGAGCAAAAGAAGTTTTTCATATAAAAATTTGATTTTTTTTAAGATTTCGATGGAATTTTTGATTTTTTGGGGGTGGTCACGAATTAACCTCCTTTTGGCTCTAGGACGCTTAGTTTAGGAGATATGAGCAAAAGAAGTTTTTCATATAAAAATTTGAATTTTTTTAAGATTTCGATGGAATTTTTGATTTTTTGGGGGTGGTCACGAATTAACCTCCTTTTGGCTCTAGGACGCTTAGTTTAGGAGATATGAGCAAAAGAAGTTTTTCATATAAAAATTTGAATTTTTTTAAGATTTCGATTGAATTTTTGATTTTTTGGGGGTGGTCACGAATTAACCTCCTTTTGGCTCTAGGACGCTTAGTTTAGGAGATATGAGCAAAAGAAGTTTTTCATATAAAAATTTGATTTTTTTTAAGATTTCGATGGAATTTTTGATTTTTTGGGGGTGGTCACGAATTAACCTCCTTCTGGCTCTAGGACGCATAGTTTAGGAGATATGAGCAAAAGAAGTTTTTCATATAAAAATTTGATTTTTTTTAAGATTTCGATGGAATTTTTGATTTTTTGGGTGAGGGTGGTCACGAATTAACCTCCTTTTGGCTCTAGGACGCATAGTTTAGGAGATATGAGCAAAAGAAGTTTTTCATATAAAAATTTGATTTTTTTTAAGATTTCGATGGAATTTTTGATTTTTTTGGGGTGGTCACGAATTAACCTCCTTTTGGCTCTAGGACGCTTAGTTTAGGAGATATGAGCAAAAGAAGTTTTTCATATCAAAATTCGATTTTTTTTAAGATTTCGATGGAATTTTTGATTTTTTGGGGGTGGTCACGAATTAACCTCCTTCTGGCTCTAGGACGCATAGTTTAGGAGATATGAGCAAAAGAAGTTTTTCATATCAAAATTCGATTTTTTTTAAGATTTCGATGGAATTTTTGATTTTTTGAGGGTGGTCAGGAATTAACCTCATTTTGGCTCTAGGACGCTTAGTTTAGGAGATATGAGCAAAAGAAGTTTTTCATATACAAATTTGAATTTTTTTAAGATTTCGATTGAATTTTTGATTTTTTGGGGGTGGTCACGATTTAACCTCCTTTTGGCTCTAGGACGCTTAGTTTAGGAGATATGAGCAAAAGAAGTTTTTCATATAAAAATTTGATTTTTTTTAAGATTTCGATGGAATTTTTGATTTTTTAGGGGTGGTCACGAATTAACCTCCTTTTGGCTCTAGGACGCATAGTTTAGGAGATATGAGCAAAAGAAGTTTTTCATATAAAAATTTGAATTTTTTTAAGATTTCGATGGAATTTTTGATTTTTTGGGGGTGGTCACGAATTAACCTCCTTTTGGCTCTAGGACGCTTAGTTTAGGAGATATGAGCAAAAGAAGTTTTTCATATAAAAATTTGATTTTTTTTAAGATTTCGATTTCGATTGAATAAAAATTTGATTTTTTTTTAGATTTCGATGGAATTTTTGATTTTTTGAGGGTGGTCAGGAATTAACCTCGTTTTGGCTCTAGGACGCTTAGTTTAGGAGATATGAGCAAAAGAAGTTTTTCATATAAAAATTTGATTTTTTTTAAGATTTCGATGGAATTTTTGATTTTTTGAGGGTGGTCAGGAATTAACCTCATTTTGGCTCTAGGACGCTTAGTTTAGGAGATATGAGCAAAAGAAGTTTTTCATATACAAATTTGAATTTTTTTAAGATTTCGATTGAATTTTTGATTTTTTGGGGGTGGTCACGAATTAACCTCCTTTTGGCTCTAGGACGCATAGTTTAGGAGATATGAGCAAAAGAAGTTTTTCATATAAAAATTTGATTTTTTTTAAGATTTCGATGGAATTTTTGATTTTTTGGGGGTGGTCACGAATTAACCTCCTTTTGGCTCTAGGAGGCATAGTTTAGGAGATATGAGCAAAAGAAGTTTTTCATATAAAAATTTGATTTTTTTTTAGATTTCGATGGAATTTTTGATTTTTTGAGGGTGGTCACGAATTAACCTCCTTTTGGCTCTAGGACGCTTAGTTTAGGAGCAAAAGAAGTTTTTCATATAAAAATTTGAATTTTTTTAAGATTTCGATGGAATTTTTGATTTTTTGGGGGTGGTCACGAATTAACCTCCTTTTGGCTCTAGGACGCTTAGTTTAGGAGATATGAGCAAAAGAAGTTTTTCATATAAAAATTTGACTTTTTTTAAGTTTTCGATGGAATTTTTGATTTTTTGGGGGTGGTCACGAATTAACCTCCTTTTGGCTCTAGGACGCATAGTTTAGGAGATATGAGCAAAAGAAGTTTTTCATATAAAAATTTGAATTTTTTTAAGATTTCGATGGAATTTTTGATTTTTTGAGGGTGGTCACGAATTAACCTCCTTTTGGCTCTAGGACGCTTAGTTTAGGAGATATGAGCAAAAGAAGTTTTTCATATAAAAATTTGATTTTTTTTAAGATTTCGATTGAATTTTTGATTTTTTGGGGGTGGTCACGATTTAACCTCCTTTTGGCTCTAGGACGCTTAGTTTAGGAGATATGAGCAAAAGAAGTTTTTCATATAAAAATTTGATTTTTTTTAAGATTTCGATGGAATTTTTGATTTTTTAGGGGTGGTCACGAATTAACCTCCTTTTGGCTCTAGGACGCTTAGTTTAGGAGATATGAGCAAAAGAAGTTTTTCATATAAAAATTTGATTTTTTTTAAGATTTCGATGGAATTTTTGATTTTTTGGGTGTGGTCACGAATTAACCTCCTTTTGGCTCTAGGACGCTTAGTTTAGGAGATATGAGCAAAAGAAGTTTTTGGTATAAAAATTTGATTTTTTTTAAGATTTCGATGGAATTTTTGATTTTTTAGGGGTGGTCACGAATTAACCTCCTTTTGGCTCTAGGACGCTTAGTTTAGGAGATATGAGCAAAAGAAGTTTTTCATATAAAAATTTGATTTTTTTTAAGATTTCGATGGAATTTTTGATTTTTTAGGGGTGGTCACGAATTAACCTCCTTTTGGCTCTAGGACGCATAGTTTAGGAGATATGAGCAAAAGAAGTTTTTCATATAAAAATTTGAATTTTTTTAAGATTTCGATGGAATTTTTGATTTTTTGGGGGTGGTCACGAATTAACCTCCTTTTGGCTCTAGGACGCTTAGTTTAGGAGATATGAGCAAAAGAAGTTTTTCATATAAAAATTTGATTTTTTTTAAGATTTCGATGGAATTTTTGATTTTTTGGGGGTGGTCACGAATTAACCTCCTTTTGGCTCTAGGACGCTTAGTTTAGGAGATATGAGCAAAAGAAGTTTTTCATATAAAAATTTTAATTTTTTTAAGATTTCGATGGAATTTTTGATTTTTTGGGGGTGGTCACGAATTAACCTCCTTTTGGCTCTAGGACGCATAGTTTAGGAGATATGAACAAAAGAAGTTTTTCATATACAAATTTGAATTTTTTTAAGATTTCGATTGAATTTTTGATTTTTTGGGGGTGGTCACGAATTAACCTCCTTTTGGCTCTAGGACGCTTAGTTTAGGAGATATGAGCAAAAGAAGTTTTTCATATAAAAATTTGATTTTTTTTAAGATTTCGATGGAATTTTTGATTTTTTGGGGGTGGTAACGAATTAACCTCCTTTTGGCTCTAGGAGGCATAGTTTAGGAGATATGAGCAAAAGAAGTTTTTCATATAAAAATTTGATTTTTTTTTTAGATTTCGATGGAATTTTTGATTTTTTGAGGGTGGTCACGAATTAACCTCCTTTTGGCTCTAGGACGCTTAGTTTAGGAGCAAAAGAAGTTTTTCATATAAAAATTTGAATTTTTTTAAGATTTCGATGGAATTTTTGATTTTTTGGGGGTGGTCACGAATTAACCTCCTTTTGGCTCTAGGACGCTTAGTTTAGGAGATATGAGCAAAAGAAGTTTTTCATATAAAAATTTGAATTTTTTTAAGTTTTCGATGGAATTTTTGATTTTTTGGGGGTGGTCACGAATTAACCTCCTTTTGGCTCTAGGACGCATAGTTTAGGAGATATGAGCAAAAGAAGTTTTTCATATAAAAATTTGAATTTTTTTAAGATTTCGATGGAATTTTTGATTTTTTGGGGGTGGTCACGAATTAACCTCCTTTTGGCTCTAGGACGCTTAGTTTAGGAGATATGAGCAAAAGAAGTTTTTCATATCAAAATTCGATTTTTTTTTAAGATTTCGATGGAATTTTTGATTTTTTGGGGGTGGTCACGAATTAACCTCCTTCTGGCTCTAGGACGCTTAGTTTAGGAGATATGAGCAAAAGAAGTTTTTCATATAAAAATTTGATTTTTTTTAAGATTTCGATGGAATTTTTGATTTTTTGAGGGTGGTCAGGAATTAACCTCATTTTGGCTCTAGGACGCTTAGTTTAGGAGATATGAGCAAAAGAAGTTTTTCATATACAAATTTGAATTTTTTTAAGATTTCGATTGAATTTTTGATTTTTTGGGGGTGGTCACGATTTAACCTCCTTTTGGCTCTAGGGCGCTTAGTTTAGGAGATATGAGCAAAAGAAGTTTTTCATATAAAAATTTGATTTTTTTTTAAGATTTCGATGGAATTTTTGATTTTTAGGGGTGGTCACGAATTAACCTCCTTTTGGCTCTAGGACGCATAGTTTAGGAGATATGAGCAAAAGAAGTTTTTCATATAAAAATTTGAATTTTTTTAAGATTTCGATGGAATTTTTGATTTTTTGGGGGTGGTCACGAATTAACCTCCTTTTGGCTCTAGGACGCTTAGTTTAGGAGATATGAGCAAAAGAAGTTTTTCATATAAAAATTTGATTTTTTTTAAGATTTCGATTGAATTTTTGATTTTTTGGGGGTGGTCACGAATTAACCTCCTTCTGGCTCTAGGACGCTTAGTTTAGGAGATATGAGCAAAAGAAGTTTTTCATATAAAAATTTGATTTTTTTTAAGATTTCGATGGAATTTTTGATTTTTTGAGGGTGGTCAGGAATTAACCTCATTTTGGCTCTAGGACGCTTAGTTTAGGAGATATGAGCAAAAGAAGTTTTTCATATACAAATTTGAATTTTTTTAAGATTTCGATTGAATTTTTGATTTTTTGGGGGTGGTCACGATTTAACCTCCTTTTGGCTCTAGGACGCTTAGTTTAGGAGATATGAGCAAAAGAAGTTTTTCATATAAAAATTTGATTTTTTTTAAGATTTCGATGGAATTTTTGATTTTTTAGGGGTGGTCACGAATTAACCTCCTTTTGGCTCTAGGACGCATAGTTTAGGAGATATGAGCAAAAGAAGTTTTTCATATAAAAATTTGAATTTTTTTAAGATTTCGATGGAATTTTTGATTTTTTGGGGGTGGTCACGAATTAACCTCCTTTTGGCTCTAGGACGCTTAGTTTAGGAGATATGAGCAAAAGAAGTTTTTCATATAAAAATTTGATTTTTTTTAAGATTTCGATGGAATTTTTGATTTTTTGGGGGTGGTCCCGATTTAACCTCCTTTTGGCTCTAGGACGCTTAGTTTAGGAGATATGAGCAAAAGAAGTTTTTCATATAAAAATTTGATTTTTTTTAAGATTTCGATGGAATTTTTGATTTTTTGGGGGTGGTCCCGATTTAACCTCCTTTTGGCTCTAGGACGCTTAGTTTAGGAGATATGAGCAAAAGAAGTTTTTCATATAAAAATTTGATTTTTTTTAAGATTTCGATGGAATTTTTGATTTTTTAGGGGTGGTCACGAATTAACCTCCTTTTGGCTCTAGGACGCTTAGTTTAGGAGATATGAGCAAAAGAAGTTTTTCATATAAAAATTTGAATTTTTTTAAGATTTCGATGGAATTTTTGATTTTTTAGGAGTGGTCACGAATTAACCTCCTTTTGGCTCTAGGACGCATAGTTTAGGAGATATGAGCAAAAGAAGTTTTTCATATAAAAATTTGAATTTTTTTAAGATTTCGATGGAATTTTTGATTTTTTGGGGGTGGTCACGAATTAACATCCTTTTGGCTCTAGGACGCTTAGTTTAGGAGATATGAGCAAAAGAAGTTTTTCATATAAAAATTTGATTTTTTTTAAGATTTCGATGGAATTTTTGATTTTTTGGGGGTGGTCACGAATTAACCTCCTTTTGGCTCTAGGACGCTTAGTTTAGGAGATATGAGCAAAAGAAGTTTTTCATATAAAAATTTGATTTTTTTTAAGATTTCGATGGAATTTTTGATTTTTTGGGGGTGGTCACGAATTAACCTCCATTTGGCTCTAGGACGCTTAGTTTAGGAGATATGAACAAAAGAAGTTTTTCATATAAAAATTTGATTTTTTTTTAGATTTCGATGGAATTTTTGATTTTTTGAGGGTGGTCAGGAATTAACCTCGTTTTGGCTCTAGGACGCTTAGTTTAGGAGATATGAGCAAAAGAAGTTTTTCATATAAAAATTTGATTTTTTTTAAGATTTCGATGGAATTTTTGATTTTTTGAGGGTGGTCAGGAATTAACCTCATTTTGGCTCTAGGACGCTTAGTTTAGGAGATATGAGCAAAAGAAGTTTTTCATATACAAATTTGAATTTTTTTAAGATTTCGATTGAATTTTTGATTTTTTGGGGGTGGTCACGAATTAACCTCCTTTTGGCTCTAGGAGGCATAGTTTAGGAGATATGAGCAAAAGAAGTTTTTCATATAAAAATTTGAATTTTTTTAAGATTTCGATGGAATTTTTGATTTTTTGGGGGTGGTCACGAATTAACCTCCTTTTGGCTCTAGGAGGCATAGTTTAGGAGATATGAGCAAAAGAAGTTTTTCATATAAAAATTTGATTTTTTTTTAGATTTCGATGGAATTTTTGATTTTTTGAGGGTGGTCACGAATTAACCTCCTTTTGGCTCTAGGACGCTTAGTTTAGGAGCAAAAGAAGTTTTTCATATAAAAATTTGAATTTTTTTAAGATTTCGATGGAATTTTTGATTTTTTGGGGGTGGTCACGAATTAACCTCCTTTTGGCTCTAGGACGCTTAGTTTAGGAGATATGAGCAAAAGAAGTTTTTCATATAAAAATTAGAATTTTTTTAAGATTTCGATGGAATTTTTGATTTTTTGGGGGTGGTCACGAATTAACCTCATTTTGGCTCTAGGACGCATAGTTTAGGAGATATGAGCAAAAGAAGTTTTTCATATACAAATTTGAATTTTTTTAAGATTTCGATTGAATTTTTGATTTTTTGGGGGTGGTCACGAATTAACCTCCTTTTGGCTCTAGGACGCTTAGTTTAGGAGATATGAGCAAAAGAAGTTTTTCATATAAAAATTTGATTTTTTTTAAGATTTCGATGGAATTTTTGATTTTTTGGGGGTGGTCACGAATTAACCTCCTTTTGGCTCTAGGACGCATAGTTTAGGAGATATGAGCAAAAGAAGTTTTTCATATAAAAATTTGAATTTTTTTAAGATTTCGATGGAATTTTTGATTTTTTGGGGGTGGTCACGAATTAACCTCCTTTTGGCTCTAGGACGCATAGTTTAGGAGATATGAGCAAAAGAAGTTTTTCATATAAAAATTTGAATTTTTTTAAGATTTCGATGGAATTTTTGATTTTCTGGGGGTGGTCACGAATTAACCTCCTTTTGGCTCTAGGACGCTTAGTTTAGGAGATATGAGCAAAAGAAGTTTTTCATATAAAAATTTGATTTTTTTTAAGATTTCGATGGAATTTTTGATTTTTTGGGGGTGGTCACGAATTAACCTCCTTTTGGCTCTAGGACGCTTAGTTTAGGAGATATGAGCAAAAGAAGTTTTTCATATAAAAATTTGAATTTTTTTAAGATTTCGATGGAATTTTTGATTTTTTGGGGGTGGTCACGAATTAACCTCCTTTTGGCTCTAGGACGCATAGTTTAGGAGATATGAGCAAAAGAAGTTTTTCATATAAAAATTAGAATTTTTTTAAGATTTCGATGGAATTTTTGATTTTTTGGGTGAGGTTGGTCACGAATTAACCTCCTTTTGGCTCTAGGACGCATAGTTTAGGAGATATGAGCAAAAGAAGTTTTTCATATACAAATTTGAATTTTTTTAAGATTTCGATGGAATTTTTGATTTTTTTGGGGTGGTCACGAATTAACCTCCTTTTGGCTCTAGGACGCTTAGTTTAGGAGATATGAGCAAAAGAAGTTTTTCATATCAAAATTCGATTTTTTTTAAGATTTCGATGGAATTTTTGATTTTTTGGGGGTGGTCACGAATTAACCTCCTTCTGGCTCTAGGACGCTTAGTTTAGGAGATATGAGCAAAAGAAGTTTTTCATATAAAAATTTGATTTTTTTTAAGATTTCGATGGAATTTTTGTTTTTTTGTGGGTGGTCACGAATTAACCTCCTTTTGGCTCTAGGGCGCTTAGTTTAGGAGATATGAGCAAAATAAGTTTTTCATATAAAAATTTGAATTTTTTTAAGATTTCGATGGAATTTTTGATTTTTTGAGGGTGGTCACGAATTAACCTCCTTTTGGCTCTAGGACGCTTAGTTTAGGAGATATGAGCAAAAGAAGTTTTTCATATAAAAATTTGATTTTTTTTAAGATTTCGATGGAATTTTTGATGTTTTGAGGGTGGTCAGGAATTAACCTCATTTTGGCTCTAGGACGCTTAGTTTAGGAGATATGAGCAAAAGAAGTTTTTCATATACAAATTTGAATTTTTTTAAGATTTCGATGGCATTTTTGATTTTTTGGGGGTGGTCACGAATTAACCTCCTTTTGGCTCTAGGACGCATAGTTTAGGAGATATGAGCAAAAGAAGTTTTTCATATAAAAATTTGAATTTTTTTAAGATTTCGATGGAATTTTTGATTTTTTTGGGGTGGTCACGAATTAACCTCCTTTTGGCTCTAGGACGCTTAGTTTAGGAGATATGAGCAAAATAAGTTTTTCATATCAAAATTCGATTTTTTTTAAGATTTCGATGGAATTTTTAATTTTTTGGGGGTGGTCACGAATTAACCTCCTTTTGGCTCTAGGACGCTTAGTTTAGGAGATATGAGCAAAAGAAGTTTTTCATATAAAAATTTGAATTTTTTTAAGATTTCGATGGAATTTTTGATTTTTTGGGGGTGGTCACGAATTAACCTCCTTTTGGCTCTAGGACGCATAGTTTAGGAGATATGAGCAAAAGAAGTTTTTCATATAAAAATTTGATTTTTTTTTAGATTTCGATGGAATTTTTGATTTTTTGAGGGTGGTCACGAATTAACCTCCTTTTGGCTCTAGGACGCATAGTTTAGGAGATATGAGCAAAAGAAGTTTTTCATATACAAATTTGAATTTTTTTAAGATTTCGATGGAATTTTTGATTTTTTTGGGGTGGTCACGAATTAACCTCCTTTTGGCCCTAGGACGCTTAGTTTAGGAGATATGAGCAAAAGAAGTTTTTCATATCAAAATTAGATTTTTTTTAAGATTTCGATGGAATTTTTGATTTTTTGAGGGTGGTCACGAATTAACCTCCTTTTGGCTCTAGGACGCATAGTTTAGGAGATATGAGCAAAAGAAGTTTTTCATATACAAATTTGAATTTTTTTAAGATTTCGATGGAATTTTTGATTTTTTGGGGTGGTCACGAATTAACCTCCTTTTGGCTCTAGGACGCTTAGTTTAGGAGATATGAGCAAAAGAAGTTTTTCATATCAAAATTTGATTTTTTTTTTAAGATTTCGATGGAATTTTTGATTTTTTGTGGGTGGTCACGAATTAACCTCCTTTTGGCTCTAGGACGCATAGTTTAGGAGATATGAGCAAAAGAAGTTTTTCATATAAAAATTTGAATTTTTTAAGATTTCGATGGAATTTTTGATTTTTTGGGGGTGGTCACGAATTAACCTCCTTTTGGCTCTAGGACGCATAGTTTAGGAGATATGAGCAAAAGAAGTTTTTCATATAAAAATTTGAATTTTTTTAAGATTTCGATGGAATTTTTGATTTTTTGGGGGTGGTCACGAATTAACCTCCTTTTGGCTCTAGGACGCTTAGTTTAGGAGATATGAGCAAAAGAAGTTTTTCATATAAAAATTTGATTTTTTTTAAGATTTCGATGGAATTTTTGATTTTTTGGGGGTGGTCACGAATTAACCTCCTTTTGGCTCTAGGACGCTTAGTTTAGGAGATATGAGCAAAAGAAGTTTTTCATATAAAAATTTGAATTTTTTTAAGATTTCGAAGGAATTTTTGATTTTTTTGGGGTGGTCACGAATTAACCTCCTTTTGGCTCTAGGACGCTTAGTTTAGGAGATATGAGCAAAAGAAGTTTTTCATATAAAAATTTGATTTTTTTTAAGATTTCGATGGAATTTTTGATTTTTTGGGGGTGGTCACGAATTAACCTCCTTTTGGCTCTAGGACGCATAGTTTAGGAGATATGAGCAAAAGAAGTTTTTCATATAAAAATTTGATTTTTTTTTTAGATTTCGATGGAATTTTTGATTTTTTGAGGGTGGTCACGAATTAACCTCCTTTTGGCTCTAGGACGCATAGTTTAGGAGATATGAGCAAAAGAAGTTTTTCATATAAAAATTTGATTTTTTTTAGATTTCGATGGAATTTTTGATTTTTTGAGGGTGGTCAGGAATTAACCTCCTTTTGGCTCTAGGGCGCTTAGTTTAGGAGATATGAGCAAAAGAAGTTTTTCATATAAAAATTTGATTTTTTTAAGATTTCGATGGAATTTTTGATTTTTTGGGGGTGGTCACGAATTAACCTCCTTTTGGCTCTAGGACGCTTAGTTTAGGAGATATGAGCAAAATAAGTTTTTCATATAAAAATTTGAATTTTTTTAAGATTTCGATGGAATTTTTGATTTTTTGAGGGTGGTCACGAATTAACCTCCTTTTGGCTCTAGGACGCTTAGTTTAGGAGATATGAGCAAAAGAAGTTTTTCATATAAAAATTAGATTTTTTTTAAGATTTCGATGGAATTTTTGATTTTTTGGGGGTGGTCACGAATTAACCTCCTTTTGGCTCTAGGGCGCTTAGTTTAGGAGATATGAGCAAAAGAAGTTTTTCATATAAAAATTTGAATTTTTTTAAGATTTCGATGGAATTTTTGATTTTTTGGGGGTGGTCACGAATTAACCTCCTTTTGGCTCTAGGACGCATAGTTTAGGAGATATGAGCAAAAGAAGTTTTTCATATAAAAATTTGATTTTTTTTTAGATTTCGATGGAATTTTTGATTTTTTGGGGGTGGTCACGAATTAACCTCCTTTTGGCTCTAGGACGCTTAGTTTAGGAGATATGAGCAAAAGAAGTTTTTCATATAAAAATTTGATTTTTTTTTAGATTTCGATAGAATTTTTGATTTTTTGAGGGTGGTCAGGAATTAACCTCCTTTTGGCTCTAGGACGCTTAGTTTAGGAGATATGAGCAAAAGAAGTTTTTCATATAAAAATTTGATTTTTTGAAGATTTCGATGGAATTTTTGATTTTTTTAAGATTTCGATGGAATTTTTGATTTTTTGGGGGTGGTCACGAATTAACCTCCTTTTGGCTCTAGGACGCTTAGTTTAGGAGATATGAGCAAAAGAAGTTTTTCATATAAAAATTTGAATTTTTTTAAGATTTCGATGGAATTTTTGATTTTTTGAGGGTGGTCACGAATTAACCTCCTTTTGGCTCTAGGACGCTTAGTTTAGGAGATATGAGCAAAAGAAGTTTTTCATATAAAAATTTGATTTTTTTTAAGATTTCGATGGAATTTTTGATTTTTTGGGGGTGGTCACGAATTAACCTCCTTTTGGCTCTAGGACGCTTAGTTTAGGAGATATGAGCAAAAGAAGTTTTTCATATAAAAATTTGAATTTTTTTAAGATTTCGATGGAATTTTTGATTTTTTGGGGGTGGTCACGAATTAACCTCATTTTGGCTCTAGAACGCATAGTTTAGGAGATATGAGCAAAAGAAGTTTTTCATATACAAATTTGAATTTTTTTAAGATTTCGATGGAATTTTTGATTTTTTTGGGGTGGTCACGAATTAACCTCCTTTTGGCTCTAGGACGCTTAGTTTAGGAGATATGAGCAAAAGAAGATTTTCATATCAAAATTCGATTTTTTTTTAAGATTTCGATGGAATTTTTGATTTTTTGGGGGTGGTCACGAATTAACCTCCTTTTGGCTCTAGGACGCTTAGTTTAGGAGATATGAGCAAAAGAAGTTTTTCATATAAAAATTTGAATTTTTTTAAGATTTCGATGGAATTTTTGATTTTTTGGGGGTGGTCACGAATTAACCTCCTTTTGGCTCTAGGACGCATAGTTTAGGAGATATGAGCAAAAGAAGTTTTTCATATAAAAATTTGATTTTTTTTAGATTTCGATGGAATTTTTGATTTTTTGAGGGTGGTCACGAATTAACCTCCTTTTGGCTCTAGGACGCATAGTTTAGGAGATATGAGCAAAAGAAGTTTTTCATATACAAATTTGAATTTTTTTAAGATTTCGATGGAATTTTTGATTTTTTTGGGGTGGTCACGAATTAACCTCCTTTTGGCTCTAGGACGCTTAGTTTAGGAGATATGAGCAAAAGAAGTTTTTCATATCAAAATTCGATTTTTTTTAAGATTTCGATGGAATTTTTGATTTTTTGGGGGTGGTCACGAATTAACCTCCTTTTGGCTCTAGGACGCTTAGTTTAGGAGATATGAGCAAAAGAAGTTTTTCATATAAAAATTTGATTTTTTTTAAGATTTCGATGGAATTTTTGTTTTTTTGTGGGTGGTCACGAATTAACCTCCTTTTGGCTCTAGGAGATATGAGCAAAATAAGTTTTTCATATAAAAATTTGAATTTTTTTAAGATTTCGATGGAATTTTTGATTTTTTGAGGGTGGTCACGAATTAACCTCCTTTTGGCTCTAGGACGCTTAGTTTAGGAGATATGAGCAAAAGAAGTTTTTCATATAAAAATTTGATTTTTTTTTAAGATTTCGATGGAATTTTTGATTTTTTGAGGGTGGTCAGGAATTAACCTCATTTTGGCTCTAGGACGCTTAGTTTAGGAGATATGAGCAAAAGAAGTTTTTCATATACAAATTTGAATTTTTTTAAGATTTCGATTGAATTTTTGATTTTTTGGGGGTGGTCACGAATTAACCTCCTTTTGGCTCTAGGACGCTTAGTTTCGGAGATATGAGCAAAAGAAGTTTTTCATATAAAAATTTGATTTTTTTAAGATTTCGATGGAATTTTTGATTTTTTAGGGGTGGTCACGAATTAACCTCCTTTTGGCTCTAGGACGCATAGTTTAGGAGATATGAGCAAAAGAAGTTTTTCATATAAAAATTTGAATTTTTTTAAGATTTCGATGGAATTTTTGATTTTTTGGGGGTGGTCACGAATTAACCTCCTTTTGGCTCTAGGACGCTTAGTTTAGGAGATATGAGCAAAAGAAGTTTTTCATATAAAAATTTGATTTTTTTTAAGATTTCGATGGAATTTTTGATTTTTTGGGGGTGGTCACGAATTAACCTCCTTTTGGCTCTAGGACGCTTTCATATAAAAATTTGATTTTTTTTAAGATTTCGATGGAATTTTTGATTTTTTGGGGGTGGTCACGAATTAACCTCCTTTTGGCTCTAGTTTAGGAGATATGAGCAAAAGAAGTTTTTCATATAAAAATTTGATTTTTTTTTAGATTTCGATGGAATTTTTGATTTTTTGAGGGTGGTCAGGAATTAACCTCCTTTTGGCTCTAGGACGCTTAGTTTAGGAGATATGAGCAAAAGAAGTTTTTCATATAAAAATTTGATTTTTTTAAGATTTCGATGGAATTTTTGATTTTTTGAGTGTGGTCAGGAATTAACCTCATTTTGGCTCTAGGACGCTTAGTTTAGGAGATATGAGCAAAAGAAGTTTTTCATATACAAATTTGAATTTTTTTAAGATTTCGATTGAATTTTTGATTTTTTGGGGGTGGTCACGAATTAACCTCCTTTTGGCTCTAGGACGCTTAGTTTAGGAGATATGAGCAAAAGAAGTTTTTCATATAAAATTTTGATTTTTTTAAGATTTCGATGGAATTTTTGATTTTTTGGGGGTGGTCACGAATTAATCTCCTTTTGGCTCTAGGACGCATAGTTTAGGAGATATGAGCAAAATAAGTTTTTCATATAAAAATTTGAATTTTTTTAAGATTTCGATGGAATTTTTGATTTTTTGGGGGTGGTCACGAATTAACCTCCTTTTGGCTCTAGGACGCATAGTTTAGGAGATATGAGCAAAAGAAGTTTTTCATATAAAAATTTGAATTTTTTTAAGATTTCGATGGAATTTTTGATTTTTTGGGGGTGGTCACGAATTAACCTCCTTTTGGCTCTAGGACGCTTAGTTTAGGAGATATGAGCAAAAGAAGTTTTTCATATAAAAATTTGAATTTTTTTAAGATTTCGATGGAATTTTTGATTTTTTGGGGGTGGTCACGAATTAACCTCCTTTTGGCTCTAGGACGCTTAGTTTAGGAGATATGAGCAAAAGAAGTTTTTCATATAAAAATTTGATTTTTTTAAGATTTCGATAGAATTTTTGATTTTTTGGGGGTGGTCACGAATTAACCTCCTTTTGGCTCTAGGACGCATAGTTTAGGAGATATGAGCAAAAGAAGTTTTTCATATAAAAATTTGAATTTTTTTAAGATTTCGATGGAATTTTTGATTTTTTGGGGGTGGTCACGAATTAACCTCCTTTTGGCTCTAGGACGCATAGTTTAGGAGATATGAGCAAAAGAAGTTTTTCATATAAAAATTTGAATTTTTTTAAGATTTCGATGGAATTTTTGATTTTTTTGGGGGTGGTCACGAATTAACCTCCTTTTGGCTCTAGGACGCTTAGTTTAGGAGATATGAGCAAAAGAAGTTTTTCATATCAAAATTAGATTTTTTTTAAGATTTCGATGGAATTTTTGATTTTTTGGGGGTGGTCACGAATTAACCTCCTTTTGGCTCTAGGACGCTTAGTTTAGGAGATATGAGCAAAAGAAGTTTTTCATATAAAAATTTGATTTTTTTAAGATTTCGATGGAATTTTTGTTTTTTTGTGGGTGGTCACGAATTAACCTCCTTTTGGCTCTAGGACGCTTAGTTTAGGAGATATGAGCAAAATAAGTTTTTCATATAAAAATTTGAATTTTTTTAAGATTTCGATGGAATTTTTGATTTTTTGAGGGTGGTCACGAATTAACCTCCTTTTGGCTCTAGGACGCTTAGTTTAGGAGATATGAGCAAAAAAAGTTTTTCATATAAAAATTTGATTTTTTTTAAGATTTCGATGGAATTTTTGATTTTTTGAGGGTGGTCAGGAATTAACCTCATTTTGGCTCTAGGACGCTTAGTTTAGGAGATATGAGCAAAAGAAGTTTTTCATATAAAAATTTGATTTTTTTAAGATTTCGATGGAATTTTTGATTTTCCTCATTTTGGCTCTAGGACGCTTAGTTTAGGAGATATGAGCAAAAGAAGTTTTTCATATACAAATTTGAATTTTTTTAAGATTTCGATTGAATTTTTGATTTTTTGGGGGTGGTCACGAATTAACCTCATTTTGGCTCTAGGACGCTTAGTTTAGGAGATATGAGCAAAATAAGTTTTTCATATAAAAATTTGATTTTTTTTAAGATTTCGATGGAATTTTTGATTTTTTGGGGGTGGTCAAGAATTAACCTCCTTTTGGCTCTAGGACGCATAGTTTAGGAGATATGAGCAAAAGAAGTTTTTCATATAAAAATTTGAATTTTTTTAAGATTTCGATGGAATTTTTGATTTTTTTGGGGTGGTCACGAATTAACCTCCTTTTGGCTCTAGGACGCTTAGTTTAGGAGATATGAGCAAAAGAAGTTTTTCATATAAAAATTTGAATTTTTTTAAGATTTCGATGGAATTTTTGATTTTTTGAGGGTGGTCACGAATTAACCTCCTTTTGGCTATAGGACGCATAGTTTAGGAGATATGAGCAAAAGAAGTTTTTCATATAAAAATTTGAATTTTTTTAAGATTTCGATGGAATTTTTGATTTTTTGGGGGTGGTCACGAATTAACCTCCTTTTGGCTCTAGGACGCTTAGTTTAGGAGATATGAGCAAAAGAAGTTTTTCATATACAAATTTGAATTTTTTTAAGATTTCGATTGAATTTTTGATTTTTTGGGGGTGGTCACGAATTAACCTCCTTTTGGCTCTAGGACGCTTAGTTTAGGAGATATGAGCAAAAGAAGTTTTTCATATAAAAATTTGAATTTTTTTAAGATTTCGATGGAATTTTTGATTTTTTGGGGGTGGTCACGAATTAACCTCCTTTTGGCTCTAAGACGCATAGTTTAGGAGATATGAGCAAAAGAAGTTTTTCATATAAAAATTTGAATTTTTTTAAGATTTCGATGGAATTTTTGATTTTTTGGGGGTGGTCACGAATTAACCTCCTTTTGGCTCTAGGACGCATAGTTTAGGAGATATGAGCAAAAGAAGTTTTTCATATAAAAATTTGAATTTTTTTAATATTTCGATGGAATTTTTGATTTTTTGGGGGTGGTCACGAATTAACCTCCTTTTGGCTCTAGGACGCTTAGTTTAGGAGATATGAGCACAAGAAGTTTTTCATATAAAAATTTGATTTTTTTTAAGATTTCGATGGAATTTTCGGCTCTAGGACGCTTAGTTTAGGAGATATGAGCAAAAGAAGTTTTTCATATAAAAATTGAATTTTTTTAAGATTTCGATGGAATTTTTGATTTTTTGGGGGTGGTCACGAATTAACCTCCTTTTGGCTCTAGGACGCATAGTTTAGGAGATATGAGCAAAAGAAGTTTTTCATATACAAATTTGAATTTTTTTAAGATTTCGATGGAATTTTTGATTTTTTTGGGGTGGTCACGAATTAACCTCCTTTTGGCTCTAGGACGCTTAGTTTAGGAGATATGAGCAAAAGAAGTTTTTCATATCAAAATTCGATTTTTTTTAAGATTTCGATGGAATTTTTGATTTTTTGGGGGTGGTCACGAATTAACCTCCTTTTGGCTCTAGGACGCTTAGTTTAGGAGATATGAGCAAAAGAAGTTTTTCATATAAAAATTTGAATTTTTTTAAGATTTCGATGGAATTTTTGATTTTTTGGGGGTGGTCACAAATTAACCTCCTTTTGGCTCTAGGACGCATAGTTTAGGAGATATGAGCAAAAGAAGTTTTTCATATAAAAATTTGTTTTTTTTTTAGATTTCGATGGAATTTTTGATTTTTTGAGGGTGGTCACGAAATAACCTCCTTTTGGCTCTAGGACGCATAGTTTAGGAGATATGAGCAAAAGTAGTTTTTCATATACCAATTTGAATTTTTTTAAGATTTCGATGGAATTTTTGATTTTTTTGGGGTGGTCACGAATTAACCTCCTTTTGGCTCTAGGACGCTTAGTTTAGGAGATATGAGCAAAAGAAGTTTTTCATATCAAAATTCGATTTTTTTTAAGATTTCGATGGAATTTTTGATTTTTTGGGGGTGGTCACGAATTAACCTCCTTTTGGCTCTAGGACGCTTAGTTTAGGAGATATGAGCAAAAGAAGTTTTTCATATAAAAATTTGATTTTTTTTAAGATTTCGATGGAATTTTTGATTTTTTAGGGGTGGTCACGAATTAACCTCCTTTTGGCTCTAGGACGCTTAGTTTAGGAGATATGAGCAAAAGAAGTTTTTCATATAAAAATTTGATTTTTTTTAAGATTTCGATGGAATTTTTGATTTTTTGGGGGTGGTCACGAATTAACCTCCTTTTGGCTCTAGGACGCTTAGTTTAGGAGATATGAGCAAAAGAAGTTTTTCATATAAAAATTTGATTTTTTTTAAGATTTCGATGGAATTTTTGATTTTTTGGGGGTGGTCACGAATTAACCTCCTTTTGGCTCTAGGACGCTTAGTTTAGGAGATATGAGCAAAAGAAGTTTTTCATATACAAATTTGAATTTTTTTAAGATTTCGATTGAATTTTTGATTTTTTGGGGGTGGTCACGAATTAACCTCCTTTTGGCTCTAGGACGCTTAGTTTAGGAGATATGAGCAAAAGAAGTTTTTCATATACAAATTTGAATTTTTTTAAGATTTCGATTGAATTTTTGATTTTTTGGGGGTGGTCACGAATTAACCTCCTTTTGGCTCTAGGACGCTTAGTTTAGGAGATATGAGCAAAAGAAGTTTTTCATATAAAAATTTGATTTTTTTTAAGATTTCGATGGAATTTTTGATTTTTTGGGGGTGGTCACGAATTAACCTCCTTTTGGCTCTAGGTCGCATAGTTTAGGAGATATGAGCAAAAGAAGTTTTTCATATAAAAATTTGATTTTTTTTTAGATTTCGATGGAATTTTTGATTTTTTGAGGGTGGTCACGAATTAACCTCCTTTTGGCTCTAGGACGCTTAGTTTAGGAGATATGAGCAAAAGAAGTTTTTCATATAAAAATTTGAATTTTTTTAAGATTTCGATGGAATTTTTGATTTTTTGGGGGTGGTCACGAATTAACCTCCTTTTGGCTCTAGGACGCTTAGTTTAGGAGATATGAGCAAAAGAAGTTTTTCATATAAAAATTTGAATTTTTTTAAGTTTTCGATGGAATTTTTGATTTTTTGGGGGTGGTCACGAATTAACCTCCTTTTGGCTCTAGGACGCATAGTTTAGGAGATATGAGCAAAAGAAGTTTTTCATATAAAAATTTGAATTTTTTTAAGATTTCGATGGAATTTTTGATTTTTTGGGGGTGGTCACGAATTAACCTCCTTTTGGCTCTAGGACGCTTAGTTTAGGAGATATGAGCAAAAGAAGTTTTTCATATAAAAATTTGATTTTTTTTAAGATTTCGATGGAATTTTTGATTTTTTAGGGGTGGTCACGAATTAACCTCCTTTTGGCTCTAGGACGCTTAGTTTAGGAGATATGAGCAAAAGAAGTTTTTCATATAAAAATTTGATTTTTTTTAAGATTTCGATGGAATTTTTGATTTTTTTGGGGTGGTCACGAATTAACCTCCTTTTGGCTCTAGGACGCATAGTTTAGGAGATATGAGCAAAAGAAGTTTTTCATATAAAAATTTGAATTTTTTTAAGATTTCGATGGAATTTTTGATTTTCTGGGGGTGGTCACGAATTAACCTCCTTTTGGCTCTAGGACGCTTAGTTTAGGAGATATGAGCAAAAGAAGTTTTTCATATAAAAATTTGATTTTTTTTAAGATTTCGATGGAATTTTTGATTTTTTGGGGGTGGTCACGAATTAACCTCCTTTTGGCTCTAGGACGCTTAGTTTAGGAGATATGAGCAAAAGAAGTTTTTCATATAAAAATTTGAATTTTTTTAAGATTTCGATGGAATTTTTGATTTTTTGGGGGTGGTCACGAATTAACCTCCTTTTGGCTCTAGGACGCATAGTTTAGGAGATATGAGCAAAAGAAGTTTTTCATATAAAAATTAGAATTTTTTAAGATTTCGATGGAATTTTTGATTTTTTGGGTGAGGGTGGTCACGAATTAACCTCCTTTTGGCTCTAGGACGCATAGTTTAGGAGATATGAGCAAAAGAAGTTTCTCATATAAAAATTTGATTTTTTTTAAGATTTCGATGGAATTTTTGTTTTTTTGTGGGTGGTCACGAATTAACCTCCTTTTGGCTCTAGGGCGCTTAGTTTAGGAGATATGAGCAAAATAAGTTTTTCATATAAAAATTTGAATTTTTTTAAGATTTCGATGGAATTTTTGATTTTTTGAGGGTGGTCACGAATTAACCTCCTTTTGGCTCTAGGACGCTTAGTTTAGGAGATATGAGCAAAAGAAGTTTTTCATATAAAAATTTGATTTTTTTTAAGATTTCGATGGAATTTTTGATTTTTTGAGGGTGGTCAGGAATTAACCTCATTTTGGCTCTAGGACGCTTAGTTTAGGAGATATGAGCAAAAGAAGTTTTTCATATACAAATTTGAAGTTTTTTAAGATTTCGATTGAATTTTTGATTTTTTGGGGGTGGTCACGATTTAACCTCCTTTTGGCTCTAGGACGCTTAGTTTAGGAGATATGAGCAAAAGAAGTTTTTCATATAAAAATTAGATTTTTTTTAAGATTTCGATGGAATTTTTGATTTTTTAGGGGTGGTCACGAATTAACCTCCTTTTGGCTCTAGGACGCATAGTTTAGGAGATATGAGCAAAAGAAGTTTTTCATATAAAAATTTGAATTTTTTTAAGATTTCGATGGAATTTTTGATTTTTTGGGGGTGGTCACGAATTAACCTCCTTTTGGCTCTAGGACGCTTAGTTTAGGAGATATGAGCAAAAGAAGTTTTTCATATAAAAATTTGATTTTTTTTAAGATTTCGATGGAATTTTTGATTTTTTGGGGGTGGTCACGAATTAACCTCATTTTGGCTCTAGGACGCTTAGTTTAGGAGATATAAGCAAAAGAAGTTTTTCATATAAAAATTTGATTTTTTTTAAGATTTCGATGGAATTTTTGATTTTTTGGGGGTGGTCACGAATTAACCTCCTTTTGGCTCTAGGACGCATAGTTTAGGAGATATGAGCAAAAGAAGTTTTTCATATACAAATTTGAATTTTTTTAAGATTTCGATTGAATTTTTGATTTTTTGGGGGTGGTCACGAATTAACCTCCTTTTGGCTCTAGGACGCTTAGTTTAGGAGATATGAGCAAAAGAAGTTTTTCATATAAAAATTTGATTTTTTTTTTTAAGATTTCGATGGAATTTTTGATTTTTTGGGGGTGGTCACGAATTAACCTCCTTTTGGCTCTAGGACGCATAGTTTAGGAGATATGAGCAAAAGAAGTTTTTCATATAAAAATTTGAATTTTTTTAAGATTTCGATGGAATTTTTGATTTTTTGGGGGTGGTCACGAATTAACCTCCTTTTGGCTCTAGGACGCATAGTTTAGGAGATATGAGCAAAAGAAGTTTTTCATATAAAAATTTGAATTTTTTTAAGATTTCGATGGCATTTTTGATTTTTTGGGGGTGGTCACGAATTAACCTCCTTTTGGCTCTAGGACGCATAGTTTAGGAGATATGAGCAAAAGAAGTTTTTCATATAAAAATTTGAATTTTTTTAAGATTTCGATGGAATTTTTGATTTTATTGGGGTGGTCACGAATTAACCTCCTTTTGGCTCTAGGACGCTTAGTTTAGGAGATATGAGCAAAAGAAGTTTTTCATATCAAAACTCGATTTTTTTAAGATTTCGATGGAATTTTTGATTTTTTGGAGGTGGTCACGAATTAACCTCCTTTTGGCTCTAGGACGCTTAGTTTAGGAGATATGAGCAAAAGAAGTTTTTCATATAAAAATTTGAATTTTTTTAAGATTTCGATGGAATTTTTGATTTTTTGGGGGTGGTCACGAATTAACCTCCTTTTGGCTCTAGGACGCTTAGTTTAGGAGATATGAGCAAAAGAAGTTTTTCATATAAAAATTTGAATTTTTTTAAGTTTTCGATGGAATTTTTGATTTTTTGGGGGTGGTCACGAATTAACCTCCTTTTGGCTCTAGGACGCTTAGTTTAGGAGATATGAGCAAAAGAAGTTTTTCATATCAAAATTCGATTTTTTCTAAGATTTCGATGGAATTTTTGTTTTTTTGTGGGTGGTCACGAATTAACCTCCTTTTGGCTCTAGGACGCTTAGTTTAGGAGATATGAGCAAAATAAGTTTTTCATATAAAAATTTGAATTTTTTTAAGATTTCGATGGAATTTTTGTTTTTTTGTGGGTGGTCACGAATTAACCTCCTTTTGGCTCTAGGACGCTTAGTTTAGGAGATATGAGCAAAATAAGTTTTTCATATAAAAATTTGAATTTTTTTAAGATTTCGATGGAATTTTTGATTTTTTGGGGGTGGTCACGAATTAACCTCCTTTTGGCTCTAGGACGCTTAGTTTAGGAGATATGAGCAAAAGAAGTTTTTCATATAAAAATTTGATTTTTTTAAGATTTCGATGGAATTTTTGATTTTTTAGGGGTGGTCACGAATTAACCTCCTTTTGGCTCTAGGACGCTTAGTTTAGGAGATATGAGCAAAAGAAGTTTTTCATATAAAAATTAGATTTTTTTTAAGATTTCGATGGAATTTTTGATTTTTTGGGGGTGGTCACCAATTAACCTCCTTTTGGCTCTAGGACGCATAGTTTAGGAGATATGAGCAAAAGAAGTTTTTCATATAAAAATTTGATTTTTTTTTAGATTTCGATGGAATTTTTGATTTTTTGAGGGTGGTCAGGAATTAACCTCCTTTTGGCTCTAGGACGCTTAGTTTAGGAGATATGAGCAAAAGAAGTTTTTCATATAAAAATTTGATTTTTTTAAGATTTCGATGGAATTTTTGATTTTTTGAGGGTGGTCAGGAATTAACCTCATTTTGGCTCTAGGACGCTTAGTTTAGGAGATATGAGCAAAAGAAGTTTTTCATATACAAATTTGAATTTTTTTAAGATTTCGATTGAATTTTTGATTTTTTGGGGGTGGTCACGAATTAACCTCATTTTGGCTCTAGGACGCTTAGTTTAGGAAATATGAGCAAAAGAAGTTTTTCATATAAAAATTAGAATTTTTTAAGATTTCGATGGAATTTTTGATTTTTTGGGTGAGGGTGGTCACGAATTAACCTCCTTTTGGCTCTAGGACGCATAGTTTAGGAGATATGAGCAAAAGAAGTTTCTCATATAAAAATTTGATTTTTTTTAAGATTTCGATGGAATTTTTGTTTTTTTGTGGGTGGTCACGAATTAACCTCCTTTTGGCTCTAGGGCGCTTAGTTTAGGAGATATGAGCAAAATAAGTTTTTCATATAAAAATTTGAATTTTTTTAAGATTTCGATGGAATTTTTGATTTTTTGAGGGTGGTCACGAATTAACCTCCTTTTGGCTCTAGGACGCTTAGTTTAGGAGATATGAGCAAAAGAAGTTTTTCATATAAAAATTTGATTTTTTTTAAGATTTCGGTGGAATTTTTGATTTTTTGAGGGTGGTCAGGAATTAACCTCATTTTGGCTCTAGGACGCTTAGTTTAGGAGATATGAGCAAAAGAAGTTTTTCATATACAAATTTGAATTTTTTTAAGATTTCGATTGAATTTTTGATTTTTTGGGGGTGGTCACGATTTAACCTCCTTTTGGCTCTAGGACGCTTAGTTTAGGAGATATGAGCAAAAGAAGTTTTTCATATAAAAATTTGATTTTTTTTAAGATTTCGATGGAATTTTTGATTTTTTAGGGGTGGTCACGAATTAACCTCCTTTTGGCTCTAGGACGCATAGTTTAGGAGATATGAGCAAAAGAAGTTTTTCATATAAAAATTGAATTTTTTTAAGATTTCGATGGAATTTTTGATTTTTTGGGGGTGGTCACGAATTAACCTCCTTTTGGCTCTAGGACGCATAGTTTAGGAGATATGAGCAAAAGAAGTTTTTCATATAAAAATTTGAATTTTTTTAAGATTTCGATGGAATTTTTGATTTTTTGGGGGTGGTCACGAATTAACCTCCTTTTGGCTCTAGGACGCATAGTTTAGGAGATATGAGCAAAAGAAGTTTTTCATATACAAATTTGAATTTTTTTAAGATTTCGATTGAATTTTTGATTTTTTGGGGGTGGTCACGAATTAACCTCCTTTTGGCTCTAGGACGCTTAGTTTAGGAGATATGAGCAAAAGAAGTTTTTCATATAAAAATTTGAATTTTTTTAAGATTTCGATGGAATTTTTGATTTTTTGGGGGTGGTCACGAATTAACCTCCTTTTGGCTCTAGGACGCTTAGTTTAGGAGATATGAGCAAAAGAAGTTTTTCATATAAAAATTTGATTTTTTTAAGATTTCGATGGAATTTTTGATTTTTTGGGGGTGGTCACGAATTAACCTCCTTTTGGCTCTAGGACGCTTAGTTTAGGAGATATAAGCAAAAGAAGTTTTTCATATAAAAATTTGATTTTTTTTAAGATTTCGATGGAATTTTTGATTTTTTGGGGGTGGTCACGAATTAACCTCCTTTTGGCTCTAGGACGCATAGTTTAGGAGATATGAGCAAAAGAAGTTTTTCATATACAAATTTGAATTTTTTTAAGATTTCGATTGAATTTTTGATTTTTTGGGGGTGGTCACGAATTAACCTCCTTTTGGCTCTAGGACGCTTAGTTTAGGAGATATGAGCAAAAGAAGTTTTTCATATAAAAATTTGAATTTTTTTAAGATTTCGATGGAATTTTTGATTTTTTGGGGGTGGTCACGAATTAACCTCCTTTTGGCTCTAGGACGCATAGTTTAGGAGATATGAGCAAAAGAAGTTTTTCATATAAAAATTTGAATTTTTTTAAGATTTCGATGGCATTTTTGATTTTTTGGGGTGGTCACGAATTAACCTCCTTTTGGCTCTAGGACGCATAGTTTAGGAGATATGAGCAAAAGAAGTTTTTCATATAAAAATTTGAATTTTTTTAAGATTTCGATGGCATTTTTGATTTTTTGGGGTGGTCACGAATTAACCTCCTTTTGGCTCTAGGACGCATAGTTTAGGAGATATGAGCAAAAGAAGTTTTTCATATAAAAATTTGAATTTTTTTAAGATTTCGATGGAATTTTTGATTTTTTTGGGGTGGTCACGAATTAACCTCCTTTTGGCTCTAGGACGCTTAGTTTAGGAGATATGAGCAAAAGAAGTTTTTCATATCAAAATTCGATTTTTTTAAGATTTCGATGGAATTTTTGATTTTTTGGAGGTGGTCACGAATTAACCTCCTTTTGGCTCTAGGACGCTTAGTTTAGGAGATATGAGCAAAAGAAGTTTTTCATATAAAAATTTGAATTTTTTTAAGATTTCGATGGAATTTTTGATTTTTTGGGGGTGGTCACGAATTAACCTCCTTTTGGCTCTAGGACGCTTAGTTTAGGAGATATGAGCAAAAGAAGTTTTTCATATAAAAATTTGAATTTTTTTAAGTTTTCGATGGAATTTTTGATTTTTTGGGGGTGGTCACGAATTAACCTCCTTTTGGCTCTAGGACGCTTAGTTTAGGAGATATGAGCAAAAGAAGTTTTTCATATCAAAATTCGATTTTTTCTAAGATTTCGATGGAATTTTTGTTTTTTTGTGGGTGGTCACGAATTAACCTCCTTTTGGCTCTAGGACGCTTAGTTTAGGAGATATGAGCAAAATAAGTTTTTCATATAAAAATTTGAATTTTTTTAAGATTTCGATGGAATTTTTGTTTTTTTGTGGGTGGTCACGAATTAACCTCCTTTTGGCTCTAGGACGCTTAGTTTAGGAGATATGAGCAAAATAAGTTTTTCATATAAAAATTTGAATTTTTTTAAGATTTCGATGGAATTTTTGATTTTTTGGGGGTGGTCACGAATTAACCTCCTTTTGGCTCTAGGACGCTTAGTTTAGGAGATATGAGCAAAAGAAGTTTTTCATATAAAAATTTGATTTTTTTAAGATTTCGATGGAATTTTTGATTTTTTAGGGGTGGTCACGAATTAACCTCCTTTTGGCTCTAGGACGCATAGTTTAGGAGATATGAGCAAAAGAAGTTTTTCATATAAAAATTTGAATTTTTTTAAGATTTCGATGGAATTTTTGATTTTTTGGGGGTGGTCACGAATTAACCTCCTTTTGGCTCTAGGACGCTTAGTTTAGGAGATATGAGCAAAAGAAGTTTTTCATATAAAAATTTGATTTTTTTTAAGATTTCGATGGAATTTTTGATTTTTTGGGGGTGGTCACGAATTAACCTCCTTTTGGCTCTAGGACGCTTAGTTTAGGAGATATGAGCAAAAGAAGTTTTTCATATAAAAATTAGATTTTTTTTAAGATTTCGATGGAATTTTTGATTTTTTGGGGGTGGTCACGAATTAACCTCCTTTTGGCTCTAGGACGCATAGTTTAGGAGATATGAGCAAAAGAAGTTTTTCATATAAAAATTTGATTTTTTTTTAGATTTCGATGGAATTTTTGATTTTTTGAGGGTGGTCAGGAATTAACCTCCTTTTGGCTCTAGGACGCTTAGTTTAGGAGATATGAGCAAAAGAAGTTTTTCATATAAAAATTTGATTTTTTTAAGATTTCGATGGAATTTTTGATTTTTTGAGGGTGGTCAGGAATTAACCTCATTTTGGCTCTAGGACGCTTAGTTTAGGAGATATGAGCAAAAGAAGTTTTTCATATACAAATTTGAATTTTTTTAAGATTTCGATTGAATTTTTGATTTTTTGGGGGTGGTCACGAATTAACCTCATTTTGGCTCTAGGACGCTTAGTTTAGGAAATATGAGCAAAATAAGTTTTTCATATAAAAATTTGATTTTTTTTAAGATTTCGATGGAATTTTTGATTTTTTGGGGGTGGTCAAGAATTAACCTCCTTTTGGCTCTAGGACGCATAGTTTAGGAGATATGAGCAAAAGAAGTTTTTCATATAAAAATTTGAATTTTTTTAAGATTTCGATGGAATTTTTGATTTTTTTGGGGTGGTCACGAATTAACCTCCTTTTGGCTCTAGGACGCTTAGTTTAGGAGATATGAGCAAAAGAAGTTTTTCATATAAAAATTTGAATTTTTTTAAGATTTCGATGGAATTTTTGATTTTTTGAGGGTGGTCACGAATTAACCTCCTTTTGGCTCTAGGACGCTTAGTTTAGGAGATATGAGCAAAAGAAGTTTTTCATATAAAAATTTGAATTTTTTTAAGATTTCGATGGAATTTTTGATTTTTTGGGGGTGGTCACGAATTAACCTCCTTTTGGCTATAGGACGCATAGTTTAGGAGATATGAGCAAAAGAAGTTTTTCATATAAAAATTTGAATTTTTTTAAGATTTCGATGGAATTTTTGATTTTTTGGGGGTGGTCACGAATTAACCTCCTTTTGGCTCTAGGACGCTTAGTTTAGGAGATATGAGCAAAAGAAGTTTTTCATATAAAAATTGAATTTTTTTAAGATTTCGATGGAATTTTTGATTTTTTGGGGGTGGTCACGAATTAACCTCCTTTTGGCTCTAGGACGCATAGTTTAGGAGATATGAGCAAAAGAAGTTTTTCATATAAAAATTTGAATTTTTTTAAGATTTCGATGGAATTTTTGATTTTTTGGGGGTGGTCACGAATTAACCTCCTTTTGGCTCTAGGACGCATAGTTTAGGAGATATGAGCAAAAGAAGTTTTTCATATACAAATTTGAATTTTTTTAAGATTTCGATTGAATTTTTGATTTTTTGGGGGTGGTCACGAATTAACCTCCTTTTGGCTCTAGGACGCTTAGTTTAGGAGATATGAGCAAAAGAAGTTTTTCATATAAAAATTTGATTTTTTTTAAGATTTCGATGGAATTTGTGATTTTTTAGGGGTGGTCACGAATTAACCTCCTTTTGGCTCTAGGACGCATAGTTTAGGAGATATGAGCAAAAGAAGTTTTTCATATAAAAATTTGATTTTTTTTTAAGATTTCGATGGAATTTTTGATTTTTTGGGGGTGGTCACGAATTAACCTCCTTTTGGCTCTAGGACGCATAGTTTAGGAGATATGAGCAAAAGAAGTTTTTCATATAAAAATTTGAATTTTTTTAAGATTTCGATGGAATTTTTGATTTTTTAGGGGTGGTCACGAATTAACCTCCTTTTGGCTCTAGGACGCTTAGTTTAGGAGATATGAGCAAAAGAAGTTTTTCATATAAAAATTAGATTTTTTTTAAGATTTCGATGGAATTTTTGATTTTTTGAGGGTGGTCAGGAATTAACCTCATTTTGGCTCTAGGACGCTTAGTTTAGGAGATATGAGCAAAAGAAGTTTTTCATATAAAAATTTGATTTTTTTTAAGATTTCGATTGAATTTTTGATTTTTTGGGGGTGGTCACGAATTAACCTCCTTTTGGCTCTAGGACGCTTAGTTTAGGAGATATGAGCAAAAGAAGTTTTTCATATAAAAATTTGATTTTTTTAAGATTTCGATGGAATTTTTGATTTTTTGAGGGTGGTCAGGAATTAACCTCTTTTTGGCTCTAGGACGCTTAGTTTAGGAGATATGAGCAAAAGAAGTTTTTCATATACAAATTTGAATTTTTTTAAGATTTCGATTGAACTTTTGATTTTTTGGGGGTGGTCACGAATTAACCTCATTTTGGCTCTAGGACGCTTAGTTTAGGAAATATGAGCAAAAGAAGTTTTTCATATAAAAATTTGATTTTTTTTAAGATTTCGATGGAATTTTTGATTTTTTGGGGGTGGTCAAGAATTAACCTCCTTTTGGCTCTAGGACGCATAGTTTAGGAGATATGAGCAAAAGAAGTTTTTCATATAAAAATTTGAATTTTTTTAAGATTTCGATGGAATTTTTGATTTTTTTGGGGTGGTCACGAATTAACCTCCTTTTGGCTCTAGGACGCTTAGTTTAGGAGATATGAGCAAAAGAAGTTTTTCATATAAAAATTTGATTTTTTTTAAGATTTCGATGGAATTTTTGATTTTTTGAGGGTGGTCACGAATTAACCTCCTTTTGGCTCTAGGACGCTTAGTTTAGGAGATATGAGCAAAAGAAGTTTTTCATATAAAAATTTGAATTTTTTTAAGATTTCGATGGAATTTTTGATTTTTTGGCGGTGGTCACGAATTAACCTCCTTTTGGCTATAGGACGCATAGTTTAGGAGATATGAGCAAAAGAAGTTTTTCATATAAAAATTTGAATTTTTTTAAGATTTCGATGGAATTTTTGATTTTTTGGGGGTGGTCACGAATTAACCTCCTTTTGGCTCTAGGACGCTTAGTTTAGGAGATATGAGCAAAAGAAGTTTTTCATATAAAAATTGAATTTTTTTAAGATTTCGATGGAATTTTTGATTTTTTGGGGGTGGTCACGAATTAACCTCCTTTTGGCTCTAGGACGCATAGTTTAGGAGATATGAGCAAAAGAAGTTTTTCATATAAAAATTTGAATTTTTTTAAGATTTCGATGGAATTTTTGATTTTTTGGGGGTGGTCACGAATTAACCTCCTTTTGGCTCTAGGACGCATAGTTTAGGAGATATGAGCAAAAGAAGTTTTTCATATAAAAATTTGAATTTTTTTAAGATTTCGATGGCATTTTTGATTTTTTGGGGGTGGTCACGAATTAACCTCCTTTTGGCTCTAGGACGCATAGTTTAGGAGATATGAGCAAAAGAAGTTTTTCATATAAAAATTTGAATTTTTTTAAGATTTCGATGGAATTTTTGATTTTTTTGGGGTGGTCACGAATTAACCTCCTTTTGGCTCTAGGACGCTTAGTTTAGGAGATATGAGCAAAAGAAGTTTTTCATATCAAAATTCGATTTTTTTTAAGATTTCGATGGAATTTTTGATTTTTTGGGGGTGGTCACGAATTAACCTCCTTTTGGCTCTAGGACGCTTAGTTTAGGAGATATGAGCAAAAGAAGTTTTTCATATAAAAATTTGAATTTTTTTAAGATTTCGATGGAATTTTTGATTTTTTGGGGGTGGTCACGAATTAACCTCCTTTTGGCTCTAGGACGCTTAGTTTAGGAGATATGAGCAAAAGAAGTTTTTCATATAAAAATTTGAATTTTTTTAAGTTTTCGATGGAATTTTTGATTTTTTGGGGGTGGTCACGAATTAACCTCCTTTTGGCTCTAGGACGCTTAGTTTAGGAGATATGAGCAAAAGAAGTTTTTCATATCAAAATTCGATTTTTTCTAAGATTTCGATGGAATTTTTGATTTTTTGGGGGTGGTCACGAATTAACCTCCTTTTGGCTCTAGGACGCTTAGTTTAGGAGATATGAGCAAAATAAGTTTTTCATATAAAAATTTGAATTTTTTTAAGATTTCGATGGAATTTTTGATTTTTTGGGGGTGGTCACGAATTAACCTCCTTTTGGCTCTAGGACGCTTAGTTTAGGAGATATGAGCAAAAGAAGTTTTTCATATAAAAATTTGATTTTTTTAAGATTTCGATGGAATTTTTGATTTTTTAGGGGTGGTCACGAATTAACCTCCTTTTGGCTCTAGGACGCATAGTTTAGGAGATATGAGCAAAAGAAGTTTTTCATATAAAAATTTGAATTTTTTTAAGATTTCGATTGAATTTTTGATTTTTTGGGGGTGGTCACGAATTAACCTCCTTTTGGCTCTAGGACGCTTAGTTTAGGAGATATGAGCAAAAGAAGTTTTTCATATAAAAATTTTAATTTTTTTAAGATTTCGATTGAATTTTTGATTTTTTGGGGGTGGTCACGAATTAACCTCCTTTTGGCTCTAGGACGCTTAGTTTAGGAGATATGAGCAAAAGAAGTTTTTCATATAAAAATTTGATTTTTTTAAGATTTCGATGGAATTTTTGATTTTTTAGGGGTGGTCACGAATTAACCTCCTTTTGGCTCTAGGACGCATAGTTTAGGAGATATGAGCAAAAGAAGTTTTTCATATAAAAATTTGAATTTTTTTAAGATTTCGATGGAATTTTTGATTTTTTGGGGGTGGTCACGAATTAACCTCCTTTTGGCTCTAGGACGCTTAGTTTAGGAGATATGAGCAAAAGAAGTTTTTCATATAAAAATTTGATTTTTTTTAAGATTTCGATGGAATTTTTGATTTTTTGGGGGTGGTCACGAATTAACCTCCTTTTGGCTCTAGGACGCTTAGTTTAGGAGATATGAGCAAAAGAAGTTTTTCATATAAAAATTAGATTTTTTTTAAGATTTCGATGGAATTTTTGATTTTTTGGGGGTGGTCACGAATTAACCTCCTTTTGGCTCTAGGACGCATAGTTTAGGAGATATGAGCAAAAGAAGTTTTTCATATAAAAATTTGATTTTTTTTTTAGATTTCGATGGAATTTTTGATTTTTTGAGGGTGGTCAGGAATTAACCTCCTTTTGGCTCTAGGACGCTTAGTTTAGGAGATATGAGCAAAAGAAGTTTTTCATATAAAAATTTGATTTTTTTAAGATTTCGATGGAATTTTTGATTTTTTGAGGGTGGTCAGGAATTAACCTCATTTTGGCTCTAGGACGCTTAGTTTAGGAGATATGAGCAAAAGAAGTTTTTCATATACAAATTTGAATTTTTTTAAGATTTCGATTGAATTTTTGATTTTTTGGGGGTGGTCACGAATTAACCTCATTTTGGCTCTAGGACGCTTAGTTTAGGAAATATGAGCAAAATAAGTTTTTCATATAAAAATTTGATTTTTTTTAAGATTTCGATGGAATTTTTGATTTTTTGGGGGTGGTCAAGAATTAACCTCCTTTTGGCTCTAGGACGCATAGTTTAGGAGATATGAGCAAAAGAAGTTTTTCATATAAAAATTTGATTTTTTTTTAAGATTTCGATGGAATTTTTGATTTTTTTGGGGTGGTCACGAATTAACCTCCTTTTGGCTCTAGGACGCTTAGTTTAGGAGATATGAGCAAAAGAAGTTTTTCATATAAAAATTTGAATTTTTTTAAGATTTCGATGGAATTTTTGATTTTTTGAGGGTGGTCACGAATTAACCTCCTTTTGGCTCTAGGACGCTTAGTTTAGGAGATATGAGCAAAAGAAGTTTTTCATATAAAAATTTGAATTTTTTTAAGATTTCGATGGAATTTTTGATTTTTTGGGGGTGGTCACGAATTAACCTCCTTTTGGCTATAGGACGCATAGTTTAGGAGATATGAGCAAAAGAAGTTTTTCATATAAAAATTTGAATTTTTTTAAGATTTCGATGGAATTTTTGATTTTTTGGGGGTGGTCACGAATTAACCTCCTTTTGGCTCTAGGACGCTTAGTTTAGGAGATATGAGCAAAAGAAGTTTTTCATATAAAAATTGAATTTTTTTAAGATTTCGATGGAATTTTTGATTTTTTGGGGGTGGTCACGAATTAACCTCCTTTTGGCTCTAGGACGCATAGTTTAGGAGATATGAGCAAAAGAAGTTTTTCATATAAAAATTTGAATTTTTTTAAGATTTCGATGGAATTTTTGATTTTTTGGGGGTGGTCACGAATTAACCTCCTTTTGGCTCTAGAACGCATAGTTTAGGAGATATGAGCAAAAGAAGTTTTTCATATACAAATTTGAATTTTTTTAAGATTTCGATGGAATTTTTGATTTTTTTGGGGTGGTCACGAATTAACCTCCTTTTGGCTCTAGGACGCTTAGTTTAGGAGATATGAGCAAAAGAAGTTTTTCATATCAAAATTCGATTTTTTTTAAGATTTCGATGGAATTTTTGATTTTTTGGGGGTGGTCACGAATTAACCTCCTTTTGGCTCTAGGACGCTTAGTTTAGGAGATATGAGCAAAAGAAGTTTTTCATATAAAAATTTGTTTTTTTTTTTAGATTTCGATGGAATTTTTGATTTTTTGAGGGTGGTCACGAAATAACCTCCTTTTGGCTTTAGGACGCATAGTTTAGGAGATATGAGCAAAAGAAGTTTTTCATATAAAAATTTGATTTTTTTTAAGATTTCGATGGAATTTTTGATTTTTTGGGGGTGGTCACGAATTAACCTCCTTTTGGCTCTAGGACGCTTAGTTTAGGAGATATGAGCAAAAGAAGTTTTTCATATAAAAATTTGATTTTTTTTAAGATTTCGATGGAATTTTTGATTTTTTGGGGGTGGTCAGGAATTAACCTCATTTTGGCTCTAGGACGCTTAGATTAGGAGATATGAGCAAAAGAAGTTTTTCATATACAAATTTGAATTTTTTTAAGATTTCGATTGAATTTTTGATTTTTTGGGGGTGGTCACGAATTAACCTCCTTTTGGCTCTAGGACGCTTAGTTTAGGAGATATGAGCAAAAAAAGTTTTTCATATCAAAATTCGATTTTTTCTAAGATTTCGATGGAATTTTTGATTTTTTGGGGGTGGTCACGAATTAACCTCCTTTTGGCTCTAGGACGCTTAGTTTAGGAGATATGAGCAAAAGAAGTTTTTCATATACAAATTTGAATTTTTTTAAGATTTCGATGGAATTTTTGTTTTTTTGGGGGTGGTCACGAATTAACCTCCTTTTGGCTCTAGGACGCTTAGTTTAGGAGATATGAGCAAAATAAGTTTTTCATATAAAAATTTGAATTTTTTTAAGATTTCGATGGAATTTTTGATTTTTTGAGGGTGGTCACGAATTAACCTCCTTTTGGCTCTAGGACGCTTAGTTTAGGAGATATGAGCAAAAGAAGTTTTTCATATACAAATTTGAATTTTTTTAAGATTTCGATTGAATTTTTGATTTTTTGGGGGTGGTCACGAATTAACCTCCTTTTGGCTCTAGGACGCTTAGTTTAGGAGATATGAGCAAAAGAAGTTTTTCATATAAAAATTTGATTTTTTTAAGATTTCGATGGAATTTTTGATTTTTTAGGGGTGGTCACGAATTAACCTCCTTTTGGCTCTAGGACGCATAGTTTAGGAGATATGAGCAAAAGAAGTTTTTCATATAAAAATTTGAATTTTTTTAAGATTTCGATGGAATTTTTGATTTTTTGGGGGTGGTCACGAATTAACCTCCTTTTGGCTCTAGGACGCTTAGTTTAGGAGATATGAGCAAAAGAAGTTTTTCATATAAAAATTTGATTTTTTTTAAGATTTCGATGGAATTTTTGATTTTTTGGGGGTGGTCACGAATTAACCTCCTTTTGGCTCTAGGACGCTTAGTTTAGGAGATATGAGCAAAAGAAGTTTTTCATATAAAAATTAGATTTTTTTTAAGATTTCGATGGAATTTTTGATTTTTTGGGGGTGGTCACGAATTAACCTCCTTTTGGCTCTAGGACGCATAGTTTAGGAGATATGAGCAAAAGAAGTTTTTCATATAAAAATTTGATTTTTTTTTAGATTTCGATGGAATTTTTGATTTTTTGAGGGTGGTCAGGAATTAACCTCCTTTTGGCTCTAGGACGCTTAGTTTAGGAGATATGAGCAAAAGAAGTTGTTCATATAAAAATTTGATTTTTTTAAGATTTCGATGGAATTTTTGATTTTTTGAGGGTGGTCAGGAATTAACCTCATTTTGGCTCTAGGACGCTTAGTTTAGGAGATATGAGCAAAAGAAGTTTTTCATATACAAATTTGAATTTTTTTAAGATTTCGATTGAATTTTTGATTTTTTGGGGGTGGTCACGAATTAACCTCATTTTGGCTCTAGGACGCTTAGTTTAGGAGATATGAGCAAAATAAGTTTTTCATATAAAAATTTGATTTTTTTTAAGATTTCGATGGAATTTTTGATTTTTTGGGGGTGGTCAAGATTTAACCTCCTTTTGGCTCTAGGACGCATAGTTTAGGAGATATGAGCAAAAGAAGTTTTTCATATAAAAATTTGAATTTTTTTAAGATTTCGATGGAATTTTTGATTTTTTTGGGGTGGTCACGAATTAACCTCCTTTTGGCTCTAGGACGCTTAGTTTAGGAGATATGAGCAAAAGAAGTTTTTCATATAAAAATTTGAATTTTTTTAAGATTTCGATGGAATTTTTGATTTTTTGAGGGTGGTCACGAATTAACCTCCTTTTGGCTCTAGGACGCTTAGTTTAGGAGATATGAGCAAAAGAAGTTTTTCATATAAAAATTTGAATTTTTTTAAGATTTCGATGGAATTTTTGATTTTTTGGGGGTGGTCACGAATTAACCTCCTTTTGGCTATAGGACGCATAGTTTAGGAGATATGAGCAAAAGAAGTTTTTCATATAAAAATGTGAATTTTTTTAAGATTTCGATGGAATTTTTGATTTTTTGGGGGTGGTCACGAATTAACCTCCTTTTGGCTCTAGGACGCATAGTTTAGGAGATATGAGCAAAAGAAGTTTTTCATATACAAATTTGAATTTTTTTAAGATTTCGATTGAATTTTTGATTTTTTGGGGGTGGTCACGAATTAACCTCCTTTTGGCTCTAGGACGCTTAGTTTAGGAGATATGAGCAAAAGAAGTTTTTCATATAAAAATTTGATTTTTTTAAGATTTCGATGGAATTTTTGATTTTTTGGGGGTGGTCACGAATTAACCTCCTTTTGGCTCTAGGACGCATAGTTTAGGAGATATGAGCAAAAGAAGTTTTTCATATAAAAATTTGAATTTTTTTAAGATTTCGATGGAATTTTTGATTTTTTGGGGGTGGTCACGAATTAACCTCCTTTTGGCTCTAGGACGCATAGTTTAGGAGATATGAGCAAAAGAAGTTTTTCATATAAAAATTTGAATTTTTTTAATATTTCGATGGAATTTTTGATTTTTTGGGGGTGGTCACGAATTAACCTCCTTTTGGCTCTAGGACGCTTAGTTTAGGAGATATGAGCACAAGAAGTTTTTCATATAAAAATTTGATTTTTTTTAAGATTTCGATGGAATTTTTGATTTTTTGGGGGTGGTCACGAATTAACCTCCTTTTGGCTCTAGGACGCATAGTTTAGGAGATATGAGCAAAAGAAGTTTTTCATATAAAAATTGAATTTTTTTAAGATTTCGATGGAATTTTTGATTTTTTGGGGGTGGTCACGAATTAACCTCCTTTTGGCTCTAGGACGCATAGTTTAGGAGATATGAGCAAAAGAAGTTTTTCATATAAAAATTTGAATTTTTTTAAGATTTCGATGGAATTTTTGATTTTTTGGGGGTGGTCACGAATTAACCTCCTTTTGGCTCTAGAACGCATAGTTTAGGAGATATGAGCAAAAGAAGTTTTTCATATACAAATTTGAATTTTTTTAAGATTTCGATGGAATTTTTGATTTTTTTGGGGTGGTCACGAATTAACCTCCTTTTGGCTCTAGGACGCTTAGTTTAGGAGATATGAGCAAAAGAAGTTTTTCATATCAAAATTCGATTTTTTTTAAGATTTCGATGGAATTTTTGATTTTTTGGGGGTGGTCACGAATTAACCTCCTTTTGGCTCTAGGACGCTTAGTTTAGGAGATATGAGCAAAAGAAGTTTTTCATATAAAAATTTGAATTTTTTTAAGATTTCGATGGAATTTTTGATTTTTTGGGGGTGGTCACGAATTAACCTCCTTTTGGCTCTAGGACGCATAGTTTAGGAGATATGAGCAAAAGAAGTTTTTCATATAAAAATTTGTTTTTTTTTTAGATTTCGATGGAATTTTTGATTTTTTGAGGGTGGTCACGAAATAACCTCCTTTTGGCTCTAGGACGCATAGTTTAGGAGATATGAGCAAAAGAAGTTTTTCATATACAAATTTGAATTTTTTTAAGATTTCGATGGAATTTTTGATTTTTTTGGGGTGGTCACGAATTAACCTCCTTTTGGCTCTAGGACGCTTAGTTTAGGAGATATGAGCAAAAGAAGTTTTTCATATCAAAATTCGATTTTTTTTAAGATTTCGATGGAATTTTTGATTTTTTGGGGGTGGTCACGAATTAACCTCCTTTTGGCTATAGGACGCTTAGTTTAGGAGATATGAGCAAAAGAAGTTTTTCATATAAAAATTTGATTTTTTTTAAGATTTCGATGGAATTTTTGATTTTTTGGGGGTGGTCAGGAATTAACCTCATTTTGGCTCTAGGACGCTTAGGTTAGGAGATATGAGCAAAAGAAGTTTTTCATATACAAATTTGTTTTTTTTTTAAGATTTCGATTGAATTTTTGATTTTTTGGGGGTGGTCACGAATTAACCTCCTTTTGGCTCTAGGACGCTTAGTTTAGGAGATATGAGCAAAAGAAGTTTTTCATATACAAATTTGAATTTTTTTAAGATTTCGATGGAATTTTTGATTTTTTGGGGGTGGTCACGAATTAACCTCCTTTTGGCTCTAGGACGCTTAGTTTAGGAGATATGAGCAAAAGAAGTTTTTCATATAAAAATTTGATTTTTTTTAAGATTTCGATGGAATTTTTGATTTTTTGGGGGTGGTCACGAATTAACCTCCTTTTGGCTCTAGGAGGCATAGTTTAGGAGATATGAGCAAAAGAAGTTTTTCATATAAAAATTTGATTTTTTTTAGATTTCGATGGAATTTTTGATTTTTTGAGGGTGGTCACGAATTAACCTCCTTTTGGCTCTAGGACGCTTAGTTTAGGAGATATGAGCAAAAGAAGTTTTTCATATAAAAATTTGAATTTTTTTAAGATTTCGATGGAATTTTTGATTTTTTGGGGGTGGTCACGAATTAACCTCCTTTTGGCTCTAGGACGCTTAGTTTAGGAGATATGAGCAAAAGAAGTTTTTCATATAAAAATTTGAATTTTTTTAAGTTTTCGATGGAATTTTTGATTTTTTGGGGGTGGTCACGAATTAACCTCCTTTTGGCTCTAGGACGCATAGTTTAGGAGATATGAGCAAAAGAAGTTTTTCATATAAAAATTTGAATTTTTTTAAGATTTCGATGGAATTTTTGATTTTTTGGGGGTGGTCACGAATTAACCTCCTTTTGGCTCTAGGACGCATAGTTTAGGAGATATGAGCAAAAGAAGTTTTTCATATACAAATTTGAATTTTTTTAAGATTTCGATTGAATTTTTGATTTTTTGGGGGTGGTCACGAATTAACCTCCTTTTGGCTCTAGGACGCTTAGTTTAGGAGATATGAGCAAAAGAAGTTTTTCATATAAAAATTTGATTTTTTTTAAGATTTCGATGGAATTTTTGATTTTTTGGGGGTGGTCACGAATTAACCTCCTTTTGGCTCTAGGACGCATAGTTTAGGAGATATGAGCAAAAGAAGTTTTTCATATAAAAATTTGAATTTTTTTAAGATTTCGATGGAATTTTTGATTTTTTGGGGGTGGTCACGAATTAACCTCCTTTTGGCTCTAGGACGCATAGTTTAGGAGATATGAGCAAAAGAAGTTTTTCATATAAAAATTTGAATTTTTTTAAGATTTCGATGGAATTTTTGATTTTCTGGGGGTGGTCACGAATTAACCTCCTTTTGGCTCTAGGACGCTTAGTTTAGGAGATATGAGCAAAAGAAGTTTTTTATATAAAAATTTGATTTTTTTTAAGATTTCGATGGAATTTTTGATTTTTTGGGGGTGGTCACGAATTAACCTCCTTTTGGCTCTAGGACGCTTAGTTTAGGAGATATGAGCAAAAGAAGTTTTTCATATAAAAATTTGAATTTTTTTAAGATTTCGATGGAATTTTTGATTTTTTGGGGGTGGTCACGAATTAACCTCCTTTTGGCTCTAGGACGCATAGTTTAGGAGATATGAGCAAAAGAAGATTTTCATATAAAAATTAGAATTTTTTAAGATTTCGATGGAATTTTTGATTTTTTGGGTGAGGGTGGTCACGAATTAACCTCCTTTTGGCTCTAGGACGCATAGTTTAGGAGATATGAGCAAAATAAGTTTTTCATATAAAAATTTGAATTTTTTTAAGATTTCGATGGAATTTTTGATTTTTTGAGGGTGGTCACGAATTAACCTCCTTTTGGCTCTAGGACGCTTAGTTTAGGAGATATGAGCAAAAGAAATTTTTCATATAAAAATTTGATTTTTTTTAAGATTTCGATGGAATTTTTGATTTTTTGAGGGTGGTCAGGAATTAACCTCATTTTGGCTCTAGGACGCTTAGTTTAGGAGATATGAGCAAAAGAAGTTTTTCATATACAAATTTGAATTTTTTTAAGATTTCGATTGAATTTTTGATTTTTTGGGGGTGGTCACGATTTAACCACCTTTTGGCTCTAGGACGCTTAGTTTAGGAGATATGAGCAAAAGAAGTTTTTCATATAAAAATTTGATTTTTTTTTAAGATTTCGATGGAATTTTTGATTTTTTAGGGGTGGTCACGAATTAACCTCCTTTTGGCTCTAGGACGCATAGTTTAGGAGATATGAGCAAAAGAAGTTTTTCATATAAAAATTTGAATTTTTTTAAGATTTCGATGGAATTTTTGATTTTTTGGGGATGGTCACGAATTAACCTCCTTTTGGCTCTAGGACGCTTAGTTTAGGAGATATGAGCAAAAGAAGTTTTTCATATAAAAATTTGATTTTTTTTAAGATTTCGATGGAATTTTTGATTTTGATATGAGCAAAAGAAGTTTTTCATATAAAAATTTGAATTTTTTTAAGATTTCGATGGAATTTTTGATTTTTTTGGGGTGGTCACGAATTAACCTCCTTTTGGCTCTAGGACGCTTAGTTTAGGAGATATGAGCAAAAGAAGTTTTTCATATCAAAATTCGATTTTTTTTAAGATTTCGATGGAATTTTTGATTTTTTGGGGGTGGTCACGAATTAACCTCCTTTTGGCTCTAGGACGCTTAGTTTAGGAGATATGAGCAAAAGAAGTTTTTCATATAAAAATTTGAATTTTTTTAAGATTTCGATGGAATTTTTGATTTTTTGGGGGTGGTCACGAATTAACCTCCTTTTGGCTCTAGGACGCATAGTTTAGGAGATATGAGCAAAAGAAGTTTTTCATATACAAATTTGAATTTCTTTAAGATTTCGATTGAATTTTTGATTTTTTGGGGGTGGTCACGAATTAACCTCCTTTTGGCTCTAGGACGCTTAGTTTAGGAGATATGAGCAAAAGAAGGGTGGTCACGAATTAACCTCCTTTTGGCTCTAGGACGCATAGTTTAGGAGATATGAGCAAAAGAAGTTTTTCATATAAAAATTTGAATTTTTTTAAGATTTCGATGGAATTTTTGATTTTTTGGGGGTGGTCACGAATTAACCTCCTTTTGGCTCTAGGACGCATAGTTTAGGAGATATGAGCAAAAGAAGTTTTTCATATAAAAATTTGAATTTTTTTAAGATTTCGATGGAATTTTTGATTTTCTGGGGGTGGTCACGAATTAACCTCCTTTTGGCTCTAGGACGCTTAGTTTAGGAGATATGAGCAAAAGAAGTTTTTCATATAAAAATTTGATTTTTTTTAAGATTTCGATGGAATTTTTGATTTTTTGGGTGAGGGTGGTCACGAATTAACCTCCTTTTGGCTCTAGGACGCATAGTTTAGGAGATATGAGCAAAAGAAGTTTTTCATATAAAAATTTGATTTTTTTTAAGATTTCGATGGAATTTTTGTTTTTTTGTGGGTGGTCACGAATTAACCTCCTTTTGGCTCTAGGGCGCTTAGTTTAGGAGATATGAGCAAAATAAGTTTTTCATATAAAAATTTGAATTTTTTTAAGATTTCGATGGAATTTTTGATTTTTTGAGGGTGGTCACGAATTAACCTCCTTTTGGCTCTAGGACGCTTAGTTTAGGAGATATGAGCAAAAGAAGTTTTTCATATAAAAATTTGATTGTTTTTAAGATTTCGATGGAATTTTTGATTTTTTGAGGGTGGTCAGGAATTAACCTCATTTTGGCTCTAGGACGCTTAGTTTAGGAGATATGAGCAAAAGAAGTTTTTCATATACAAATTTGAATTTTTTTAAGATTTCGATTGAATTTTTGATTTTTTGGGGGTGGTCACGATTTAACCTCCTTTTGGCTCTAGGACGCTTAGTTTAGGAGATATGAGCAAAAGAAGTTTTTCATATAAAAATTTGATTTTTTTTAAGATTTCGATGGAATTTTTGATTTTTTAGGGGTGGTCACGAATTAACCTCCTTTTGGCTCTAGGACGCATAGTTTAGGAGATATGAGCAAAAGAAGTTTTTCATATAAAAATTTGAATTTTTTTAAGATTTCGATGGAATTTTTGATTTTTTGGGGGTGGTCACGAATTAACCTCCTTTTGGCTCTAGGACGCTTAGTTTAGGAGATATGAGCAAAAGAAGTTTTTCATATAAAAATTTGATTTTTTTTAAGATTTCGATGGAATTTTTGATTTTTTGGGGGTGGTCACGAATTAACCTCCTTTTGGCTCTAGGACGCTTAGTTTAGGAGATATAAGCAAAAGAAGTTTTTCATATAAAAATTTGATTTTTTTTAAGATTTCGATGGAATTTTTGATTTTTTGGGGGTGGTCACGAATAACCTCCTTTTGGCTCTAGGACGCATAGTTTAGGAGATATGAGCAAAAGAAGTTTTTCATATACAAATTTGAATTTTTTTAAGATTTCGATTGAATTTTTGATTTTTTGGGGGTGGTCACGAATTAACCTCCTTTTGGCTCTAGGACGCATAGTTTAGGAGATATGAGCAAAAGAAGTTTTTCATATCAAAATTCGATTTTTTTTAAGATTTCGATGGAATTTTTGATTTTTTGAGGGTGGTCACGAATTAACCTCCTTTTGGCTCTAGGACGCATAGTTTAGGAGATATGAGCAAAAGAAGTTTTTCATATACAAATTTGAATTTTTTTAAGATTTCGATGGAATTTTTGATTTTTTTGGGGTGGTCACGAATTAACCTCCTTTTGGCTCTAGGACGCTTAGTTTAGAAGATATGAGCAAAAGAAGTTTTTCATATCAAAATTTGATTTTTTTTTAAGATTTCGATGGAATTTTTGTTCTTTTGTGGGTGGTCACGAATTAACCTCCTTTTGGCTCTAGGACGCTTAGTTTAGGAGATATGAGCAAAATAAGTTTTTCATATAAAAATTTGAATTTTTTTAAGATTTCGATGGAATTTTTGATTTTTTGAGGGTGGTCACGAATTAACCTCCTTTTGGCTCTAGGACGCTTAGTTTAGGAGACATGAGCAAAAGAAGTTTTTCATATAAAAATTTGATTTTTTTTAAGATTTCGATGGAATTTTTGATTTTTTGAGGGTGGTCAGGAATTAACCTCATTTTGGCTCTAGGACGCTTAGTTTAGGAGATATGAGCAAAAGAAGTTTTTCATATACAAATTTGATTTTTTTTAAGATTTCGATGGAATTTTTGATTTTTTGGGGGTGGTCACGAATTAACCTCCTTTTGGCTCTAGGACGCATAGTTTAGGAGATATGAGCAAAAGAAGTTTTTCATATCAAAATTTGAATTTTTTTAAGATTTCGATGGAATTTTTGATTTTTTGGGGGTGGTCACGAATTAACCTCCTTTTGGCTCTAGGACGCTTAGTTTAGGAGATATGAGCAAAAGAAGTTTTTCATATAAAAATTTGATTTTTTTTAAGATTTCGATGGAATTTTTGATTTTTTGGGGGTGGTCACGAATTAACCTCCTTTTGGCTCTAGGACGCTTAGTTTAGGAGCAAAAGAAGTTTTTCATACAAAAATTTGAATTTTTTTAAGATTTCTATGGAATTTTTGATTTTTTGCGGGTGGTCACGAATTACCCTCGTTTTGGCTCTAGGACGCATAGTTTAGGAGATATGAGCAAAAGAAGTTTTTCATATAAAAATTTGAATTTTTTTAAGATTTCGATGGAATTTTTGATTTTTTGGGGGTGGTCACGAATTAACCTCCTTTTGGCTCTAGAACGCATAGTTTAGGAGATATGAGCAAAAGAAGTTTTTCATATACAAATTTGAATTTTTTTAAGATTTCGATGGAATTTTTGATTTTTTTGGGGTGGTCACGAATTAACCTCCTTTTGGCTCTAGGACGCATAGTTTAGGAGATATGAGCAAAAGAAGTTTTTCATATACAAATTTGAATTTTTTTAAGATTTCGATTGAATTTTTGATTTTTTGGGGGTGGTCACGAATTAACCTCCTTTTGGCTCTAGGACGCTTAGTTTAGGAGATATGAGCAAAAGAAGTTTTTCATATAAAAATTTGATTTTTTTTAAGATTTCGATGGAATTTTTGATTTTTTGGGGGTGGTCACGAATTAACCTCCTTTTGGCTCTAGGACGCTTAGTTTAGGAGCAAAAGAAGTTTTTCATACAAAAATTTGAATTTTTTTAAGATTTCGATGGAATTTTTGATTTTTTGAGGGTGGTCACGAATTACCCTCGTTTTGGCTCTAGGACGCATAGTTTAGGAGATATGAGCAAAAGAAGTTTTTCATATAAAAATTTGATTTTTTTTAAGATTTCGATGGAATTTTTGATTTTTTGGGGGTGGACAGGAATTAACCTCATTTTGGCTCTAGGACGCTTAGGTTAGGAGATATGAGCAAAAGAAGTTTTTCATATACAAATTTGTTTTTTTTTTTTAAGATTTCGATTGAATTTTTGATTTTTTGGGGGTGGTCACGAATTAACCTCCTTTTGGCTCTAGGACGCTTAGTTTAGGAGATATGAGCAAAAGAAGTTTTTCATATACAAATTTGAATTTTTTTAAGATTTCGATTGAATTTTTGATTTTTTGGGGGTGGTCACGAATTAACCACCTTTTGGCTCTAGGACGCTTAGTTTAGGAGATATGAGCAAAAGAAGTTTTTCATATAAAAATTTGAATTTTTTTAAGATTTCGATGGAATTTTTGATTTTTTGGGGGTGGTCACGAATTAACCTCCTTTTGGCTCTAGGAGGCATAGTTTAGGAGATATGAGCAAAAGAAGTTTTTCATATAAAAATTTGATTTTTTTTTAGATTTCGATGGAATTTTTGATTTTTTGAGGGTGGTCACGAATTAACCTCCTTTTGGCTCTAGGACGCTTAGTTTAGGAGATATGAGCAAAAGAAGTTTTTCATATAAAAATTTGAATTTTTTTAAGATTTCGATGGAATTTTTGATTTTTTGGGGGTGGTCACGAATTAACCTCCTTTTGGCTCTAGGACGCTTAGTTTAGGAGATATGAGCAAAAGAAGTTTTTCATATAAAAATTTGATTTTTTTTAAGATTTCGATGGAATTTTTGATTTTTTGGGGGTGGTCACGAATTAACCTCCTTTTGGCTCTAGGACGCATAGTTTAGGAGATATGAGCAAAAGAAGTTTTTCATATAAAAATTTGAATTTTTTTAAGATTTCGATGGAATTTTTGATTTTTTGGGGGTGGTCACGAATTAACCTCCTTTTGGCTCTAGGACGCATAGTTTAGGAGATATGAGCAAAAGAAGTTTTTCATATAAAAATTTGAATTTTTTTAAGATTTCGATGGAATTTTTGATTTTCTGGGGGTGGTCACGAATTAACCTCCTTTTGGCTCTAGGACGCTTAGTTTAGGAGATATGAGCAAAAGAAGTTTTTTATATAAAAATTTGATTTTTTTTAAGATTTCGATGGAATTTTTGATTTTTTGGGGGTGGTCACGAATTAACCTCCTTTTGGCTCTAGGACGCTTAGTTTAGGAGATATGAGCAAAAGAAGTTTTTCATATAAAAATTTGAATTTTTTTAAGATTTCGATGGAATTTTTGATTTTTTGGGGGTGGTCACGAATTAACCTCCTTTTGGCTCTAGGACGCATAGTTTAGGAGATATGAGCAAAAGAAGTTTTTCATATAAAAATTAGAATTTTTTAAGATTTCGATGGAATTTTTGATTTTTTGGGTGAGGGTGGTCACGAATTAACCTCCTTTTGGCTCTAGGACGCATAGTTTAGGAGATATGAGCAAAAGAAGTTTTTCATATAAAAATTTGATTTTTTTTAAGATTTCGATGGAATTTTTGTTTTTTTGTGGGTGGTCACGAATTAACCTCCTTTTGGCTCTAGGACGCTTAGTTTAGGAGATATGAGCAAAAGAAGTTTTTCATATAAAAATTTGATTTTTTTTAAGATTTCGATGGAATTTTTGATTTTTTGAGGGTGGTCAGGAATTAACCTCATTTTGGCTCTAGGACGCTTAGTTTAGGAGATATGAGCAAAAGAAGTTTTTCATATACAAATTTGAATTTTTTTAAGATTTCGATTGAATTTTTGATTTTTTGGGGGTGGTCACGATTTAACCTCCTTTTGGCTCTAGGACGCTTAGTTTAGGAGATATGAGCAAAAGAAGTTTTTCATATAAAAATTTGATTTTTTTTAAGATTTCGATGGAATTTTTGATTTTTTAGGGGTGGTCACGAATTAACCTCCTTTTGGCTCTAGGACGCATAGTTTAGGAGATATGAGCAAAAGAAGTTTTTCATATAAAAATTTGAATTTTTTTAAGATTTCGATGGAATTTTTGATTTTTTGGGGATGGTCACGAATTAACCTCCTTTTGGCTCTAGGACGCTTAGTTTAGGAGATATGAGCAAAAGAAGTTTTTCATATAAAAATTTGATTTTTTTAAGATTTCGATGGAATTTTTGATTTTGATATGAGCAAAAGAAGTTTTTCATATAAAAATTTGAATTTTTTTAAGATTTCGATGGAATTTTTGATTTTTTTGGGGTGGTCACGAATTAACCTCCTTTTGGCTCTAGGACGCTTAGTTTAGGAGATATGAGCAAAAGAAGTTTTTCATATCAAAATTCGATTTTTTTTAAGATTTCGATGGAATTTTTAATTTTTTGGGGGTGGTCACGAATTAACCTCCTTTTGGCTCTAGGACGCTTAGTTTAGGAGATATGAGCAAAAGAAGTTTTTCATATAAAAATTTGAATTTTTTTAAGATTTCGATGGAATTTTTGATTTTTTGGGGGTGGTCACGAATTAACCTCCTTTTGGCTCTAGGACGCATAGTTTAGGAGATATGAGCAAAAGAAGTTTTTCATATACAAATTTGAATTTCTTTAAGATTTCGATTGAATTTTTGATTTTTTGGGGGTGGTCACGAATTAACCTCCTTTTGGCTCTAGGACGCTTAGTTTAGGAGATATGAGCAAAAGAAGGGTGGTCACGAATTAACCTCCTTTTGGCTCTAGGACGCATAGTTTAGGAGATATGAGCAAAAGAAGTTTTTCATATAAAAATTTGAATTTTTTTAAGATTTCGATGGATTTTTGATTTTTTGGGGGTGGTCACGAATTAACCTCCTTTTGGCTCTAGGACGCATAGTTTAGGAGATATGAGCAAAAGAAGTTTTTCATATAAAAATTTGAATTTTTTTAAGATTTCGATGGAATTTTTGATTTTCTGGGGGTGGTCACGAATTAACCTCCTTTTGGCTCTAGGACGCTTAGTTTAGGAGATATGAGCAAAAGAAGTTTTTCATATATAAATTTGATTTTTTTTAAGATTTCGATGGAATTTTTGATTTTTTGGGGGTGGTCACGAATTAACCTCCTTTTGGCTCTAGGACGCTTAGTTTAGGAGATATGAGCAAAAGAAGTTTTTCATATAAAAATTTGAATTTTTTTAAGATTTCGATGGAATTTTTGATTTTTTGGGGGTGGTCACGAATTAACCTCCTTTTGGCTCTAGGACGCATAGTTTAGGAGATATGAGCAAAAGAAGTTTTTCATATAAAAATTAGAATTTTTTAAGATTTCGATGGAATTTTTGATTTTTTGGGTGAGGGTGGTCACGAATTAACCTCCTTTTGGCTCTAGGACGCATAGTTTAGGAGATATGAGCAAAAGAAGTTTTTCATATAAAAATTTGATTTTTTTTAAGATTTCGATGGAATTTTTGTTTTTTTGTGGGTGGTCACGAATTAACCTCCTTTTGGCTCTAGGGCGCTTAGTTTAGGAGATATGAGCAAAATAAGTTTTTCATATAAAAATTTGAATTTTTTTAAGATTTCGATGGAATTTTTGATTTTTTGAGGGTGGTCACGAATTAACCTCCTTTTGGCTCTAGGACGCTTAGTTTAGGAGATATGAGCAAAAGAAGTTTTTCATATAAAAATTTGATTTTTTTTAAGATTTCGATGGAATTTTTGATTTTTTGGGTGAGGGTGGTCACGAATTAACCTCCTTTTGGCTCTAGGACGCTTAGTTTAGGAGATATGAGCAAAAGAAGTTTTTCATATACAAATTTGAATTTTTTTAAGATTTCGATTGAATTTTTGATTTTTTGGGGGTGGTCACGATTTAACCTCCTTTTGGCTCTAGGACGCTTAGTTTAGGAGATATGAGCAAAAGAAGTTTTTCATATAAAAATTTGATTTTTTTTAAGATTTCGATGGAATTTTTGATTTTTTAGGGGTGGTCACGAATTAACCTCCTTTTGGCTCTAGGACGCATAGTTTAGGAGATATGAGCAAAAGAAGTTTTTCATATAAAAATTTGAATTTTTTTAAGATTTCGATGGAATTTTTGATTTTTTGGGGGTGGTCACGAATTAACCTCCTTTTGGCTCTAGGACGCTTAGTTTAGGAGATATGAGCAAAAGAAGTTTTTCATATAAAAATTTGATTTTTTTTAAGATTTCGATGGAATTTTTGATTTTTTGGGGGTGGTCACGAATTAACCTCCTTTTGGCTCTAGGACGCTTAGTTTAGGAGATATAAGCAAAAGAAGTTTTTCATATAAAAATTTGATTTTTTTTAAGATTTCGATGGAATTTTTGATTTTTTGGGGGTGGTCACGAATAACCTCCTTTTGGCTCTAGGACGCATAGTTTAGGAGATATGAGCAAAAGAAGTTTTTCATATAAAAATTTGATTTTTTTTAAGATTTCGATGGAATTTTTGATTTTTTGGGGGTGGTCACGAATTAACCTCCTTTTGGCTCTAGGACGCTTAGTTTAGGAGATATAAGCAAAAGAAGTTTTTCATATAAAAATTTGATTTTTTTTAAGATTTCGATGGAATTTTTGATTTTTTGGGGGTGGTCACGAATTAACCTCCTTTTGGCTCTAGGACGCATAGTTTAGGAGATATGAGCAAAAGAAGTTTTTCATATAAAAATTTGAATTTTTTTAAGATTTCGATGGAATTTTTGATTTTTTGGGTGTGGTCACGAATTAACCTCCTTTTGGCTCTAGGACGCATAGTTTAGGAGATATGAGCAAAAGAAGTTTTTCATATCAAAATTCGATTTTTTTTAAGATTTCGATGGAATTTTTGATTTTTTGAGGGTGGTCACGAATTAACCTCCTTTTGGCTCTAGGACGCATAGTTTAGGAGATATGAGCAAAAGAAGTTTTTCATATACAAATTTGAATTTTTTTAAGATTTCGATGGAATTTTTGATTTTTTTGGGGTGGTCACGAATTAACCTCCTTTTGGCTCTAGGACGCTTAGTTTAGAAGATATGAGCAAAAGAAGTTTTTCATATCAAAATTTGATTTTTTTTTAAGATTTCGATGGAATTTTTGTTTTTTTGTGGGTGGTCACGAATTAACCTCCTTTTGGCTCTAGGACGCTTAGTTTAGGAGACATGAGCAAAAGAAGTTTTTCATATAAAAATTTGATTTTTTTTAAGATTTCGATGGAATTTTTGATTTTTTGAGGGTGGTCAGGAATTAACCTCATTTTGGCTCTAGGACGCTTAGTTTAGGAGATATGAGCAAAAGAAGTTTTTCATATACAAATTTGATTTTTTTTAAGATTTCGATGGAATTTTTGATTTTTTGGGGGTGGTCACGAATTAACCTCCTTTTGGCTCTAGGACGCATAGTTTAGGAGATATGAGCAAAAGAAGTTTTTCATATAAAAATTTGAATTTTTTTAAGATTTCGATGGAATTTTTGATTTTTTGGGGGTGGTCACGAATTAACCTCCTTTTGGCTCTGGACGCTTAGTTTAGGAGATATGAGCAAAAGAAGTTTTTCATATAAAAATTTGATTTTTTTTAAGATTTCGATGGAATTTTTGATTTTTTGGGGGTGGTCACGAATTAACCTCCTTTTGGCTCTAGGACGCTTAGTTTAGGAGCAAAAGAAGTTTTTCATACAAAAATTTGAATTTTTTTAAGATTTCGATGGAATTTTTGATTTTTTGCGGGTGGTCACGAATTACCGTCGTTTTGGCTCTAGGACGCATAGTTTAGGAGATATGAGCAAAAGAAGTTTTTCATATAAAAATTTGAATTTTTTTAAGATTTCGATGGAATTTTTGATTTTTTGGGGGTGGTCACGAATTAACCTCCTTTTGGCTCTAGAACGCATAGTTTAGGAGATATGAGCAAAAGAAGTTTTTCATATACAAATTTGAATTTTTTTAAGATTTCGATGGAATTTTTGATTTTTTTGGGGTGGTCACGAATTAACCTCCTTTTGGCTCTAGGACGCTTAGTTTAGGAGATATGAGCAAAAGAAGTTTTTCATATCAAAATTCGATTTTTTTTAAGATTTCGATGGAATTTTTGATTTTTTGGGGGTGGTCACGAATTAACCTCCTTTTGGCTCTAGGACGCATAGTTTAGGAGATATGAGCAAAAGAAGTTTTTCATATAAAAATTTGATTTTTTTTTAGATTTCGATGGAATTTTTGATTTTTTGAGGGTGGTCACGAATTAACCTCCTTTTGGCTCTAGGACGCTTAGTTTAGGAGATATGAGCAAAAGAAGTTTTTCATATAAAAATTTGATTTTTTTTAAGATTTCGATGGAATTTTTGATTTTTTGGGGGTGGTCACGAATTAACCTCCTTTTGGCTCTAGGACGCATAGTTTAGGAGATATGAGCAAAAGAAGTTTTTCATATACAAATTTGAATTTTTTTAAGATTTCGATTGAATTTTTGATTTTTTGGGGGTGGTCACGAATTAACCTCCTTTTGGCTCTAGGACGCATAGTTTAGGAGATATGAGCAAAAGAAGTTTTTCATATACAAATTTGAATTTTTTTAAGATTTCGATTGAATTTTTGATTTTTTGGGGGTGGTCACGAATTAACCTCCTTTTGGCTCTAGGACGCTTAGTTTAGGAGATATGAGCAAAATAAGTTTTTCATATAAAAATTTGAATTTTTTTAAGATTTCGATGGAATTTTCGATTTTTTGAGGGTGGTCACGAATTAACCTCCTTTTGGCTCTAGGACGCTTAGTTTAGGAGACATGAGCAAAAGAAGTTTTTCATATAAAAATTTGATTTTTTTTTAAGATTTCGATGGAATTTTTGATTTTTTGAGGGTGGTCAGGAATTAACCTCATTTTGGCTCTAGGACGCATAGTTTAGGAGATATGAGCAAAAGAAGTTTTTCATATACAAATTTGATTTTTTTTAAGATTTCGATGGAATTTTTGATTTTTTGGGGGTGGTCACGAATTAACCTCCTTTTGGCTCTAGGACGCATAGTTTAGGAGATATGAGCAAAAGAAGTTTTTCATATAAAAATTTGAATTTTTTTAAGATTTCGATGGAATTTTTGATTTTTTGGGGGTGGTCACGAATTAACCTCCTTTTGGCTCTAGGACGCTTAGTTTAGGAGATATGAGCAAAAGAAGTTTTTCATATAAAAATTTGATTTTTTTTAAGATTTCGATGGAATTTTTGATTTTTTGGGGGTGGTCACGAATTAACCTCCTTTTGGCTCTAGGACGCTTAGTTTAGGAGATATGAGCAAAAGAAGTTTTTCATATCAAAATTTGAATTTTTTTAAGATTTCGATGGAATTTTTGATTTTTTGGGGGTGGTCACGAATTAACCTCGTTTTGGCTCTAGGACGCATAGTTTAGGAGATATGAGCAAAAGAAGTTTTTCATATAAAAATTTGAATTTTTTTAAGATTTCGATGGAATTTTTGATTTTTTGGGGGTGGTCACGAATTAACCTCCTTTTGGCTCTAGAACGCATAGTTTAGGAGATATGAGCAAAAGAAGTTTTTCATATAAAAATTTGATTTTTTTTAAGATTTCGATGGAATTTTTGATTTTTTGGGGGTGGTCACGAATTAACCTCCTTTTGGATCTAGGACGCTTAGTTTAGGAGATATAAGCAAAAGAAGTTTTTCATATAAAAATTTGATTTTTTTTAAGATTTCGATGGAATTTTTGATTTTTTGGGGGTGGTCACGAATTAACCTCCTTTTGGCTCTAGGACGCATAGTTTAGGAGATATGAGCAAAAGAAGTTTTTCATATACAAATTTGAATTTTTTTAAGATTTCGATTGAATTTTTGATTTTTTGGGGGTGGTCACGAATTAACCTCCTTTTGGCTCTAGGACGCTTAGTTTAGGAGATATGAGCAAAATAAGTTTTTCATATAAAAATTTGATTTTTTTTTAAGATTTCGATGGAATTTTTGATTTTTTGGGGGTGGTCACGAATTAACCTCCTTTTGGCTCTAGGACGCATAGTTTAGGAGATATGAGCAAAAGAAGTTTTTCATATACAAATTTGAATTTTTTTAAGATTTCGATTGAATTTTTGATTTTTTGGGGGTGGTCACGAATTAACCTCCTTTTGGCTCTAGGACGCTTAGTTTAGGAGATATGAGCAAAATAAGTTTTTCATATAAAAATGTGATTTTTTTTTAAGATTTCGATGGAATTTTTGATTTTTTGGGGGTGGTCACGAATTAACCTCCTTTTGGCTCTAGGACGCATAGTTTAGGAGATATGAGCAAAAGAAGTTTTTCATATACAAATTTGAATTTTTTTAAGATTTCGATGGAATTTTTGATTTTTTTGGGGTGGTCACGAATTAACCTCCTTTTGGCTCTAGGACGCTTAGTTTAGAAGATATGAGCAAAAGAAGTTTTTCATATCAAAATTTGATTTTTTTTTAAGATTTCGATGGAATTTTTGTTTTTTTGTGGGTGGTCACGAATTAACCTCCTTTTGGCTCTAGGACGCTTAGTTTAGGAGATATGAGCAAAATAAGTTTTTCATATAAAAATTTGAATTTTTTTAAGATTTCGATGGAATTTTCGATTTTTTGAGGGTGGTCACGAATTAACCTCCTTTTGGCTCTAGGACGCTTAGTTTAGGAGACATGAGCAAAAGAAGTTTTTCATATAAAAATTTGATTTTTTTTTAAGATTTCGATGGAATTTTTGATTTTTTGAGGGTGGTCAGGAATTAACCTCATTTTGGCTCTAGGACGCATAGTTTAGGAGATATGAGCAAAAGAAGTTTTTCATATACAAATTTGATTTTTTTTAAGATTTCGATGGAATTTTTGATTTTTTGGGGGTGGTCACGAATTAACCTCCTTTTGGCTCTAGGACGCATAGTTTAGGAGATATGAGCAAAAGAAGTTTTTCATATAAAAATTTGAATTTTTTTAAGATTTCGATGGAATTTTTGATTTTTTGGGGATGGTCACGAATTACCTCCTTTTGGCTCTAGGACGCTTAGTTTAGGAGATATGAGCAAAAGAAGTTTTTCATATAAAAATTTGATTTTTTTTAAGATTTCGATGGAATTTTTGATTTTTTGGGGGTGGTCACGAATTAACCTCCTTTTGGCTCTAGGACGCTTAGTTTAGGAGATATGAGCAAAAGAAGTTTTTCATATCAAAATTTGAATTTTTTTAAGATTTCGATGGAATTTTTGATTTTTTGGGGGTGGTCACGAATTAACCTCGTTTTGGCTCTAGGACGCATAGTTTAGGAGATATGAGCAAAAGAAGTTTTTCATATAAAAATTTGAATTTTTTTAAGATTTCGATGGAATTTTTGATTTTTTGGGGGTGGTCACGAATTAACCTCCTTTTGGCTCTAGAACGCATAGTTTAGGAGATATGAGCAAAAGAAGTTTTTCATATACAAATTTGAATTTTTTTAAGATTTCGATGGAATTTTTGATTTTTTTGGGGTGGTCACGAATTAACCTCCTTTTGGCTCTAGGACGCTTAGTTTAGGAGATATGAGCAAAAGAAGTTTTTCATATCAAAATTCGATTTTTTTTAAGATTTCGATTGCATTTTTGATTTTTTGGGGGTGGTCACGAATTAACCTCCTTTTGGCTCTAGGACGCTTAGTTTAGGAGATATGAGCAAAAGAAGTTTTTCATATAAAAATTTGATTTTTTTTAAGATTTCGATGGAATTTTTGATTTTTTAGGGGTGGTCACGAATTAACCTCCTTTTGGCTCTAGGACGCATAGTTTAGGAGATATGAGTGTATAATTGCCTCTCAATCCAAGGGCTATGAATTGAAAGGGCTTGTTTTCCTTTAATCGTATTTCAAATACTTCTGTCCACTCGTGGATGAACCAGAAGTCGATTTGATTCTATTCTCGCGTGCGTCGTTTTTTGTGCGCGCGGCCTCACCCCTTTCGTAATTAAAGAGTTAGAGTTCAGTTTTTAATAATTCATTTATTTGGTCTCCGTGACCTTTCTGATGAGTTTCAAAACGATACTAAATTTAAATCTAAAATATGTATGCCACCTGGGCCGTTAGAACAAACAGTAAATTCAACTTTAACGAAGAATAAGGCACAAAAAGAAACAAAATGATAATAGAAAAAAAGGAAGTGAATAAATCAAACTAAAGAGAACATTTCATTTTCTAGAATTAAGAGAAATTGAGAGATATGTAACTAATGAAAATAAGTTTTGTTTGGAGCGAGTTCAGATCACTCGGTCTTGTTGTAGTAATTGTTGAACTGACTTCAACATACTCCCGCCTCAGCGTGGGAGAGGAATGGGGTTTTGTCCTTCGTGACGGGAGCAAGCACAGCCTACCCAGGTTCCTAGTATCACCCATCCGAAGTCGGTCGCTTGGGCGACAGGTAGAGAGATATCTTGCTTTATTACGGCCGTCTTCTTGATGTGCTCCCATGATTTCCCTCCAATGATGATGTGGATGTCGCTTTCGTCATGAAAATTATCATGGGCAAGGGGTACCAAAAAATTGAAGTGGGCGCGAAGCCGTGTGTCGCCAATGGGCTCTGGCAACTCAAAGTCTGGGGTTTCTACCAGTGGTAGAATCATTTCAAATGGGGAACGCATGCTTTGAGCGGTGAACCGGCCATAAGGGGTTCCATCTGGTCTATATGTTGGCGTAAATCCTGGGAATTTTGAAGTGGCACTTCGTAACATCATTGAATGCTTAGACTCCGGTCTGATCATTATGGTCAAAGTTGCCTCGAATTCACCCCAAGTAACTTCAGTGCGGATGAGCGGTGTGACCTTAATTGCTGGTTGTGGCGTCAACAAGCGATATTGGTTCTTGGCTTTGGGGCATCGTTCGTTTTTGGCCTCAAGGGCTTGAGCCTGTTCTTCTGCCTGGCCTGATGGGTGGACGTGAAGTAAAGAGTGGTGTTTTGAGCCGCAATAACGGCACCGGATGGGGCTGTCACACTCATCAACTGTGTGTGTATGTGCCAAGCAATTTAAGCACATATTCGCTTTCACCAGAGTGCGATGGCGTAGTACAACGTGCAGTGAGAGAAAAAATGAGCAGTATTTGAGCTGGTGGGAGGTGTTACACAAGTGACATCTGGGCATGATGATCTGAAAGTAAAAAATAGAAAGGAGAGCGTACAAATGATTAAGAGGTAGATGGTGAGTGATCATAGTACAAGGTGGGGCTATTCTAACGCGAGGTAGAGGCAATTACTGTGTGTCGGTAAGGTTTTGTGGACTGTATGTATTTTGCGTGGACTTCGAAGGTAATATGCACAATTTAACGATTGGTCGAGTTATAGTGCCGCATTTTGTTAGAATTTCTGCAACCCGAACATTTTGGTCGTTGCCATAGTGAACTTTGACAACTCTGCCGAGTCGCCATTCGGTGGGTGGTAACAAGTCGTCCTTGATGATGACAAAATCGTTCGGTTGTACATTATTTTTACTGGATTTCCATTTGGCTCTGCGCTGAAGCTCAGTGATGTATTCCGATTTCCATCGTTGCGCGAAGATTCGGTGGAGAGCCTTTACTCGTTCCCAGCGATTCAACAGGGATATCCTGGTTTCTGGAATGTTGTGAGCAGTTTCAGGTGTGGCGATGATTGGGGCTCCGCGTAGAAAGTGGCCTGGAGTTAGAGGACTTAATTCTTTGGGATTTTCGGAGATGGGCGAGAGAGGCCTGGAGTTTAATATTGCTTCAATCTTAACTAGTATTGTGGCAAATTCCTCGAAGGTGAAGTTGTGATTGGCCGCTACTTTCTTAAGAATAGTCTTCATAGATTTAACCGCGGCTTCCCACAATCCTCCCATGTGGGGAGCATAAGGTGGGATGAACGACCAGTTGAACCCATGAGCTGCGTATTTCTCCACGATAGTCCTTCCAGCTGCTTTTATAAAATCTTGATGTTCTTTCAGAAGTTTATGACTAGCGCCAACAAAGTTTCGACCGTTGTCAGAAAAAATTGTCTTCGGGAGACCTCGCCTGCCGGTAAATCGCGCAAATGTTGCTAGAAATGAATCGGTCGACAGCTGCGAGCAAGCTTCCAAATGGACGGCTTTCGTGGAGAAGCATACAAAGACGGCGGCGTAGCCTTTTATTGTCTTCGAATTTCGTATGGATGAGGTCCGCAGATTGAATGGCCCAGCAAAGTCCACTCCTGTGTAAGTGAAAGGTAGGGAAAATTGGACCCGCTCTGCTGGAAGAGACGCCATCAGTTGGTTTTGGAACTGGTGCTTGAATATTGTGCACGATTTGCAATTTCGAATGCATTTTCGAATCAAGTTCTTTACGCGGGGTATGTAGTACCCTTGTCGGATTGCGCGAAGCATGATATGATGCTCCGAATGTAATAAAATTTGGTGCGTGAAATCGATGAGAAGGTCCGCAAATTTTGATTTCTCTGACAGTATGATTGGGTGTATTTCTTCGTATCGTAACCCGGAGTTTGTAATTCTGCCTCCCACTCGTAATAAGCCTTTGTCGTCGATGAACGGATTAACGGTCAGAAGTCTGCTTTTTTTATGTACTGGTCGCTTATCTCGTAGATTCTCCATTTCCTTTGGAAATGCAGTTTGTTGCGATAGGAGTATGACACGATGCTTCGCGAATTCTATTTCCTCATGACGTAAAACTGTGTTGTCGCAGATTAGTTTTCTTTTGCAGGCGTTGTAAAATCTAAATATGTAGCTTATTACTCGTAGGCAGCGATTGAGCGACGAAAATCTTGAAATTATTTCTTCCCCGTCGATTGTGATGTGATAAGTGGCCACTCGTTTTACTTCCAAATCTGTTGGCTCAAAATTGCGTGGTTTTGGCCAGTTTACGCGTGGTTGCGATAGCCATGAAGGCCCATGCCACCAGAGTTGACTAGAAGATAACTCTTGAGGAGCGCATCCTCGTGAGCCAAGATCGGCTGGATTTTCGTCTGTCTTCACATAGCTCCACTGACTTACATTAACAATATTGAGGATGTCGCTGACGCGATTGGCTACAAAGGTCTTGAGCGTCTGAGGCGATTTTTGTAGCCATCCGAGGACAATCGACGAATCCGTCCAAAGGAATAGCTCGTATTGGAAGTCGACATCTTTTACAACTTGCTGAATAAGCCGTGCGAGCAATTCGGCGCCACACAGCTCTAATTTGGGAATCGTAGTCTTTTTTAAGGGGGCTACCTTTGTTTTCGCAACAAGCAGATTGACATGAGTTTTTTCATCATTGTCAAGAACCCGTAGGTACACTGCAGCGCAGTAAGCCCTCTCTGAGGCATCGCTGAAGCCATGAATTTGCACAGACGCGCGAGGCAAATATCGAATCCATCGTTGAATTTTGACCTCTGATACCTTTTGTAGATTTTCTGCAAACGAACACCATCTTTTTAGAATCGGTGGAGGCACATCATCATCCCACCCTAACTTTTCACTCCATAAGTCTTGCATCAAAATCTTCGCGATTACTATCGTGGGCCCCAGCCAACCGAGCGGATCGAAAAGCCTTGCAATGACAGACAGTATTTTCCTTTTCGTTGTTTGTGGCGTAACTTCTATGGAATCGACGTTATAATAAAAAGAATCTGTCATGGCATTCCATCGTATGCCGAGTGTTTTCATAGCGCTGTGATCTTCGATTTTTAAATATTCTTCGTCAAGAAGATCTTCCCGGGGCCAGCATTGTAGGAGAGTTGTACTATTGGACGTTAATTTTTTGAGGGGAAATCCTGCGGATGAAAGCGCTTTTACAAGCTGGTACTGCTTGTCTTGTGCTTCCGCGACAGAGTGGGCGCCTGATAAGACGTCATCGACATACACCTCCTGTCGTAAGATGTACGAAGCTTTAGGGTACAATGTTTGACAATCTTTACTTAGTTCCATCAAAGTTCTAATCGCGAGGAATGGGGCGGCGTTGACGCCAAAGGTTACTGTCTTTAATCGAAAAGTTTGTACTGACTTGTTCGGTGCGGGACGAAATAAAATTTGCTGAAATTTCTGGTCGCCTTCATGGACCCATATCTGGCGGTACATCTTCTGGATGTCCCCATTGAACACAAATTGATAATACCGCCAGTTTCGTAGAACCTTAACCAGGTCTTGCTGCAAAATCGGTCCGGAGTGGAGCACGTCGTTTAAAGAGTGTCCACTAGTCGTCTTTTTCGACGCGTTGAATACTACGCGTACTTTCGTGGACTTACTCTCTGGGCGAACGACGGCGTGATGTGGAAGAAAATAGTTTGGTTCGTGATCGCAGTTTTCTTCATTCGACTGGACGAGTTCCATGTGGCCTAACTCGTCGTATTCGCGGAGAACTTTATCGTATTCTTGTTTTAGGTCTGGTGTCTTGCTTAAATTCTTTTCCATTCGCACGTATTGAGCGAACGCCATGTGCCGCGAGGACCCTAGGGATATGTCGTTTGGGTATTCCGGTTTGAATGGCAGTCGGACTACATATCGACCGTCAGTCTGTCGATAAGTCGTTGATTTGTAAAAATTCTCACACCATATGTCAGTATCGGATTTGGATGGAGGTTTCTCTACCTCCTCGAGCTCCCAGAATTTCTTTAGCTGCTCGTGTAGAGCTGAAGCGTCGGATACGGACACCATCGTTGAAAATGTGTTGATATTTTCGGAATCTGCTGGACCCGACAGGTACCAACCGAACTGAGACTCCCGTGCCTCTAAACCACCACCAATCTGAAGTATTGTTCCCGTTCTATTGATAAAGGGAAGATAATCACTACCAATGATCATATCGATTGGAGCTGGTTTATGGAAAAATGGGTCCGCGAGGTCCAAATTCTTCACTTGCTTGAGAAGTGTCGTCCTAATTGGCCGCGAAGGCAAGAAATGGGCTAAACTTGATACGACCAACGCCTTGACTACAATGGTGAAATCGGATTTCGGGGCCTTTAACGTAAGGACACATTTCCCCTTGCAACTGCTTACGACTGTACCCCCTAATCCCGAAATTTGAGCGTTGTGGGCTTCAATCGGGATGGACAGCTTTTGTTGAATGCGTTTGGACACGAAACTTCGTTCTGAACCTGCGTCTAAAAGCGCCCTGATTGCGAAAAGCTCACCGCAATGTTCCAAAAAAATTCGTGCTGTGGGTAAAATCGTAGTACTCTCATTTTGCGAAAAAAGTGTGTTAATTTCTTCGACCCTTTCTGTGGTATTTAGGAACGTGTTTTCTTGACTTCCGCTTGAAGTTGACGGCCCATCCGGCTCGAAGGACCATGTATAATTGCCTCTCAATCCAAGGGCTATGAATTGAAAGGGCTTGTTTTCCTTTAATCGTATTTCAAACACTTCTGTCCACTCGTGGAAGAACCAGAAGTCGATTTGATTCTATTCTCGCGTGCGTCGTTTTTTGTGCGCGCGGCCTCACCCCTTTCGTAATTAAAGAGTTAGAGTTCAGTTTTTAATAATTCATTTATTTGGTCTCCGTGACCTTTCTGATGAGTTTCAAAACGATACTAAATTTAAATCTAAAATATGTATGCCACCTGGGCCGTTAGAACAAACAGTAAATTCAACTTTAACGAAGAATAAGGCACAAAAAGAAACAAAATGATAATAGAAAAAAAGGAAGTGAATAAATCAAACTAAAGAGAACATTTCATTTTCTAGAATTAAGAGAAATTGAGAGATATGTAACTAATGAAAATAAGTTTTGTTTGGAGCGAGTTCAGATCACTCGGTCTTGTTGTAGTAATTGTTGAACTGACTTCAACAATGAGCAAAAGAAGTTTTTCATATAAAAATTTGAATTTTTTTAAGATTTCGATGGAATTTTTGATTTTTTGGGGGTGGTCACGAATTAACTTCCTTTTGGCTCTAGGATGCTTAGTCTAGGAGATATGAGCAAAAGAAGTTTTTCATATAAAAATTTGATTTTTTTTAAGATTTCGATGGAATTTTTGATTTTTTGGGGGTGGTCACGAATTAACCTCCTTTTGGCTCTAGGACGCATAGTTTAGGAGATATGAGCAAAAGAAGTTTTTCATATAAAAATTTGAATTTTTTTAAGATTTCGATGGAATTTTTGATTTTTTGGGGGTGGTCACGAATTAACCTCCTTTTGGCTCTAGGACGCTTAGTTTAGGAGATATGAGCAAAAGAAGTTTTTCATATAAAAATTTGATTTTTTTTAAGATTTCGATGGAATTTTTGATTTTTTGGGGGTGGTCACGAATTAACCTCCTTTTGGCTCTAGGACGCTTAGTTTAGGAGATATGAGCAAAAGAAGTTTTTCATATAAAAATTTGATTTTTTTTAAGATTTCGATGGAATTTTTGATTTTTTGGGGGTGGTCACGAATTAACCTCTTTTTGGCTCTAGGACGCAAAGTTTAGGAGATATAAGCAAAAGAAGTTTTTCATATAAAAATTTGATTTTTTTTTAGATTTCGATGGAATTTTTGATTTTTTGAGGGTGGTCAGGAATAAACCTCCTTTTGGCTCTAGGACGCTTAGTTTAGGAGATATTAGCAAAATAAGTTTTTCATATAAAAATTTGATTTTTTTTAAGATTTCGATGGAATTTTTGATTTTTTGAGGGTGGTCACGAATTAACCTCCTTTTGGCTCTAGGACGCTTAGTTTAGGAGATATGAGCAAAAGAAGTTTTTCATATAAAAATTTGAATTTTTTTAAGATTTCGATGGAATTTTTGATTTTTTGGGGGAGGTCACGAATTAACCTCCTTTTGGCTCTAGGACGCTTAGTTTAGGAGATATGAGCAAAAGAAGTTTTTCATATAAAAATTTGATTTTTTTTAAGATTTCGATGGAATTTTTGTTTTTTGGGGGTGGTCACGAATTAACCTCCTTTTGGCTCTAGGACGCTTAGTTTAGGAGATATGAGCAAAAGAAGTTTTTCATATAAAAATTTGATTTTTTTTAAGATTTCGATGGAATTTTTGATTTTTTGGGGGTGGTCACGAATTAACCTCCTTTTGGCTCTAGGACGCTTAGTTTAGGAGATATGAGCAAAAGAAGTTTTTCATATAAAAATTTGAATTTTTTTAAGATTTCGATGGAATTTTTGATTTTTTGGGGGTGGTCACGAATTAACCTCCTTTTGGCTCTAGGACGCATAGTTTAGGAGATATGAGCAAAAGAAGTTTTTCATATACAAATTTGAATTTTTTTAAGATTTCGATTGAATTTTTGATTTTTTGGGGGTGGTCACGAATTAACCTCCTTTTGGCTCTAGGACGCTTAGTTTAGGAGATATGAGCAAAAGAAGTTTTTCATATAAAAATTTGATTTTTTTAAGATTTCGATGGAATTTTTGATTTTTTGGGGGTGGTCACGAATTAACCTCCTTTTGGCTCTAGGACGCATAGTTTAGGAGATATGAGCAAAAGAAGTTTTTCATATAAAAATTTGAATTTTTTAAGATTTCGATGGAATTTTTGATTTTTTGGGGGTGGTCACGAATTAACCTCCTTTTGGCTCTAGGACGCATAGTTTAGGAGATATGAGCAAAAGAAGTTTTTCATATAAAAATTTGAATTTTTTTAAGATTTCGATGGAATTTTTGATTTTCTGGGGGTGGTCACGAATTAACCTCCTTTTGGCTCTAGGACGCTTAGTTTAGGAGATATGAGCAAAAGAAGTTTTTCATATAAAAATTTGATTTTTTTTAAGATTTCGATGGAATTTTTGATTTTTTGGGGGTGGTCACGAATTAACCTCCTTTTGGCTCTAGGACGCTTAGTTTAGGAGATAAGAGCAAAAGAAGTTTTTCATATAAAAATTTGATTTTTTTTAAGATTTCGATGGAATTTTTGATTTTTTGGGGGTGGTCACGAATTAACCTCCTTTTGGCTCTAGGACGCATAGTTTAGGAGATATGAGCAAAAGAAGTTTTTCATATAAAAATTTGAATTTTTTTAAGATTTCGATGGAATTTTTGATTTTTTGGGGGTGGTCACGAATTAACCTCCTTTTGGCTCTAGGACGCATAGTTTAGGAGATATGAGCAAAAGAAGTTTTTCATATAAAAATTTGAATTTTTTTAAGATTTCGATGGAATTTTTGATTTTCTGGGGGTGGTCACGAATTAACCTCCTTTTGGCTCTAGGACGCATAGTTTAGGAGATATGAGCAAAAGAAGTTTTTCATATACAAATTTGAATTTTTTTAAGATTTTGATTGAATTTTTGATTTTTTGGGGGTGGTCACGAATTAACCTCCTTTTGGCTCTAGGGCGCTTAGTTTAGGAGATATGAGCAAAAGAAGTTTTTCATATAAAAATTTGATTTTTTTTAAGATTTTGATGGAATTTTTGATTTTTTGGGGGTGGTCACGAATTAACCTCCTTATGGCTCTAGGACGCATAGTTTAGGAGATATGAGCAAAAAAAGTTTTTCATATAAAAATTTGAATTTTTTTAAGATTTCGATGGAATTTTTGATTTTTTGAGGGTGGTCACGAATTAACCTCCTTTTGGCTCTAGGACGCATAGTTTAGGAGATATGAGCAAAAGAAGTTTTTCATATAAAAATTTGAATTTTTTTAAGATTTCGATGGAATTTTTGATTTTTTGGGGGTGGTCACGAATTAACCTCCTTTTGGCTCTAGGACGCTTAGTTTAGGAGATATGAGCAAAAGAAGTTTTTCATATAAAAATTTGATTTTTTTTAAGATTTCGATGGAATTTTTGATTTTTTGGGGGTGGTCACGAATTAACCTCCTTTTGGCTCTAGGACGCTTAGTTTAGGAGATATGAGCAAAAGAAGTTTTTCATATAAAAATTTGAATTTTTTTTAAGATTTCGATGGAATTTTTGATTTTTTGGGGGTGGTCACGAATTAACCTCCTTTTGGCTCTAGGACGCATAGTTTAGGAGATATGAGCAAAAGAAGTTTTTCATATAAAAATTTGAATTTTTTTAAGATTTCGATGGAATTTTTGATTTTTTGGGGGTGGTCACGAATTAACCTCCTTTTGGCTCTAGGACGCTTAGTTTAGGAGATATGAGCAAAAGAAGTTTTTCATATAAAAATTTGAATTTTTTTAAGATTTCGATGGAATTTTTGATTTTTTTGGGGTGGTCACGAATTAACCTCCTTTTGGCCCTAGGACGCTTAGTTTAGGAGATATGAGCAAAAGAAGTTTTTCATATCAAAATTCGATTTTTTTTAAGATTTCGATGGAATTTTTGATTTTTTGGGGGTGGTCACGAATTAACCTCCTTTTGGCTCTAGGACGCTTAGTTTAGGAGATATGAGCAAAAGAAGTTTTTCATATAAAAATTTGAATTTTTTTAAGATTTCGATGGAATTTTTGATTTTTTGGGGGTGGTCACGAATTAACCTCCTTTTGGCTCTAGGACGCATAGTTTAGGAGATATGAGCAAAAGAAGTTTTTCATATAAAAATTTGAATTTTTTTAAGATTTCGATGGAATTTTTGATTTTTTGAGGGTGGTCACGAATTAACCTCCTTTTGGCTCTAGGACGCTTAGTTTAGGAGATATGAGCAAAAGAAGTTTTTCATATAAAAATTTGATTTTTTTTAAGATTTCGATGGAATTTTTGATTTTTTGAGGGTGGTCAGGAATTAACCTCATTTTGGCTCTAGGACGCTTAGTTTAGGAGATATGAGCAAAAGAAGTTTTTCATATACAAATTTGAATTTTTTTAAGATTTCGATTGAATTTTTAATTTTTTGGGGGTGGTCACGAATTAACCTCCTTTTGGCTCTAGGACGCTTAGTTTAGGAGATATGAGCAAAAGAAGTTTTTCATATAAAAATTTGATTTTTTTTAAGATTTCGATGGAATTTTTGATTTTTTAGTGGTGGTCACGAATTAACCTCCTTTTGGCTCTAGGACGCATAGTTTAGGAGATATGAGCAAAAGAAGTTTTTCATATAAAAATTTGAATTTTTTTAAGATTTCGATGGAATTTTTGATTTTTTAGGGGTGGTCACGAATTAACCTCCTTTTGGCTCTAGGACGCATAGTTTAGGAGATATGAGCAAAAGAAGTTTTTCATATAAAAATTTGAATTTTTTTAAGATTTCGATGGAATTTTTGATGGGGGTGGTCACGAATTAACCTCCTTTTGGCTCTAGGACGCATAGTTTAGGAGATATGAGCAAAAGAAGTTTTTCATATAAAAATTCGATTTTTTTTTAGATTTCGATGGAATTTTTGATTTTTTGAGGGTGGTCACGAATTAACCTCCTTTTGGCTCTAGGACGCAAAATTTGATTTTTTTTTAGATTTCGATGGAATTTTTGATTTTTTGAGGGTGGTCACGAATTAACCTCCTTTTGGCTCTAGGACGCATAGTTTAGGAGATATGAGCAAAAGAAGTTTTTCATATACAAATTTGAATTTTTTTAAGATTTCGATGGAATTTTTGATTTTTTTGGGGTGGTCACGAATTAACCTCCTTTTGGCTCTAGGACGCTTAGTTTAGGAGATATGAGCAAAAGAAGTTTTTCATATCAAAATTCGATTTTTTTTAAGATTTCGATGGAATTTTTGATTTTTTGAGGGTGGTCACGAATTAACCTCCTTTTGGCTCTAGGACGCATAGTTTAGGAGATATGAGCAAAAGAAGTTTTTCATATAAAAATTTGAATTTTTTTAAGATTTCGATGGAATTTTTGATTTTTTTGGGGTGGTCACGAATTAACCTCCTTTTGGCTCTAGGACGCTTAGTTTAGAAGATATGAGCAAAAGAAGTTTTTCATGTCAAAATTTGATTTTTTTTTAAGATTTCGATGGAATTTTTGTTTTTTTGTGGGTGGTCACGAATTAACCTCCTTTTGGCTCTAGGACGCTTAGTTTAGGAGATATGAGCAAAAGAAGTTTTTCATATAAAAATTTGAATTTTTTTAAGATTTCGATGGAATTTTTGATTTTTTGAGGGTGGTCACGAATTAACCTCCTTTTGGCTCTAGGACGCTTAGTTTAGGAGACATGAGCAAAAGAAGTTTTTCATATAAAAATTTGATTTTTTTTAAGATTTCGATGGAATTTTTGATTTTTTGAGGGTGGTCAGGAATTAACCTCATTTTGGCTCTAGGACGCTTAGTTTAGGAGATATGAGCAAAAGAAGTTTTTCATATAAAAATTTGATTTTTTTTAAGATTTCGATGGAATTTTTGATTTTTTGGGGGTGGTCACGAATTAACCTCCTTTTGGCTCTAGGACGCATAGTTTAGGAGATATGAGCAAAAGAAGTTTTTCATATAAAAATTTGAATTTTTTTAAGATTTCGATGGAATTTTTGATTTTTTGGGGGTGGTCACGAATTAACCTCCTTTTGGCTCTAGGACGCTTAGTTTAGGAGATATGAGCAAAAGAAGTTTTTCATATAAAAATTTGATTTTTTTTAAGATTTCGATGGAATTTTTGATTTTTTGGGGGTGGTCACGAATTAACCTCCTTTGGCTCTAGGACGCTTAGTTTAGGAGCAAAAGAAGTTTTTCATACAAAAATTTGAATTTTTTTAAGATTTCGATGGAATTTTTGATTTTTTGGGGGTGGTCACGAATTAACCTCGTTTTGGCTCTAGGACGCATAGTTTAGGAGATATGAGCAAAAGAAGTTTTTCATATAAAAATTTGAATTTTTTTAAGATTTCGATGGAATTTTTGATTTTTTGGGGGTGGTCACGAATTAACCTCCTTTTGGCTCTAGAACGCATAGTTTAGGAGATATGAGCAAAAGAAGTTTTTCATATACAAATTTGAATTTTTTTAAGATTTCGATGGAATTTTTGATTTTTTTGGGGTGGTCACGAATTAACCTCCTTTTGGCTCTAGGACGCTTAGTTTAGGAGATATGAGCAAAAGAAGTTTTTCATATAAAAATTTGATTTTTTTTTAGATTTCGATGGAATTTTTGATTTTTTTGGGGTGGTCACGAATTAACCTCCTTTTGGCTCTAGGACGCTTAGTTTAGGAGATATGAGCAAAAGAAGTTTTTCATATCAAAATTCGATTTTTTTTAAGATTTCGATGGAATTTTTGATTTTTTGGGGGTGGTCACGAATTAACCTCCTTTTGGCTCTAGGACGCTTAGTTTAGGAGATATGAGCAAAAGAAGTTTTTCATATAAAAATTTGATTTTTTTTAAGATTTCGATGGAATTTTTGTTTTTTTGTGGGTGGTCACGAATTAACCTCCTTTTGGCTCTAGGACGCTTAGTTTAGGAGATATGAGCAAAATAAGTTTTTCATATAAAAATTTGAATTTTTTTAAGATTTCGATGGAATTTTTGATTTTTTGAGGGTGGTCACGAATTAACCTCCTTTTGGCCCTAGGACGCTTAGTTTAGGAGATATGAGCAAAAGAAGTTTTTCATATAAAAATTTGATTTTTTTTAAGATTTCGATGGAATTTTTGATTTTTTGAGGGTGGTCACGAATTAACCTCCTTTTGGCTCTAGGACGCTTAGTTTAGGAGATATGAGCAAAAGAAGTTTTTCATATAAAAATTTGAATTTTTTTGGCTCTAGGACGCTTAGTTTAGGAGATATGAGCAAAAGAAGTTTTTCATATCAAAATTCGATTTTTTTTTAAGATTTCGATGGAATTTTTGATTTTTTGGGGGTGGTCACGAATTAACCTCCTTTTGGCTCTAGGACGCTTAGTTTAGGAGATATGAGCAAAAGAAGTTTTTCATATAAAAATTTGAATTTTTTTAAGATTTCGATGGAATTTTTGTTTTTTTGTGGGTGGTCACGAATTAACCTCCTTTTGGCTCTAGGACGCTTAGTTTAGGAGATATGAGCAAAATAAGTTTTTCATATAAAAATTTGAATTTTTTTAAGATTTCGATGGAATTTTTGATTTTTTGAGGGTGGTCACGAATTAACCTCCTTTTGGCTCTAGGACGCTTAGTTTAGGAGATATGAGCAAAAGAAGTTTTTCATATAAAAATTTGATTTTTTTTAAGATTTCGATGGAATTTTTGATTTTTTGAGGGTGGTCACGAATTAACCTCCTTTTGGCTCTAGGACGCTTAGTTTAGGAGATATGAGCAAAAGAAGTTTTTCATATACAAATTTGAATTTTTTTAAGATTTCGATTGAATTTTTGATTTTTTGGGGGTGGTCACGAATTAACCTCCTTTTGGCTCTAGGACGCTTAGTTTAGGAGATATGAGCAAAAGAAGTTTTTCATATAAAAATTTGATTTTTTTTAAGATTTCGATGGAATTTTTGATTTTTTAGGGGTGGTCACGAATTAACCTCCTTTTGGCTCTAGGACGCATAGTTTAGGAGATATGAGCAAAAGAAGTTTTTCATATAAAAATTTGAATTTTTTTAAGATTTCGATGTAATTTTTGATTTTTTGGGGGTGGTCACGAATTAACCTCCTTTTGGCTCTAGGACGCTTAGTTTAGGAGATATGAGCAAAAGAAGTTTTTCATATAAAAATTTGATTTTTTTTAAGATTTCGATGGAATTTTTGATTTTTTGGGGGTGGTCACGAATTAACCTCCTTTTAGCTCTAGGACGCTTAGTTTAGGAGATATGAGCAAAAGAAGTTTTTCATATAAAAATTTGATTTTTTTTAAGATTTCGATGGAATTTTTGATTTTTTGGGGGTGGTCACGAATTAACCTCCTTTTGGCTCTAGGACGCATAGTTTAGGAGATATGAGCAAAAGAAGTTTTTCATATAAAAAATTGATTTTTTTTTAGATTTCGATGGAATTTTTGATTTTTTGAGGGTGGTCAGGAATTAACCTCCTTTTGGCTCTAGGATGCTTAGTTTAGGAGATATGATCAAAAGAAGTTTTTCATATAAAAATTTGATTTTTTTTAAGATTTCGATGGAATTTTTGATTTTTTGAGGGTGGTCAGGAATTAACCTCATTTTGGCTCTAGGACGCTTAGTTTAGGAGATATGAGCAAAAGAAGTTTTTCATATAAAAATTTGAATTTTTTTAAGATTTCGATGGAATTTTTGATTTTTTGGGGGTGGTCACGAATTAACCTCCTTTTGGCAGTTTTTCATATACAAATTTGAATTTTTTTAAGATTTCGATGGAATTTTTGATTTTTTTGGGGTGGTCACGAATTAACCTCCTTTTGGCTCTAGGACGCTTAGTTTAGGAGATATGAGCAAAAGAAGTTTTTCATATCAAAATTTGAATTTTTTTAAGATTTCGATGGAATTTTTGATTTTTTGGGTGTGGTCACGAATTAACTCCTTTTGGCTCTAGGACGCATAGTTTAGGAGATATGAGCAAAAGAAGTTTTTCATATAAAAATTTGATTTTTTTTTAGATTTCGATGGAATTTTTGATTTTTTGAGGGTGGTCACGAATTAACCTCCTTTTGGCTCTAGGACGCATAGTTTAGGAGATATGAGCAAAAGAAGTTTTTCATATACAAATTTGAATTTTTTTAAGATTTCGATGGAATTTTTGATTTTTTGAGGGTGGTCACGAATTAACCTCCTTTTGGCTCTAGGACGCATAGTTTAGGAGATATGAGCAAAAGAAGTTTTTCATATCAATATTCGATTTTTTTTAAGATTTCGATGGAATTTTTGATTTTTTGGGGGTGGTCACGAATTAACCTCCTTTTGGCTCTAGGACGCTTAGTTTAGGAGATATGAGCAAAAGAAGTTTTTCATATAAAAATTTGATTTTTTTTAAGATTTCGATGGAATTTTTGATTTTTTGGGGGTGGTCACGAATTAACCTCCTTTTGGCTCTAGGACGCATAGTTTAGGAGATATGAGCAAAAGAAGTTTTTCATATAAAAATTTGAATTTTTTTAAGATTTCGATGGAATTTTTGATTTTTTGGGGGTGGTCACGAATTAACCTCCTTTTGGCTCTAGGACGCATAGTTTAGGAGATATGAGCAAAAGAAGTTTTTCATATAAAAATTTGAATTTTTTTAAGATTTCGATGGAATTTTTGATTTTTTGGGTGTGGTCACGAATTAACCTCCTTTTGGCTCTAGGACGCATAGTTTAGGAGATATGAGCAAAAGAAGTTTTTCATATAAAAATTTGAATTTTTTTAAGATTTCGATGGAATTTTTGATTTTTTTGGGGTGGTCACGAATTAACCTCCTTTTGGCTCTAGGACGCTTAGTTTAGGAGATATGAGCAAAAGAAGTTTTTCATATAAAAATTTGATTTTTTTTAAGATTTCGATGGAATTTTTGTTTTTTTGTGGGTGGTCACGAATTAACCTCCTTTTGGCTCTAGGACGCTTAGTTTAGGAGATATGAGCAAAAGAAGTTTTTCATATAAAAATTTGATTTTTTTTAAGATTTCGATGGAATTTTTGTTTTTTTGTGGGTGGTCACGAATTAACCTCCTTTTGGCTCTAGGACGCTTAGTTTAGGAGATATGAGCAAAAGAAGTTTTTCATATAAAAATTTGATTTTTTTTAAGATTTCGATGGAATTTTTGATTTTTTGGGGGTGGTCACGAATTAACCTCCTTTTGGCTCTAGGACGCATAGTTTAGGAGATATGAGCAAAAGAAGTTTTTCATATAAAAATTTGAATTTTTTTAAGATTTCGATGGAATTTTTGATTTTTTGGGGGTGGTCACGAATTAACCTCCTTTTGGCTCTAGGACGCTTAGTTTAGGAGATATGAGCAAAAGAAGTTTTTCATATAAAAATTTGATTTTTTTTAAGATTTCGATGGAATTTTTGTTTTTTTGTGGGTGGTCACGAATTAACCTCCTTTTGGCTCTAGGACGCTTAGTTTAGGAGATATGAGCAAAAGAAGTTTTTCATATAAAAATTTGATTTTTTTTAAGATTTCGATGGAATTTTTGATTTTTTGGGGGTTGTCACGAATTAACCTCCTTTTGGCTCTAGGACGCTTAGTTTAGGAGATATGAGCAAAAGAAGTTTTTCATATAAAAATTTGATTTTTTTTAAGATTTCGATGGAATTTTTGTTTTTTTGTGGGTGGTCACGAATTAACCTCCTTTTGGCTCTAGGACGCTTAGTTTAGGAGATATGAGCAAAAGAAGTTTTTCATATAAAAATTTGATTTTTTTTAAGATTTCGATGGAATTTTTGTTTTTTTGTGGGTGGTCACGAATTAACCTCCTTTTGGCTCTAGGACGCTTAGTTTAGGAGATATGAGCAAAAGAAGTTTTTCATATAAAAATTTGATTTTTTTTAAGATTTCGATGGAATTTTTGATTTTTTGGTCACGAATTAACCTCCTTTTGGCTCTAGGACGCATAGTTTGGGAGATATGAGCAAAAGAAGTTTGTCATATAAAAATTTTAATTTTTTTAAGATTTCGATGGAATTTTTGATTTTTTGGGGGTGGTCACGAATTAACCTCCTTTTGGCTCTAGGACGCTTAGTTTAGGAGATATGAGCAAAAGAAGTTTTTCATATAAAAATTTGATTTTTTTTAAGATTTCGATGGAATTTTTGATTTTTTGGGGGTGGTCACGAATTAACCTCCTTTTGGCTCTAGGACGCATAGTTTAGGAGATATGAGCAAAAGAAGTTTTTCATATAAAAATTTGAATTTTTTTAAGATTTCGATGGAATTTTTGATTTTTTTGGGGTGGTCACGAATTAACCTCCTTTTGGCTCTAGGACGCTTAGTTTAGGAGATATGAGCAAAAGAAGTTTTTCATATAAAAATTTGATTTTTTTTAAGATTTCGATGGAATTTTTGTTTTTTTGTGGGTGGTCACGAATTAACCTCCTTTTGGCTCTAGGACGCTTAGTTTAGGAGATATGAGCAAAAGAAGTTTTTCATATAAAAATTTGATTTTTTTTTAAGATTTCGATGGAATTTTTGATTTTTTGGGGGTTGTCACGAATTAACCTCCTTTTGGCTCTAGGACGCTTAGTTTAGGAGATATGAGCAAAAGAAGTTTTTCATATAAAAATTTGATTTTTTTTAAGATTTCGATGGAATTTTTGATTTTTTGGGGGTGGTCACGAATTAACCTTCTTTTGGCTCTAGGACGCATAGTTTAGGAGATATGAGCAAAAGAAGTTTTTCATATAAAAATTTGAATTTTTTTAAGATTTCGATGGAATTTTTGATTTTTTGGGGGTGGTCACGAATTAACCTCCTTTTGGCTCTAGGACGCTTAGTTTAGGAGATATGAGCAAAAGAAGTTTTTCATATAAAAATTTGATTTTTTTTAAGATTTCGATGGAATTTTTGATTTTTTGGGGGTGGTCACGAATTAACCTCCTTTTGGCTCTAGGACGCATAGTTTGGGAGATATGAGCAAAAGAAGTTTTTCATATAAAAATTTGAATTTTTTTAAGATTTCGATGGAATTTTTGATTTTTTGGGGGTGGTCACGAATTAACCTCCTTTTGGCTCTAGGACGCTTAGTTTAGGAGATATGAGCAAAAGAAGTTTTTCATATAAAAATTTGATTTTTTTTAAGATTTCGATGGAATTTTTGATTTTTTGGGGGTGGTCACGAATTAACCTCCTTTTGGCTCTAGGACGCATAGTTTAGGAGATATGAGCAAAAGAAGTTTTTCATATACAAATTTGAATTTTTTTAAGATTTCGATGGAATTTTTGATTTTTTTGGGGTGGTCACGAATTAACCTCCTTTTGGCTCTAGGACGCTTAGTTTAGGAGATATGAGCAAAAGAAGTTTTTCATATCAATATTCGATTTTTTTTAAGATTTCGATGGAATTTTTGATTTTTTGGGGGTGGTCACGAATTAACCTCCTTTTGGCTCTAGGACGCTTAGTTTAGGAGATATGAGCAAAAGAAGTTTTTCATATAAAAATTTGATTTTTTTTAAGATTTCGATGGAATTTTTGTTTTTTTGTGGGTGGTCACGAATTAACCTCCTTTTGGCTCTAGGACGCATAGTTTAGGAGATATGAGCAAAAGAAGTTTTTCATATAAAAATTTGATTTTTTTTAAGATTTCGATGGAATTTTTGATTTTTTGGGGGTGGTCACGAATTAACCTCCTTTTGGCTCTAGGACGCATAGTTTAGGAGATATGAGCAAAAGAAGTTTTTCATATAAAAATTTGAATTTTTTTAAGATTTCGATGGAATTTTTGATTTTTTGGGGGTGGTCACGAATTAACCTCCTTTTGGCTCTAGGACGCTTAGTTTAGGAGATATGAGCAAAAGAAGTTTTTCATATAAAAATTTGATTTTTTTTAAGATTTCGATGGAATTTTTGATTTTTTGGGGGTGGTCACGAATTAACCTCCTTTTGGCTCTAGGACGCTTAGTTTAGGAGATATGAGCAAAAGAAGTTTTTCATATAAAAATTTGAATTTTTTTAAGATTTCGATGGAATATTTGATTTTTTGGGGGTGGTCACGAATTAACCTCCTTTTGGCTCTAGGACGCATAGTTTAGGAGATATGAGCAAAAGAAGTTTTTCATATAAAAATTTGAATTTTTTTAAGATTTCGATGGAATTTTTGATTTTTTGGGGGTGGTCACGAATTAACCTCCTTTTGGCTCTAGGACGCATAGTTTAGGAGATATGAGCAAAAGAAATTTTTCATATACAAATTTGAATTTTTTTAAGATTTCGATTGAATTTTTGATTTTTTGGGGGTGGTCTCGAATTAACCTCCTTTTGGCTCTAGGACGCTTAGTTTAGGAGATATGAGCAAAAGAAGTTTTTCATATAAAAATTTGATTTTTTTTAAGATTTCGATGGAATTTTTGATTTTTTGGGGGTGGTCACGAATTAACCTCCTTTTGGCTCTAGGACGCATAGTTTAGGAGATATGAGCAAAAGAAGTTTTTCATATACAAATTTGAATTTTTTTAAGATTTCGATTGAATTTTTGATTTTTTGGGGGTGGTCACGAATTAACCTCCTTTTGGCTCTAGGACGCTTAGTTTAGGAGATATGAGCAAAAGAAGTTTTTCATATAAAAATTTGATTTTTTTTAAGATTTCGATGGAATTTTTGATTTTTTTGGGGTGGTCACGAATTAACTTCCTTTTGGCTCTAGGACGCTTAGTTTAGGAGATATGAGCAAAAGAAGTTTTTCATATCAAAATTCGATTTTTTTTAAGATTTCGATGGAATTTTTGTTTTTTTGTGGGTGGTCACGAATTAACCTCCTTTTGGCTCTAGGACGCTTAGTTTAGGAGATATGAGCAAAAGAAGTTTTTCATATAAAAATTTGATTTTTTTTAAGATTTCGATGGAATTTTTGTTTTTTTGTGGGTGGTCACGAATTAACCTCCTTTTGGCTCTAGGACGCTTAGTTTAGGAGATATGAGCAAAAGAAGTTTTTCATATAAAAATTTGATTTTTTTTAAGATTTCGATGGAATTTTTGATTTTTTGGGGGTGGTCACGAATTAACCTCCTTTTGGCTCTAGGACGCATAGTTTAGGAGATATGAGCAAAAGAAGTTTTTCATATAAAAATTTGAATTTTTTTAAGATTTCGATGGAATTTTTGATTTTTTGGGGGTGGTCACGAATTAACCTCCTTTTGGCTCTAGGACGCTTAGTTTAGGAGATATGAGCAAAAGAAGTTTTTCATATAAAAATTTGATTTTTTTTAAGATTTCGATGGAATTTTTGTTTTTTTGTGGGTGGTCACGAATTAACCTCCTTTTGGCTCTAGGACGCTTAGTTTAGGAGATATGAGCAAAAGAAGTTTTTCATATAAAAATTTGATTTTTTTTAAGATTTCGATGGAATTTTTGATTTTTTGGGGGTGGTCACGAATTAACCTTCTTTTGGCTCTAGGACGCATAGTTTAGGAGATATGAGCAAAAGAAGTTTTTCATATAAAAATTTGAATTTTTTTAAGATTTCGATGGAATTTTTGATTTTGTGGGGGTGGTCACGAATTAACCTCCTTTTGGCTCTAGGACGCTTAGTTTAGGAGATATGAGCAAAAGAAGTTTTTCATATAAAAATTTGAATTTTTTTAAGATTTCGATGGAATATTTGATTTTTTGGGGGTGGTCACGAATTAACCTCCTTTTGGCTCTAGGACGCATAGTTTAGGAGATATGAGCAAAAGAAGTTTTTCATATAAAAATTTGAATTTTTTTAAGATTTCGATGGAATTTTTGATTTTTTGGGGGTGGTCACGAATTAACCTCCTTTTGGCTCTAGGACGCATAGTTTAGGAGATATGAGCAAAAGAAATTTTTCATATACAAATTTGAATTTTTTTAAGATTTCGATTGAATTTTTGATTTTTTGGGGGTGGTCTCGAATTAACCTCCTTTTGGCTCTAGGACGCTTAGTTTAGGAGATATGAGCAAAAGAAGTTTTTCATATAAAAATTTGATTTTTTTTAAGATTTCGATGGAATTTTTGATTTTTTGGGGGTGGTCACGAATTAACCTCCTTTTGGCTCTAGGACGCATAGTTTAGGAGATATGAGCAAAAGAAGTTTTTCATATACAAATTTGAATTTTTTTAAGATTTCGATTGAATTTTTGATTTTTTGGGGGTGGTCACGAATTAACCTCCTTTTGGCTCTAGGACGCTTAGTTTAGGAGATATGAGCAAAAGAAGTTTTTCATATAAAAATTTGATTTTTTTTTAAGATTTCGATGGAATTTTTGATTTTTTTGGGGTGGTCACGAATTAACTTCCTTTTGGCTCTAGGACGCTTAGTTTAGGAGATATGAGCAAAAGAAGTTTTTCATATCAAAATTCGATTTTTTTTAAGATTTCGATGGAATTTTTGATTTTTTGGGGGTGGTCACGAATTAACCTCCTTTTGGCTCTAGGACGCTTAGTTTAGGAGATATGAGCAAAAGAAGTTTTTCATATAAAAATTTGATTTTTTTTTAGATTTCGATGGAATTTTTGATTTTTTGGGGGTGGTCACGAATTAACCTCCTTTTGGCTCTAGGACGCTTAGTTTAGGAGATATGAGCAAAAGAAGTTTTTCATATAAAAATTTGATTTTTTTTAAGATTTCGATGGAATTTTTGATTTTTTGGGGGTGGTCACGAATTAACCTCCTTTTGGCTCTAGGACGCTTAGTTTAGGAGATATGAGCAAAAGAAGTTTTTCATATAAAAATTTGAATTTTTTTAAGATTTCGATGGAATATTTGATTTTTTGGGGGTGGTCACGAATTAACCTCCTTTTGGCTCTAGGACGCATAGTTTAGGAGATATGAGCAAAAGAAGTTTTTCATATAAAAATTTGAATTTTTTTAAGATTTCGATGGAATTTTTGATTTTTTGGGGGTGGTCACGAATTAACCTCCTTTTGGCTCTAGGACGCATAGTTTAGGAGATATGAGCAAAAGAAATTTTTCATATACAAATTTGAATTTTTTTAAGATTTCGATTGAATTTTTGATTTTTTGGGGGTGGTCTCGAATTAACCTCCTTTTGGCTCTAGGACGCTTAGTTTAGGAGATATGAGCAAAAGAAGTTTTTCATATAAAAATTTGATTTTTTTTAAGATTTCGATGGAATTTTTGATTTTTTGGGGGTGGTCACGAATTAACCTCCTTTTGGCTCTAGGACGCATAGTTTAGGAGATATGAGCAAAAGAAGTTTTTCATATACAAATTTGAATTTTTTTAAGATTTCGATTGAATTTTTGATTTTTTGGGGGTGGTCACGAATTAACCTCCTTTTGGCTCTAGGACGCTTAGTTTAGGAGATATGAGCAAAAGAAGTTTTTCATATAAAAATTTGATTTTTTTTAAGATTTCGATGGAATTTTTGATTTTTTTGGGGTGGTCACGAATTAACTTCCTTTTGGCTCTAGGACGCTTAGTTTAGGAGATATGAGCAAAAGAAGTTTTTCATATCAAAATTCGATTTTTTTTAAGATTTCGATGGAATTTTTGATTTTTTGGGGGTGGTCACGAATTAACCTCCTTTTGGCTCTAGGACGCTTAGTTTAGGAGATATGAGCAAAAGAAGTTTTTCATATAAAAATTTGATTTTTTTTTTAGATTTCGATGGAATTTTTGATTTTTTGAGGGTGGTCACGAATTAACCTCCTTTTGGCTCTAGGACGCATAGTTTAGGAGATATGAGCAAAAGAAGTTTTTCATATACAAATTTGAATTTTTTTAAGATTTCGATGGAATTTTTGATTTTTTTGGGGTGGTCACGAATTAACCTCCTTTTGGCTCTAGGACGCTTAGTTTAGGAGATATGAGCAAAAGAAGTTTTTCATATCAAAATTCGATTTTTTTTAAGATTTCGATGGAATTTTTGATTTTTTGGGGGTGGTCACGAATTAACCTCCTTTTGGCTCTAGGACGCTTAGTTTAGGAGATATGAGCAAAAGAAGTTTTTCATATAAAAATTTGATTTTTTTTAAGATTTCGATGGATTTTTTGTTTTTTTGTGGGTGGTCACGAATTAACCTCCTTTTGGCTCTAGGACGCTTAGTTTAGGAGATATGAGCAAAAGAAGTTTTTCATATAAAAATTTGATTTTTTTTAAGATTTCGATGGAATTTTTGATTTTTTGGGGGTGGTCACGAATTAACCTCCTTTTGGCTCTAGGACGCATAGTTTAGGAGATATGAGCAAAAGAAGTTTTTCATATAAAAATTTGAATTTTTTTAAGATTTCGATGGAATTTTTGATTTTTTGGGGGTGGTCAAGAATTAACCTCCTTTTGTCTCTAGGACGCATAGTTTAGGAGATATGAGCAAAAGAAGTTTTTCATATAAAAATTTGAATTTTTTTAAGATTTCGATGGAATTTTTGATTTTTTTGGGGTGGTCACGAATTAACTTCCTTTTGGCTCTAGGACGCATAGTTTAGGAGATATGAGCAAAAGAAGTTTTTCATATCAAAATTCGATTTTTTTAAGATTTCGATGGAATTTTTGATTTTTTGGGGGTGGTCACGAATTAACCTCCTTTTGGCTCTAGGACGCATAGTTTAGGAGATATGAGCAAAAGAAGTTTTTCATATACAAATTTGAATTTTTTTAAGATTTCGATTGAATTTTTGATTTTTTGGGGGTGGTCTCGAATTAACCTCCTTTTGGCTCTAGGACGCTTAGTTTAGGAGATATGAGCAAAAGAAGTTTTTCATATAAAAATTTGATTTTTTTTAAGATTTCGATGGAATTTTTGATTTTTTGGGGGTGGTCACGAATTAACCTCCTTTTGGCTCTAGGACGCATAGTTTAGGAGATATGAGCAAAAGAAGTTTTTCATATACAAATTTGAATTTTTTATACCCACCACCATAGAATGGTGACGGGGGTATAATAAGTTTGTCATTCCGTTTGTAACGCATCGAAATATCGATTTCCGACTATATAAAGTATATATATTCTTGATCAGGGAGAAATTCTAAGACGATATAACGATGTCCGTCTGTCCGTCTGTCTGTCTGTCTGTCTGTCTGTCTGTTGTAATCACGCTACAGTCTTCAATAATGAAGCAATCGCGCTGAAATTTTGCACAAACTCGTCGTTTGTCTGCAGGCAGGTCAAGTTCGAAGATGGGCTATATCGGTCCAGGTTTTGATATAGTCCCCATATAAACCGACCTCCCGATTTGGGGTCTTGGGCTTATAGAAATCGTAGTTTTTATCCAATTTGCCTGAAATTAGAAATGTAGAGGTATTTTATGACCATAAAGGGGTGTGCCAAAAATGGTGAGTATCGGTCCATGTTTTGGTATAGCCCCCATATAGACCGATCTCCCGATTTTACTTCTTGGGCTTATAGAAACCGCAGTTTTTATTCAATTTACCTGAATTTGGAAATCTAGAGGTATTGTAAGACCACAAATACGTGTGCCAAAAATTGTGAGTATCGGACAATATTTTGGTATAGCCCCCATATAGACCGATCTCCCGATTTTATTTCTTGGGCTTATAGAAACCGCAGTTTTTATTCAATTTACCTGAAATAGGAAATCTAGAAGTATTGTAGGACCACAAATACGTATGCCAAAAATTGTGAGTATCGGTCCATGTTTTGGTATGGTCCCCATATAAAAGGACCTCCCGATTTGGGGTCTTGGGCTTATAGAAACCGTAGTTTTTATCCAATTTGTCTGAAATAGGAAATCTAGTGGTATTTTAGGATCATAAAGAGGTGTGCCGAAAATGGTAAGTATCGGTCCATATTTGGTATAGCCCCCATATAGACCGATTTCCCGATTTTAATTCTTGGGCTTCTAGAATCCGAAGTTTTTATCCTATTTGCCTGAAATTGGAAATCTAGTGGTATTTTAGGACCATAAAGAGGTGTGCCGAAAATGGTGAGTATCGGTCCATATTTTGGTATAGCCCCCATATAGACCGATCTCCCGATTTTACTTCTTGGGCTTATAGAAACCGCAGTTTTTATTCAATTTACCTGAAATTGGAAATCTAGAGGTATTGTAGGACCACAAATACGTGTGCCAAAAATTGTGAGTATCGGTCCATGTTTTGGTGTGGTCCCTATATAAAACGACCTCCCGATTTGGGGTCTTGGGCTTATAGAATCCGTAGTTTAAATACAATTTGTCTGAAATTGGAAATTTATAGGTATTTGAGGACCATAAAGGGGTGTGCCAAAAATGGTGAGTATCGGTCCATGTTTTGGTATAGCCCCCATATAGACCGATATCCCGATTTTACTTCTTGGGTTTCTAGAATCCGTAGTTTTTATGCGATTTGCCTGAAATTGTAAATATTATTTTAGGCTCCCAAAAACGTGTATCGGATTAAGTTTTTATCGGTCCTTTTGGTAATGCCTCCATATAGACCGACTTCATTTCTTGAGGGTATAGAAGGCGCACTGATCATGAAAATTGCTTGAAACTCTATGTAAAATTTTCAGATTTCAGATACTTCTCGGGTGAAAATCTACAGATTTAAGATTTCAAAGCAAGGCGTTATTTTATAATTTTCTTGCACACTTACAAGAGATGTTAATGATTCCTCTAAAACTCAAACAAAAATGGTTCTTATAAATCCAGAATCTGATATAGTCCTCATAGGTGAAATCTTTAAATTTATCTTCGGGAAGTGTCCTCAAGTCCTCAATCCCTCCTGAAATTTCAAAGGAAATCCTAATATTTGGTTCATGGTGGTGGGTATTTAAGATTCGGCCCGGCCGAACTTAGTGCTGTATATACTTGTTTAAGATTTCGATTGAATTTTTGATTTTTTGGGGGTGGTCACGAATTAACCTCCTTTTGGCTCTAGGACGCTTAGTTTAGGAGATATGAGCAAAAGAAGTTTTTCATATAAAAATTTGATTTTTTTTAAGATTTCGATGGAATTTTTGATTTTTTTGGGGTGGTCACGAATTAACTTCCTTTTGGCTCTAGGACGCTTAGTTTAGGAGATATGAGCAAAAGAAGTTTTTCATATCAAAATTCGATTTTTTTTAAGATTTCGATGGAATTTTTGATTTTTTGGGGGTGGTCACGAATTAACCTCCTTTTGGCTCTAGGACGCTTAGTTTAGGAGATATGAGCAAAAGAAGTTTTTCATATAAAAATTTGATTTTTGTTAAGATTTCGATGGAATTTTTGTTTTTTTGTGGGTGGTCACGAATTAACCTCCTTTTGGCTCTAGGACGCTTAGTTTAGGAGATATGAGCAAAAGAAGTTTTTCATATAAAAATTTGTTTTTTTTAAGATTTCGATGGAATTTTTGATTTTTTGGGGGTGGTCACGAATTAACCTCCTTTTGGCTCTAGGACGCATAGTTTAGGAGATATGAGCAAAAGAAGTTTTTCATATAAAAATTTGAATTTTTTTAAGATTTCGATGGAATTTTTGATTTTTTGGGGGTGGTCACGAATTAACCTCCTTTTGGCTCTAGGACGCTTAGTTTAGGAGATATGAGCAAAAGAAGTTTTTCATATAAAAATTTGATTTTTTTTAAGATTTCGATGGGATTTTTGATTTTTTGGGGGTGGTCACGAATTAACCTCCTTTTGGCTCTAGGACGCTTAGTTTAGGAGATATGAGCAAAAGAAGATTTTCATATAAAAATTTGAATTTTTTTAAGATTTCGATGGAATTTTTGATTTTTTGGGGGTGGTCACGAATTAACCTCCTTTTGGCTCTAGGACGCATAGTTTAGGAGATATGAGCAAAAGAAGTTTTTCATATAAAAATTTGAATTTTTTTAAGATTTCGATGGAATTTTTGATTTTTTGGGGGTGGTCACGAATTAACCTCCTTTTGGCTCTAGGACGCATAGTTTAGGAGATATGAGCAAAAGAAGTTTTTCATATACAAATTTGAATTTTTTTAAGATTTCGATTGAATTTTTGATTTTTTGGGGGTGGTCACGAATTAACCTCCTTTTGGCTCTAGGACGCTTAGTTTAGGAGATATGAGCAAAAGAAGTTTTTCATATAAAAATTTGATTTTTTTTAAGATTTCGATGGAATTTTTGATTTTTTGGGGGTGGTCACGAATTAACCTCCTTTTGGCTCTAGGACGCATAGTTTAGGAGATATGAGCAAAAGAAGTTTTTCATATAAAAATTTGAATTTTTTTAAGATTTCGATGGAATTTTTGATTTTTTGGGGGTGGTCACGAATTAACCTCCTTTTGGCTCTAGGACGCATAGTTTAGGAGATATGAGCAAAAGAAGTTTTTCATATACAAATTTGAATTTTTTTAAGATTTCGATTGAATTTTTGATTTTTTGGGGGTGGTCACGAATTAACCTCCTTTTGGCTCTAGGACGCTTAGTTTAGGAGATATGAGCAAAAGAAGTTTTTCATATAAAAATTTGATTTTTTTTAAGATTTCGATGGAATTTTTGATTTTTTGGGGGTGGTCACGAATTAACCTCCTTTTGGCTCTAGGACGCATAGTTTAGGAGATATGAGCAAAAGAAGTTTTTCATATAAAAATTTGAATTTTTTTAAGATTTCGATGGAATTTTTGATTTTTTGGGGGTGGTCACGAATTAACCTCCTTTTGGCTCTAGGACGCATAGTTTAGGAGATATGAGCAAAAGAAGTTTTTCATATAAAAATTTGAATTTTTTTAAGATTTCGATGGAATTTTTGATTTTTTGGGGGTGGTCACGAATTAACCTCCTTTTGGCTCTAGGACGCATAGTTTAGGAGATATGAGCAAAAGAAGTTTTTCATATACAAATTTGAATTTTTTTAAGATTTCGATTGAATTTTTGATTTTTTGGGGGTGGTCACGAATTAACCTCCTTTTGGCTCTAGGACGCTTAGTTTAGGAGATATGAGCAAAAGAAGTTTTTCATATAAAAATTTGATTTTTTTTAAGATTTCGATGGAATTTTTGATTTTTTGGGGGTGGTCACGAATTAACCTCCTTTTGGCTCTAGGACGCTTAGTTTAGGAGATATGAGCAAAAGAAGTTTTTCATATAAAAATTTGAATTTTTTTAAAATTTCGATTGAATTTTTGATTTTTTGGGGGTGGTCACGAATTAACCTCCTTTTGGCTCTAGGACGCATAGTTTAGGAGATATGAGCAAAAGAAGTTTTTCATATAAAAATTTGAATTTTTTAAGATTTCGATGGGATTTTTGATTTTTTGGGGGTGGTCACGAATTAACCTCCTTTTGGCTCTAGGACGCATAGTTTAGGAGATATGAGCAAAAGAAGTTTTTCATATACAAATTTGAATTTTTTTAAGATTTCGATTGAATTTTTGATTTTTTGGGGGTGGTCACGAATTAACCTCCTTTTGGCTCTAGGACGCTTAGTTTAGGAGATATGAGCAAAAGAAGTTTTTCATATAAAAATTTGATTTTTTTAAGATTTCGATGGAATTTTTGATTTTTTGGGGGTGGTCACGAATTAACCTCCTTTTGGCTCTAGGACGCATAGTTTAGGAGATATGAGCAAAAGAAGTTTTTCATATAAAAATTTGATTTTTTTTAAGATTTCGATGGAATTTTTGATTTTTTGGGGGTGGTCACGAATTAACCTCCTTTTGGCTCTAGGACGCATAGTTTAGGAGATATGAGCAAAAGAAGTTTTTCATATAAAAATTTGAATTTTTTAAGATTTCGATGGGATTTTTGATTTTTTGGGGGTGGTCACGAATTAACCTCCTTTTGGCTCTAGGACGCTTAGTTTAGGAGATATGAGCAAAAGAAGTTTTTCATATACAAATTTGAATTTTTTTAAGATTTCGATGGAATTTTTGATTTTTTTGGGGTGGTCACGAATTAACCTCCTTTTGGCTCTAGGACGCTTAGTTTAGGAGATATGAGCAAAAGAAGTTTTTCATATCAAAATTCGATTTTTTTTAAGATTTCGATGGAATTTTTGATTTTTTGGGGGTGGTCACGAATTAACCTCCTTTTGGCTCTAGGACGCTTAGTTTAGGAGATATGAGCAAAAGAAGCTTGTCATATAAAAATTTGAATTTTTTTAAGATTTCGATGGAATTTTTGATTTTTTGGGGGTGGTCACGAATTAACCTCCTTTTGGCTCTAGGACGCATAGTTTAGGAGATATGAGCAAAAGAAGTTTTTCATATAAAAATTTGATTTTTTTTTAGATTTCGATGGAATTTTTGATTTTTTGAGGGTGTTCACGAATTAACCTCCTTTTGGCTCTAGGACGCATAGTTTAGGAGATATGAGCAAAAGAAGTTTTTCATATACAAATTTGAATTTTTTTAAGATTTCGATGGAATTTTTGATTTTTTTGGGGTGGTCACGAATTAACCTCCTTTTGGCTCTAGGACGCTTAGTTTAGGAGATATGAGCAAAAGAAGTTTTTCATATCAAAATTCGATTTTTTTTAAGATTTCGATGGAATTTTTGATTTTTTGGGGGTGGTCACGAATTAACCTCCTTTTGGCTCTAGGACGCTTAGTTTAGGAGATATGAGCAAAAGAAGTTTTTCATATAAAAATTTGATGTTTTTTAAGATTTCGATGGAATTTTTGTTTTTTTGTGGGTGGTCACGAATTAACCTCCTTTTGGCTCTAGGACGCTTAGTTTAGGAGATATGAGCAAAAGAAGTTTTTCATATAAAAATGTGATTTTTTTTAAGATTTCGATGGAATTTTTGATTTTTTGGGGGTGGTCACGAATTAACCTCCTTTTGGCTCTAGGACGCATAGTTTAGGAGATATGAGCAAAAGAAGTTTTTCATATAAAAATTTGAATTTTTTTAAGATTTCGATGGAATTTTTGATTTTTTGGGGGTGGTCACGAATTAACCTCCTTTTGGCTCTAGGACGCTTAGTTTAGGAGATATGAGCAAAAGAAGTTTTTCATATAAAAATTTGATTTTTTTAAGATTTCGATGGAATTTTTGATTTTTTGGGGGTGGTCACGAATTAACCTCCTTTTGGCTCTAGGACGCTTAGTTTAGGAGATATGAGCAAAAGAAGTTTTTCATATAAAAATTTGAATTTTTTTAAGATTTCGATGGAATTTTTGATTTTTTGGGGGTGGTCACGAATTAACCTCCTTTTGGCTCTAGGACGCTTAGTTTAGGAGATATGAGCAAAAGAAGTTTTTCATATAAAAATTTGATTTTTTTAAAGATTTCGATGGAATTTTTGATTTTTTGGGGGTGGTCACGAATTAACCTCCTTTTGGCTCTAGGACGCTTAGTTTAGGAGATATGAGCAAAAGAAGTTTTTCATATAAAAATTTGAATTTTTTTAAGATTTCGATGGAATTTTTGATTTTTTGGGGGTGGTCACGAATTAACCTCCTTTTGGCTCTAGGACGCTTAGTTTAGGAGATATGAGCAAAAGAAGTTTTTCATATAAAAATTTGATTTTTTTAAGATTTCGATGGAATTTTTGATTTTTTGGGGGTGGTCACGAATTAACCTCCTTTTGGCTCTAGGACGCTTAGTTTAGGAGATATGAGCAAAAGAAGTTTTTCATATAAAAATTTGAATTTTTTTAAGATTTCGATGGAATTTTTGATTTTTTGGGGGTGGTCACGAATTAACCTCCTTTTGGCTCTAGGACGCTTAGTTTAGGAGATATGAGCAAAAGAAGTTTTTCATATAAAAATTTGAATTTTTTTAAGATTTCGATGGAATTTTTGATTTTTTGGGGGTGGTCACGAATTAACCTCCATTTGGCTCTAGGACGCATAGTTTAGGAGATATGAGCACAAGAAGTTTTTCATATAAAAATTTGATTTTTTTTTAGATTTCGATGGAATTTTTGATTTTTTGAGGGTGGTCACGAATTAAGCTCCTTTTGGCTCTAGGACGCATAGTTTAGGAGATATGAGCAAAAGAAGTTTTTCATATAAAAATTTGAATTTTTTTAAGATTTCGATGGAATTTTTGATTTTTTGGGGGTGGTCACGAATTAACCTCCTTTTGGCTCTAGGACGCTTAGTTTAGGAGATATGAGCAAAAGAAGTTTTTCATATCAAAATTCGATTTTTTTTAAGATTTCGATGGAATTTTTGATTTTTTGGGGGTGGTCACGAATTAACCTCCTTTTGGCTCTAGGACGCTTAGTTTAGGAGATATGAGCAAAAGAAGTTTTTCATATAAAAATTTGAATTTTTTTAAGATTTCGATGGAATTTTTGATTTTTTGGGGGTGGTCACGAATTAACCTCCTTTTTGCTCTAGGACGCATAGTTTAGGAGATATGAGCAAAAGAAGTTTTTCATATAAAAATTTTAATTTTTTTAAGATTTCGATGGAATTTTTGATTTTTTGGGGGTGGTCACGAATTAACCTCCTTTTGGCTCTAGGACGCATAGTTTAGGGATATGAGCAAAAGAAGTTTTTCATATAAAAATTTGATTTTTTTTTAGATTTCGATGGAATTTTTGATTTTTTGAGGGTGGTCACGAATTAAGCTCCTTTTGGCTCTAGGACGCATAGTTTAGGAGATATGAGCAAAAGAAGTTTTTCATATAAAAATTTGAATTTTTTTTAAGATTTCGATGGAATTTTTGATTTTTTGGGGGTGGTCACGAATTAACCTCCTTTTGGCTCTAGGACGCATAGTTTAGGAGATATGAGCAAAAGAAGTTTTTCATATAGTCTGTCTTTGACCTTCTTCGTGAGCAGTCATAAGTCGCGCTTGAATACACTGATTGTGCCGTCGGCAATTAATTAGTAAAGAACCGTTATAAAACTCTCTTTCAGTTTAAATTTTAAGAAAAACAAAAACAAATATCTAATAAAGTGAGAAAGGTATTACGTGTGAAAGAATAACAAAAGATAAATAAGTGAAGTGTTTCTGATAAAAAATTGGATTTTTAAATAAAAAGGAAAAAAAACACAAATAGTTAAAAAAGAAGATATTAAATTTTTATGTTTAATTTGTGATACAAAATGGGTGAACCACCTGACCCTAATCTCTCAATGAGGATTGACAAGACAAAAAAATTAAAAAACATTTCTATGGGACCAAAATATTTGGTAATGAGCAGAGTTAATAGTGAAAATAATACATTATCTCAAGTTTCTCCATTCTTGTTAAAGAAAACAATTGACTATGTTTGTAACGGTGAAATTGAAAGTTGCAAAAAATTAAGAAATGGTAACATTTTGCTAAAAACCAAAAACTTAACTCAAGCAACCAAACTCGTGCAGCTTACATCTCTTACCCCCTCCATTGAAGTAGATGTCAAAGAACACGAATATTTGAACAGTTCTAAAGGCGTTATATATGCAGGTGATTTGATTGGTACGAAAGATGAAGAAATTCTTGAAGAAATGAAGCCTCAGAGTGTCTCTGAGATAAGAAAAATAATGAGAAAAGATGGTGAGCGATTAAATGAAACGGGACTTATCATTCTTACATTTTCGAAGCCAGAACACCCAGAAGAAGTAAAGGTTGGTTACGAAATTACGCCTGTTCGTACATTTATTCCCTTTCCCCTGAGATGTTTCAAGTGTTTTAAATTTGGTCACCCAACAAAATATTGTAATGCAGAGAAAAAATGCTGCAATTGCTCTTTGCCATTCCATACAGATCCAGAGAAAAACGAATTGTGTCAAAATGAGAAACGCTGCATCAATTGTGATGTCCATAATATGGAGAATAAGAACCACAACACAATGGATAAAAAATGTCCAATATTCTTAAAAGAGAAAGAGATCCAAGCAATAAAAACAACTAAAAAAGTCGACAACAAAAAAGCAAGAGAAATATATCACGAAAGACATCAAACCCACTCTTCCTTCGCTTCTGTAGTCCGACCATCGGTTAGCTATAGCAACATTGATATGTTTGAGAAAAGTATGACGTCATCAAACCTTGCATCGGGCTCCATGCCCCCATCGAACATGTCCACTCATACCAGTTGTTCAAACCATAGCCAACCTACTCCAAGCAGTACACCACACACAGCAACAACAACAACAAAGCACACAACCCCATTGAAATCATCAGCAATAAAAATTGCACCCAAGAATTTGTCTAGACGAAAACAATTGGAGCTCAAAGCCAAACTTCGAAAGACAACAACAACACAAACAACTAAAGCGTCGAAAATAAAAAGCACGCCAATGAAGTCTCCGCTGCCAATGGACATTCTTTTATCAGATGGTGAAGAAATTTTTGATATCACATAGAATTTACTTTTTAATTTTTTATTACATAACTTACTTTAGTTAGTATATTTTAAATAGTTTTCTTTTTTATATATATAGTTTATAATGTCATTAAAAATAATTCAGTGGAACATGAAAGGATATTTAAATAATTATCAAGAATTGCAACTTATCATTAAGTCTCATAGCCCACACATCATTGCTTTGCAGGAAACACATTTACAAACTACAATGGGAATTCCAGTGCCTTTAAATTACACACTTTATAGTAAAAATAGTTCTGATAATTCTTATGGAGGTTCAGCAATTCTGGTCCATGCTCAAATTCAGCATAATGTACACGACATAGAGTCGAATTTTGATATAGTTTCGATAACTGTAGAATCGAAAGTAAAATTTATGATGACATCGGCTTATTTTTCTCCTAGTACGACTTTTGACAAGGACACTCTAGAAGAACTTTTTCCAAATTCGAACCAACAACATTTTGTAGTTGGAGATTTTAACGGCTGGAATCGCCTTTGGGGATCTTCGGCCAATAATAGTAGAGGTAATAAAATTGCCTCATTTTTAAATGATTCTAATTACATTTTGCTCAACGACGGCAGTCCAACACATTTTACCACTCATAGTACGTTTACTCATATTGATTTGACATTTTGTTCTCCAAGACTAGCTTTGGACAGTCAGTGGCAAATCTTAAATGATTTGCACGGGAGTGATCATTATCCGATTTTGACCACACTTTTCCCTCGAGAATTTAGTAAAAATATTAGACTTAAGCCCAGATTTAAGACGGATCTAGCAAACTGGGATGCTTATATGGAAAACGTCAGCAGGTTTAGCGCAGAAATTCCTATATCTGAAGAAGTAAATAAGGAGGCAGCAAATTTGACTAGGATTATACATCGTGCCGCAAATATTTCCATACCACAAAACCATAATAGACAGAGTAGTTTTCAAGTTCCTTGGTGGAATAAAAAGCTAGAAAAATTAAAGAAAGAGCGAAATAGAATGTGGAACATTGTTAAAAGGGACATATCGAGTGTTAATGTTATTAATTTTAAACGGGCAGACGCTATTTTTAAACGGGAATTGAAATTATCTAAGCGATTAAGCTTAGAGAAGTTCACTTCAGAAATTAATTCTAAGACTTCCACTTCGACGGTATGGAGAAATATAAGGCGCTTGTGTGGCGTCAAAATGCGAGCTGGTATTCATTGTATCAGAGCAGAAAATGAGCTTGACAAAGGAATTACCGACAAAGTAGAGATTGCGAATTTGTTTGGAAATTATTGGTCTAATGAGTCGAGGGATAACAATTTTGATCAAACTTTTAAAGAACGGAAATCAGCTATAGACTTATCTATTGATTACGTACCCCTCCGAAGGTCTCGTATTATAGATGGGAACATAACCTATTTAGAGATGAACTCGGTTATTGAAAGTTTTAGGGGAAGGACTCCAGGAGAGGATCGCGTAAATTATGCTATGATTAAGAATTTACCGTATGACGTTAAAAGGAGACTATGTGGGTTATTCGATAATATTTTCCATAGCTATATACCTCAGTCCTACCAGCGAAGTCTTGTAACTCCGGTTTTGAAACCTAATTCCAGCAAAGACATACTGACTAGCTATAGACCCATATCCCTAAACTCATGTTTTTCAAAGGTTCTTGATAAAATTGTTGCGAAAAGACTATGGTGGTTTGTTAATACAAACAAACTTATTAGTAGTCAACAAATCGCATTTAGACAAGGAAAGTCAGTAGCTGATAATGTACTTTATGTAGATAATCTGATTACTGATTCGCTTTCAAGGAAGGGACACTTATCCATAATATCATTAGATTTTGCTAAGGCATTCGATAGAATTGGTGTGCATACGATTATTGACCAGCTTAAGGAATGGAAGCTGGGACCAAACATAATTAAATATATTTTTAATTTCATGACTAAGAGGCAATTTAGGGTTAAAATAGGAAATAATACATCTGATACTTTCAGTTTGAGCAATGAAATACCCCAGGGTTCGCCTATCTCAGTTATTTTATTTTTAATATCTTACGAGAAATTATGTTCCAAGCTTACTCTTTATAAGGATATTTCATTTTGTGCATATGCAGATGATTTTTTAATTATAAAAGAGTTCCGAGGACGATCCAATAGATGCAACTTAGATCCTGTTTTTCGTGAAATATCTGATTGGTCCAAGTATTCTGGTGCTCGACTTTCGATACCGAAAAGTAAGCATCTACACATATGTCGGAAACGTATTTGCACTATATCTGTTCCTTTACGCAATAATTCTATCGAACGAGTCCAGTCTCTGAAGATTTTGGGAGTTACTATTGACTCTCGATACAAATGGCTATCACACATAGAACACTTAATTTCCTCTCTAATGAAGCGGTTAGATATAATTAAATGTCTTTCTTCATTAAAGTTCAAATGTGACATCCTTTCAATTCTAGGAGTTATTAATGCGATGATTAGAAGTAAAATAGTTTATGGTATCTACCTTTACGGTTATACAACCAAGAGAAACTTAGACAAGGTAAAGGCTATATACAACAGCAGTATACGTGTAGCGCTAGGAGCATTCAAATCAACCCCAATCCGTAATTTATATTTTGAAGCTGAAATGCCCTCTATCGAGGACCTTAGATCACATGCTACAGCAAAGCTATATAAATCAATATTATACTCTTACAGCACGCCCAATCATTCGCACTTGAAAAAGATTTTTAGAAGGAAAAGACCTACGAGAATTTAATCGACTAATCAGAAAGTTATTCGAATTTGCAGGCGATATGACTTACCCTATAAGCCATTATCCGTTGATAAATTCAAAAATCCCCCATGGCATTTACAGGATTCTATAATAGAATCATTACGTTTACACAGAAAGGACAATACACCGCAAGAAATATATCAACAGAATTTTAAAGAAATACAAAACAAACTGCAAGAATATAAATTTTTATACACGGACGGATCAAAGGATGAATTTAGTACCGCATTCAGCGTGACTAAAATTGACAGTACCATTACCACATCATTATTACCTTATTATAGCTCTGTATTTACTGCAGAGATTATAGCAATTTTTAAAGCCATACAATACATTAAAGACATAGGTGAGAAACACATAATTTGCACGGATTCTGTATCAGCCATTGATGCAATCAAGAATATCAACAATCGTGATTACTATCCATCCCATATTAGAGGAGAATTGATTGATCATTATCCAAATATAAAAATTATGTGGATTCCCGGTCATGTGGGAATAATCGGAAATGAATATGCGGATTCTATGGCACGTAGTGCCAAATCATCGCCAGTATCAATGATACCAAACTTTAATACAAGAGATATCAACCGGTTATTAAATTCCAAACTTAGAGAGAAAGTTCACTTTGGACTGAATAATACCACAGAATGGTACAAAAAGGTAAACGTTAAGAAAAATACAATTAAGAAACTTGCCCATGCTAATATTGACAGATACGAAATGACCAAAATCGTACGACTAAGACTCGGACATACGTTGATCACACATCAAAAATACATGGATAGAAATAACCCGACCGATTGCCCTCTTTGTCATGTGGAAGATGTTGATGTTGAGCATATATTGGATATATGCCCAAATCTCCACAAAATTAGAACTGAAATATTTAACTCTCAGAAACCTTCATTGGTTTTAAATTATGAAGACAATGATAACACACAGAAACTTCTTGAATTCCTTAGACAAACAAATTTGATGCATTCTATTTAGTTAAGTTAAAATGACTTTTTATGTTCCATTGTGCTTAAGGCCGCCGTTGCCATAGCCCTAATTAATTTAGTTTGTAATTTTAATTATAATCTAAATTTGTAAATAAATAAAATAAAATAAAGTTTTTCATATAAAAATTTGATTTTTTTTTAGATTTCGATGGAATTTTTGATTTTTTGAGGGTGGTCACGAATTAAGCTCCTTTTGGCTCTAGGACGCATAGTTTAGGAGATATGAGCAAAAGAAGTTTTTCATATAAAAATTTGAATTTTTTTAAGATTTCGATGGAATTTTTGATTTTTTGGGGGTGGTCACGAATTAACCTCCTTTTGGCTCTAGGACGCTTAGTTTAGGAGATATGAGCAAAAGAAGTTTTTCATATCAAAATTCGATTTTTTTGTAAGATTTCGATGGAATTTTTGATTTTTTTGGGGGTGGTCACGAATTAACCTCCTTTTGGCTCTAGGACGCTTAGTTTAGGAGATATGAGCAAAAGAAGTTTTTCATATAAAAATTTGAATTTTTTTAAGATTTCGATGGAATTTTTGATTTTTTGGGGGTGGTCACGAATTAACCTCCTTTTGGCTCTAGGACGCTTAGTTTAGGAGATATGAGCAAAAGAAGTTTTTCATATAAAAATTTGATTTTTTTAAAGATTTCGATGGAATTTTTGATTTTTTGGGGGTGGTCACGAATTAACCTCCTTTTGGCTCTAGGACCCTTAGTTTAGGAGATATGAGCAAAAGAAGTTTTTCATATAAAAATTTGAATTTTTTTAAGATTTCGATGGAATTTTTGATTTTTTGGGGGTGGTCACGAATTAACCTCCTTTTTGCTCTAGGACGCATAGTTTAGGAGATATGAGCAAAAGAAGTTTTTCATATAAAAATTTTAATTTTTTTAAGATTTCGATGGAATTTTTGATTTTTTGGGGGTGGTCACGAATTAACCTCCTTTTGGCTCTAGGACGCTTAGTTTAGGAGATATGAGCAAAAGAAGTTTTTCATATAAAAATTTGATTTTTTTTTAGATTTCGATGGAATTTTTGATTTTTTGAGGGTGGTCACGAATTAAGCTCCTTTTGGCTCTAGGACGCATAGTTTAGGAGATATGAGCAAAAGAAGTTTTTCATATAAAAATTTGAATTTTTTTAAGATTTCGATGGAATTTTTGATTTTTTGGTGGTGGTCACGAATTAACCTCCTTTTGGCTCTAGGACGCTTAGTTTAGGAGATATGAGCAAAAGAAGTTTTTCATATCAAAATTCGATTTTTTTTAAGATTTCGATGGAATTTTTGATTTTTTGGGGGTGGTCACGAATTAACCTCCTTTTGGCTCTAGGACGCTTAGTTTAGGAGATATGAGCAAAAGAAGTTTTTCATATAAAAATTTGATTTTTTTAAAGATTTCGATGGAATTTTTGATTTTTTGGGGGTGGTCACGAATTAACCTCCTTTTGGCTCTAGGACGCTTAGTTTAGGAGATATGAGCAAAAGAAGTTTTTCATATAAAAATTTGAATTTTTTTGAGATTTCGATTGAATTTTTGGGGGTGGTCACGAATTAACCTCCTTTTGGCTCTAGGACGCTTAGTTTAGGAGATATGAGCAAAAGAAGTTTTTCATATAAAAATTTGATTTTTTTTAAGATTTCGATGGAATTTTTGATTTTTTGGGGGTGGTCACGAATTAACCTCCTTTTGGCTCTAGGACGCATAGTTTAGGAGATATGAGCAAAAGAAGTTTTTCATATAAAAATTTGAATTTTTTTAAGATTAAGATGGAATTTTTGATTTTTTGGGGGTGGTCACGAATTAACCTCCTTTTGGCTCTAGGACGCATAGTTTAGGAGATATGAGCAAAAGAAGTTTTTCATATAAAAATTTGAATTTTTTTAAGATTTCGATGGAATTTTTGATTTTTGGGGGTGGTCACGAATTAACCTCCTTTTCGCTCTAGGACGCATAGTTTAGGAGATATGAGCAAAAGAAGTTTTTCATATACAAATTTGAATTTTTTTAAGATTTCGATTGAATTTTTGATTTTTTGGGGGTGGTCACGAATTAACCTCCTTTTGGCTCTAGGACGCTTAGTTTAGGAGATATGAGCAAAAGAAGTTTTTCATATAAAAATTTGGTTTTTTTTAAGATTTCGATGGAATTTTTGATTTTTTGGGGGTGGTCACGAATTAACCTCCTTTTGGCTCTAGGACGCATAGTTTAGGAGATATGAGCAAAAGAAGTTTTTCATATAAAAATTTGAATTTTTTTAAGATTTCGATGGAATTTTTGATTTTTTGGGGGTGGTCACGAATTAACCTCCTTTTGGCTCTAGGACGCATAGTTTAGGAGATATGAGCAAAAGAAGTTTTTCATATAAAAATTTGAATTTTTTTAAAGATTTCGATGGAATTTTTGATTTTTTGGGGGTGGTCACGAATTAACCTCCTTTTGGCTCTAGAACGCATAGTTTAGGAGATATGAGCAAAAGAAGTTTTTCATATAAAAATTTGATTTTTTTTAAGATTTCGAAGGAATTTTTGATTTTTTGGGGGTGGTCACGAATTAACCTCCTTTTGGCTCTAGGACGCTTAGTTTAGGAGATATGAGCAAAAGAAGTTTTTCATATAAAAATTTGAATTTTTTTAAGATTTCGATGGAATTTTTGATTTTTTGGGGGTGGTCACGAATTAACCTCCTTTTGGCTCTAGGACGCTTAGTTTAGGAGATATGAGCAAAAGAAGTTTTTCATATAAAAATTTGATTTTTTTTAAGATTTCGATGGAATTTTTGATTTTTTGGGGGTGGTCACGAATTAACCTCCTTTTGGCTCTAGGACGCTTAGTTTAGGAGATATGAGCAAAAGAAGTTTTTCATATAAAAATTTGATTTTTTTAAGATTTCGATGGAATTTTTGATTTTTTGGGGGTGGTCACGAATTAACCTCCTTTTGGCTCTAGGACGCTTAGTTTAGGAGATATGAGCAAAAGAAGTTTTTCATATAAAAATTTGAATTTTTTTAAGATTTCGATGGAATTTTTGATTTTTTGGGGGTGGTCACGAATTAACCTCCTTTTGGCTCTAGGACGCATAGTTTAGGAGAGATGAGCAAAAGAAGTTTTTCATATAAAAATTTGAATTTTTTTAAGATTTCGATGGAATTTTTGATTTTTTGGGGGTGGTCACGAATTAACCTCCTTTTGGCTCTAGAACGCATAGTTTAGGAGATATGAGCAAAAGAAGTTTTTCATATACAAATTTGAATTTTTTTAAGATTTCGATGGAATTTTTGATTTTTTTGGGGTGGTCACGAATTAACCTCCTTTTGGCTCTAGGACGCTTAGTTTAGGAGATATGAGCAAAAGAAGTTTTTCATATAAAAATTTGATTTTTTTTAAGATTTCGATGGAATTTTTGATTTTTTGGGGGTGGTCACGAATTAACCTCCTTTTGGCTCTAGGACGCTTAGTTTAGGAGATATGAGCAAAAGAAGTTTTTCATATAAAAATTTGATTTTTTTTAAGATTTCGATGGAATTTTTGATTTTTTGGGGGTGGTCACGAATTAACCTCCTTTTGGCTCTAGGACGCTTAGTTTAGGAGATATGAGCAAAAGAAGTTTTTCATATACAAATTTGAATTTTTTTAAGATTTCGATGGAATTTTTGATTTTTTTGGGGTGGTCACGAATTAACCTCCTTTTGGCTCTAGGACGCTTAGTTTAGGAGATATGAGCAAAAGAAGTTTTTCATATAAAAATTCGATTTTTTTTAAGATTTCGATGGAATTTTTGATTTTTTGGGGGTGGTCACGAATTAACCTCCTTTTGGCTCTAGGACGCTTAGTTTAGGAGATATGAGCAAAAGAAGTTGTTCATATAAAAATTTGATTTTTTTTAAGATTTCGATGGAATTTTTGATTTTTTAGGGGTGGTCACGAATTAACCTCCTTTTGGCTCTAGGACGCATAGTTTAGGAGAGATGAGCAAAAGAAGTTTTTCATATAAAAATTTGAATTTTTTTAAGATTTCGATGGAATTTTTGATTTTTTGGGGGTGGTCACGAATTAACCTCCTTTTGGCTATAGGACGCTTAGTTTAGGAGATATGAGCAAAAGAAGTTTTTCATATAAAAATTTGATTTTTTTAAGATTTCGATGGAATTTTTGATTTTTTGAGGGTGGTCAGGAATTAACCTCCTTTTGGCTCTAGGACGCTTAGTTTAGGAGATATGAGCAAAAGAAGTTTTTCATATAAAAATTTTATTTTTTTTAAGATTTCGATGGAATTTTTGATTTTTTGAGGGTGGTCAGGAATTAACCTCATTTTGGCTCTAGGACGCATAGTTTAGGAGATATGAGCACAAGAAGTTTTTCATATACAAATTTGAATTTTTTTAAGATTTCGATTGCATTTTTGATTTTTTGGGGGTGGTCACGAATTAACCTCCTTTTGGCTCTAGGACGCATAGTTTAGGAGATATGAGCAAAAGAAGTTTTTCATATAAAAATTTGAATTGTTTTAAGATTTCGATGGAATTTTTGATTTTTTGGGGGTGGTCACGAATTAACCTCCTTTTGGCTCTAGGACGCATAGTTTAGGAGATATGAGCAAAAGAAGTTTTTCATATAAAAATTTGATTTTTTTTAAGATTTCGATGGAATTTTTGATTTTTTGAGGGTGGTCAGGAATTAACCTCCTTTTGGCTCTAGGACGCTTAGTTTAGGAGATATGAGCAAAAGAAGTTTTTCATATAAAAATTTGATTTTTTTTAAGATTTCGATGGAGTTTTTGATTTTTTGAGGGTGGTCAGGATTTAACCTCCTTTTGGCTCTAGGACGCTTAGTTTAGGAGATATGAGCAAAAGAAGTTTTTCATATACAAATTTGTATTTTTTTAAGATTTCGATGGAATTTTTGATTTTTTGGGGGTGGTCACGAATTAACCTCCTTTTGGCTCTAGAACGCATAGTTTAGGAGATATGAGCAAAAGAAGTTTTTCATATACAAATTTGAATTTTTTTAAGATTTCGATGGAATTTTTGATTTTTTGGGGGTGGTCACGAATTAACCTCCTTTTGGCTCTAGGACGCATAGTTTAGGAGATATGAGCAAAAGAAGTTTTTCATATACAAATTTGAATTTTTTCAAGATTTCGATTGAATTTTTGATTTTTTGGGGGTGGTCACGAATTAACCTCCTTTTGGCTCTAGGACGCTTAGTTTAGGAGATATGAGCAAAAGAAGTTTTTCATATAAAAATTTGATTTTTTTTAAGATTTCGATGGAATTTTTGATTTTTTGGGGGTGGTCACGAATTAACCTCGTTTTGGCTCTAGGACGCATAGTTTAGGAGATATGAGCAAAAGAAGTTTTTCATATAAAAATTTGAATTTTTTTAAGATTTCGATGGAATTTGTGATTTTTTGGGGGTGGTCACGAATTAACCTCCTTTTGGCTCTAGAACGCATAGTTTAGGAGATATGAGCAAAAGAAGTTTTTCATATACAAATTTGATTTTTTTAAGATTTCGATGGAATTTTTGATTTTTTTGGGGTGGTCACGAATTAACCTCCTTTTGGCTCTAGGACGCTTAGTTTAGGAGATATGAGCAAAAGAAGTTTTTCATATCAAAATTCGATTTTTTTTAAGATTTCGATGGAATTTTTGATTTTTTGGGGGTGGTCACGAATTAACCTCCTTTTGGCTCTAGGACGCTTAGTTTAGGAGATATGAGCAAAAGAAGTTTTTCATATAAAAATTTGAATTTTTTTAAGATTTCGATGGAATTTTTGATTTTTTGGGGGTGGTCACGAATTAACCTCCTTTTGGCTCTAGGACGCATAGTTTAGGAGATATGAGCAAAAGAAGTTTTTCATATAAAAATTTGATTTTTTTTTAGATTTCGATGGAATTTTTGATTTTTTGGGGGTGGTCACGAATTAACCTCCTTTTGGCTCTAGGACGCATAGTTTAGGAGATATGAGCAAAAGAAGTTTTTCATATAAAAATTTGATTTTTTTTAAGATTTCGATGGAATTTTTGATTTTTTGGGGGTGGTCACGAATTAACCTCCTTTTGGCTCTAGGACGCATAGTTTAGGAGATATGAGCAAAAGAAGTTTTTCATATAAAAATTTGAATTTTTTTAAGATTTCGATGGAATTTTCGATTTTTTGGGGGTGGTCACGAATTAACCTCCTTTTGGCTCTAGAACGCATAGTTTAGGAGATATGAGCAAAAGAAGTTTTTCATATACAAATTTGAATTTTTTTAAGATTTCGATGGAATTTTTGATTTTTTTGGGGTGGTCACGAATTAACCTCCTTTTGGCTCTAGGACGCTTAGTTTAGGAGATATGAGCAAAAGAAGTTTTTCATATAAAAATTTGATTTTTTTTAAGATTTCGATGGAATTTTTGATTTTTTAGGGGTGGTCATGAATTAACCTCCTTTTGGCTCTAGGACGCATAGTTTAGGAGATATGAGCAAAAGAAGTTTTTCATATAAAAATTTGAATTTTTTTAAGATTTCGATGGAATTTTTGATTTTTTGGGGGTGGTCACGAATTAACCTCCTTTTGGCTCTAGGACGCATAGTTTAGGAGATATGAGCAAAAGAAGTTTTTCATATAAAAATTTGAATTTTTTTAAGATTTCGATGGAATTTTTGATTTTTTGGGGGTGGTCACGAATTAACCTCCTTTTGGCTCTAAAACGCATAGTTTAGGAGATATGAGCAAAAGAAGTTTTTCATATACAAATTTGAATTTTTTTAAGATTTCGATGGAATTTTTGATTTTTTTGGGGTGGTCACGAATTAACCTCCTTTTGGCTCTAGGACGCATAGTTTAGGAGATATGAGCAAAAGAAGTTTTTCATATAAAAATTTGAATTTTTTTAAGATTTCGATGGAATTTTTGATTTTTTGGGGGTGGTCACGAATTAACCTCCTTTTGGCTCTAGGACGCATAGTTTAGGAGATATGAGCAAAAGAAGTTTTTCATATACAAATTTGAATTTTTTCAAGATTTCGATTGAATTTTTGATTTTTTGGGGGTGGTCACGAATTAACCTCCTTTTGGCTCTAGGACGCTTAGTTTAGGAGATATGAGCAAAAGAAGTTTTTCATATAAAAATTTGATTTTTTTTAAGATTTCGATGGAATTTTTGATTTTTTGGGGGTGGTCACGAATTAACCTCCTTTTGGCTCTACGACGCATAGTTTAGGAGATATGAGCAAAAGAAGTTTTTCATATAAAAATTTGAATTTTTTTAAGATTTCGATGGAATTTTTGATTTTTTGGGGGTGGTCACGAATTAACCTCCTTTTGGCTCTAGGACGCTTAGTTTAGGAGATATGAGCAAAAGAAGTTTTTCATATAAAAATTTGATTTTTTTTAAGATTTCGATGGAATTTTTGATTTTTTGGGGGTGGTCACGAATTAACCTCCTTTTGGCTCTAGGACGCTTAGTTTAGGAGATATGAGCAAAAGAAGTTTTTCATATAAAAATTTGAATTTTTTTAAGATTTCGATGGAATTTTTGATTTTTTGAGGGTGGTCACGAATTAACCTCCTTTTGGCTCTAGGACGCTTAGTTTAGGAGACATGAGCAAAAGAAGTTTTTCATATAAAAATTTGATTTTTTTAAGATTTCGATGGAATTTTTGTTTTTTTGTGGGTGGTCACGAATTAACCTCCTTTTGGCTCTAGGACGCTTAGTTTAGGAGATATGAGCAAAATAAGTTTTTCATATAAAAATTTGAATTTTTTTAAGATTTCGATAGAATTTTTGATTTTTTGAGGGTGGTCACGAATTAACCTCCTTTTGGCTCTAGGACGCTTAGTTTAGGAGATATGAGCAAAAGAAGTTTTTCATATAAAAATTTGATTTTTTTTAAGATTTCGATGGAATTTTTGATTTTTTGAGGGTGGTCAGGAATTAACCTCATTTTGGCTCTAGGACGCTTAGTTTAGGAGATATGAGCAAAAGAAGTTTTTCATATACAAATTTGAATTTTTTTAAGATTTCGATTGAATTTTTGATTTTTTGGGGGTGGTCACGAATTAACCTCCTTTTGGCTCTAGGACGCATAGTTTAGGAGATATGAGCAAAAGAAGTTTTTCATATAAAAATTTGATTTTTTTTAAGATTTCGATGGAATTTTTGATTTTTTGGGGGTGATCACGAATTAACCTCCTTTTGGCTCTAGGACGCATAGTTTAGGAGATATGAGCAAAAGAAGTTTTTCATATACAAATTTGAATTTTTTTAAGATTTCGATTGAATTTTTGATTTTTTGGGGGTGGTCACGAATTAACCTCCTTTTGGCTCTAGGGCGCATAGTTTAGGAGATATGAGCAAAAGAAGTTTTTCATATAAAAATTTGAATTTTTTTAAGATTTCGATGGAATTTTTGATTTTTTGGGGGTGATCACGAATTAACCTCCTTTTGGCTCTAGGACGCTTAGTTTAGGAGATATGAGCAAAAGAAGTTTTTCATATAAAAATTTGATTTTTTTTAAGATTTCGATGGAATTTTTGATTTTTTGGGGGTGGTCACGAATTAACCTCCTTTTGGCTCTAGGACGCTTAGTTTAGGAGATATGAGCAAAAGAAGTTTTTCATATAAAAATTTGAATTTTTTTAAGATTTCGATGGAATTTTTGATTTTTTGGGGGTGGTCACGAATTAACCTCCTTTTGGCTCTAGGACGCTTAGTTTAGGAGATATGAGCAAAAGAAGTTTTTCATATAAAAATTTGATTTTTTTTAAGATTTCGATGGAATTTTTGATTTTTTGAGGGTGGTCAGGAATTAACCTCCTTTTGGCTCTAGGACGCTTAGTTTAGGAGATATGAGCAAAAGAAGTTTTTCATATAAAAATTTGATTTTTTTTAAGATTTCGATGGAATTTTTGATTTTTTGAGGGTGGTCAGGAATTAACCTCATTTTGGCTCTAGGACGCTTAGTTTAGGAGATATGAGCAAAAGAAGTTTTTCATATACAAATTTGTATTTTTTTAAGATTTCGATGGAATTTTTGATTTTTTGGGGGTGTTCACGAATTAACCTCCTTTTGGCTCTAGAACGCATAGTTTAGGAGATATGAGCAAAAGAAGTTTTTCATATACAAATTTGAATTTTTTTAAGATTTCGATGGAATTTTTGATTTTTTTGGGGTGGTCACGAATTAACCTCCTTTTGGCTCTAGGACGCTTAGTTTAGGAGATATGAGCAAAAGAAGTTTTTCATATCAAAATTCGATTTTTTTTAAGATTTCGATGGAATTTTTGATTTTTTGGGGGTGGTCACGAATTAACCTCCTTTTGGCTCTAGGACGCTTAGTTTAGGAGATATGAGCAAAAGAAGTTTTTCATATACAAATTTGAATTTTTTTAAGATTTCGATTGAATTTTTGATTTTTTGGGGGTGGTCACGAATTAACCTCCTTTTGGCTCTAGGACGCTTAGTTTAGGAGATATGAGCAAAAGAAGTTTTTCATATAAAAATTTGATTTTTTTTAAGATTTCGATGGAATTTTTGATTTTTTAGGGGTGGTCACGAATTAACCTCCTTTTGGCTCTAGGACGCATAGTTTAGGAGATATGAGCAAAAGAAGTTTTTCATATAAAAATTTGATTTTTTTTAAGATTTCGATGGAATTTTTGATTTTTTGGGGGTGGTCACGAATTAACCTCCTTTTGGCTCTAGGACGCTTAGTTTAGGAGATATGAGCAAAAGAAGTTTTTCATATAAAAATTTGATTTTTTTTAAGATTTCGATGGAATTTTTGATTTTTTGGGGGTGGTCACGAATTAACCTCCTTTTGGCTCTAGGACGCATAGTTTAGGAGATATGAGCAAAAGAAGTTTTTCATATAAAAATTTGAATTTTTTTAAGATTTCGATGGAATTTTTGATTTTGTGGGGGTGGTCACGAATTAACCTCCTTTTGGCTCTAGGACGCATATTTAGGAGATATGAGCAAAAGAAGTTTTTCATATAAAAATTTGATTTTTTTTAAGATTTCGATGGAATTTTTGATTTTTTGGGGGTGGTCACGAATTAACCTCCTTTTGGCTCTAGGACGCTTAGTTTAGGAGATATGAGCAAAAGAAGTTTTTCATATAAAAATTTGAATTTTTTTAAGATTTCGATGGAATTTTTGATTTGTTGGGGGTGGTCACGAATTAACCTCCTTTTGGCTCTAGGACGCATAGTTTAGGAGATATGAGCAAAAGAAGTTTTTCATATAAAAATTTGAATTTTTTTAAGATTTCGATGGAATTTTTGATTTTTTGGGGGTGGTCACGAATTAACCTCCTTTTGGCTCTAGGACGCATAGTTTAGGAGATATGAGCAAAAGAAGTTTTTCATATACAAATTTGAATTTTTTTAAGATTTCGATGGAATTTTTGATTTTTTGAGGGTGGTCAGGAATTAACCTCCTTTTGGCTCTAGGACGCTTAGTTTAGGAGATATGAGCAAAAGAAGTTTTTCATATAAAAATTTGATTTTTTTTAAGATTTCGATGGAATTTTTGATTTTTTGAGGGTGGTCAGGAATTAACCTCATTTTGGCTCTAGGACGCTTAGTTTAGGAGATATGAGCAAAAGAAGTTTTTCATATACAAATTTGTATTTTTTTAAGATTTCGATGGAATTTTTGATTTTTTGGGGGTGTTCACGAATTAACCTCCTTTTGGCTCTAGAACGCATAGTTTAGGAGATATGAGCAAAAGAAGTTTTTCATATACAAATTTGAATTTTTTTAAGATTTCGATGGAATTTTTGATTTTTTTGGGGTGGTCACGAATTAACCTCCTTTTGGCTCTAGGACGCTTAGTTTAGGAGATATGAGCAAAAGAAGTTTTTCATATCAAAATTCGATTTTTTTTAAGATTTCGATGGAATTTTTGATTTTTTGGGGGTGGTCACGAATTAACCTCCTTTTGGCTCTAGGACGCTTAGTTTAGGAGATATGAGCAAAAGAAGTTTTTCATATACAAATTTGAATTTTTTTAAGATTTCGATTGAATTTTTGATTTTTTGGGGGTGGTCACGAATTAACCTCCTTTTGGCTCTAGGACGCTTAGTTTAGGAGATATGAGCAAAAGAAGTTTTTCATATAAAAATTTGATTTTTTTTAAGATTTCGATGGAATTTTTGATTTTTTAGGGGTGGTCACGAATTAACCTCCTTTTGGCTCTAGGACGCATAGTTTAGGAGATATGAGCAAAAGAAGTTTTTCATATAAAAATTTGATTTTTTTTAAGATTTCGATGGAATTTTTGATTTTTTGGGGGTGGTCACGAATTAACCTCCTTTTGGCTCTAGGACGCTTAGTTTAGGAGATATGAGCAAAAGAAGTTTTTCATATAAAAATTTGATTTTTTTTAAGATTTCGATGGAATTTTTGATTTTTTGGGGGTGGTCACGAATTAACCTCCTTTTGGCTCTAGGACGCATAGTTTAGGAGATATGAGCAAAAGAAGTTTTTCATATAAAAATTTGAATTTTTTTAAGATTTCGATGGAATTTTTGATTTTGTGGGGGTGGTCACGAATTAACCTCCTTTTGGCTCTAGGACGCATATTTAGGAGATATGAGCAAAAGAAGTTTTTCATATAAAAATTTGATTTTTTTTAAGATTTCGATGGAATTTTTGATTTTTTGGGGGTGGTCACGAATTAACCTCCTTTTGGCTCTAGGACGCTTAGTTTAGGAGATATGAGCAAAAGAAGTTTTTCATATAAAAATTTGAATTTTTTTAAGATTTCGATGGAATTTTTGATTTGTTGGGGGTGGTCACGAATTAACCTCCTTTTGGCTCTAGGACGCATAGTTTAGGAGATATGAGCAAAAGAAGTTTTTCATATAAAAATTTGAATTTTTTTAAGATTTCGATGGAATTTTTGATTTTTTGGGGGTGGTCACGAATTAACCTCCTTTTGGCTCTAGGACGCATAGTTTAGGAGATATGAGCAAAAGAAGTTTTTCATATACAAATTTGAATTTTTTTAAGATTTCGATTGAATTTTTGATTTTTTGGGGGTGGTCACGAATTAACCTCCTTTTGGCTCTAGGACGCTTAGTTTAGGAGATATGAGCAAAAGAAGTTTTTCATATAAAAATTTGATTTTTTTTAAGATTTCGATGGAATTTTTGATTTTTTGGGGGTGGTTACGAATTAACCTCCTTTTGGCTCTAGGACGCATAGTTTAGGAGATATGAGCAAAAGAAGTTTTTCATATAAAAATTTGAATTTTTTTAAGATTTCGATGGAATTTTTGATTTTTTGGGGGTGGTCACGAATTAACCTCCTTTTGGCTCTAGGACGCATAGTTTAGGGGATATGAGCAAAAGAAGTTTTTCATATAAAAATTTGAATTTTTTTAAGATTTCGATGGAATTTTTGATTTTTTGGGGGTGGTCACGAATTAACCTCCTTTTGGCTCTAGGACGCTTAGTTTAGGAGATATGAGCAAAAGAAGTTTTTCATATAAAAATTTGATTTTTTTTAAGATTTCGATGGAATTTTTGATTTTTTGGGGGTGGTCACGAATTAACCTCCTTTTGGCTCTAGGACGCTTAGTTTAGGAGATATGAGCAAAAGAAGTTTTTCATATAAAAATTTGAATTTTTTTAAGATTTCGATGGAATTTTTGATTTTTTGGGGGTGGTCACGAATTAACCTCCTTTTGGCTCTAGGACGCATAGTTTAGGAGATATGAGCAAAAGAAGTTTTTCATATAAAAATTTGAATTTTTTTAAGATTTCGATTGAATTTTTGATTTTTTGGGGGTGGTCACGAATTAACCTCCTTTTGGCTCTAGAACGCATAGTTTAGGAGATATGAGCAAAAGAAGCTTTTCATATACAAATTTGAATTTTTTTAAGATTTCGATGGAATTTTTGATTTTTTTGGGGTGGTCACGAATTAACCTCCTTTTGGCTCTAGGAAGCTTAGTTTAGGAGATATGAGCAAAAGAAGTTTTTCATATCAAAATTCGATTTTTTTTAAGATTTCGATGGAATTTTTGATTTTTTGGGGGTGGTCACGAATTAACCTCCTTTTGGCTCTAGGACGCATAGTTTAGGAGATATGAGCAAAAGAAGTTTTTCATATAAAAATTTGAATTTTTTTAAGATTTCGATGGAATTTTTGATTTTTTGGGGGTGGTCACGAATTAACCTCCTTTTGGCTCTAGGACGCATAGTTTAGGAGATATGAGCAAAAGAAGTTTTTCATATAAAAATTTGATTTTTTTTTAGATTTCGATGGAATTTTTGATTTTTTGAGGGTGGTCACGAATTAACCTCCTTTTGGCTCTAGGACGCATAGTTTAGGAGATATGAGCAAAAGAAGTTTTTCATATAAAAATTTGATTTTTTTTAAGATTTCGATGGAATTTTTGATTTTTTTGGGGTGGTCACGAATTAACCTCCTTTTGGCTCTAGGACGCATAGTTTAGGAGATATGAGCAAAAGAAGTTTTTCATATAAAAATTTGATTTTTTTTAAGATTTCGATGGAATTTTTGATTTTTTGGGGGTGGTCACGAATTAACCTCCTTTTGGCTCTAGGACGCTTAGTTTAGGAGATATGAGCAAAAGAAGTTTTTCATATAAAAATTTGATTTTTTTAAGATTTCGATGGAATTTTTGTTTTTGTGTGGGTGGTCACGAATTAACCTCCTTTTGGCTCTAGGACGCTTAGTTTAGGAGATATGAGCAAAATAAGTTTTTCATATAAAAATTTGAATTTTTTTAAGATTTCGATAGAATTTTTGATTTTTTGAGGGTGGTCACGAATTAACCTCCTTTTGGCTCTAGGACGCTTAGTTTAGGAGATATGAGCAAAAGAAGTTTTTCATATATAAATTTGATTTTTTTTAAGATTTCGATGGAATTTTTGATTTTTTGAGGGTGGTCAGGAATTAACCTCATTTTGGCTCTAGGACGCTTAGTTTAGGAGATATGAGCAACAGAAGTTTTTCATATACAAATTTGAATTTTTTTAAGATTTCGATGGAATTTTTGATTTTTTGGGGGTGGTCACGAATTAACCTCCTTTTGGCTCTAGGACGCTTAGTTTAGGAGATATGAGCAAGTTTTTCATATAAAAATTTGATTTTTTTAAAGATTTCGATGGAATTTTTGATTTTTGAGGGTGGTCAGGAATTAACCTCCTTTTGGCTCTAGGACGCATAGTTTAGGAGATATGAGCAAGAGAAGTTTTTCATATAAAAATTTGATTTTTTTTAGATTTCGATGGAATTTTTGATTTTTTGAGGGTGGTCACGAATTAACCTCCTTTTGGCTCTAGGACGCATAGTTTAGGAGATATGAGCAAAAGAAGTTTTTCATATAAAAATTTGAATTTTTTTAAGATTTCGATGGAATTTTTGATTTTTTGGGGGTGGTCACGAATTAACCTCCTTTTGGCTCTAGGACGCTTAGTTTAGGAGATATGAGCAAAAGAAGTTTTTCATATAAAAATTTGATTTTTTTAAGATTTCGATGGAATTTTTGATTTTTTGGGGGTGGTCACGAATTAACCTCCTTTTGGCTCTAGGACGCATAGTTTAGGAGATATGAGCAAAAGAAGTTTTTCATATACAAATTTGAATTTTTTTAAGATTTCGATGGAATTTTTGATTTTTTTGGGGTGGTCACGAATTAACCTCCTTTTGGCTCTAGGACGCTTAGTTTAGGAGATATGAGCAAAAGAAGTTTTTCATATCAAAATTCGATTTTTTTTAAGATTTCGATGGAATTTTTGATTTTTTGGGGGTGGTCACGAATTAACCTCCTTTTGGCTCTAGGACGCTTAGTTTAGGAGATATGAGCAAAAGAAGTTTTTCATATAAAAATTTGAATTTTTTTAAGATTTCGATGGAATTTTTGATTTTTTGGGGGTGGTCACGAATTAACCTCCTTTTGGCTCTAGGACGCATAGTTTAGGAGATATGAGCAAAAGAAGTTTTTCATATACAAATTTGAATTTTTTTAAGATTTCGATGGAATTTTTGATTTTTTGGGGGTGGTCACGAATTAACCTCCTTTTGGCTCTAGGACGCATAGTTTAGGAGATATGAACAAAAGAAGTTTTTCATATACAAATTTGAATTTTTTTAAGATTTCGATTGAATTTTTGATTTTTTGGGGGTGGTCACGAATTAACCTCCTTTTGGCTCTAGGACGCATAGTTTAGGAGATATGAGCAAAAGAAGTTTTTCATATAAAAATTTGATTTTTTTTAAGATTTCGATGGAATTTTTGATTTTTTTGGGGTGGTCACGAATTAACCTCCTTTTGGCTCTAGGACGCATAGTTTAGGAGATATGAGCAAAAGAAGTTTTTCATATAAAAATTTGATTTTTTTTAAGATTTCGATGGAATTTTTGATTTTTTGGGGGTGGTCACGAATTAACCTCCTTTTGGCTCTAGGACGCTTAGTTTAGGAGATATGAGCAAAAGAAGTTTTTCATATAAAAATTTGATTTTTTTAAGATTTCGATGGAATTTTTGTTTTTGTGTGGGTGGTCACGAATTAACCTCCTTTTGGCTCTAGGACGCTTAGTTTAGGAGATATGAGCAAAATAAGTTTTTCATATAAAAATTTGAATTTTTTTAAGATTTCGATAGAATTTTTGATTTTTTGAGGGTGGTCACGAATTAACCTCCTTTTGGCTCTAGGACGCTTAGTTTAGGAGATATGAGCAAAAGAAGTTTTTCATATATAAATTTGATTTTTTTTAAGATTTCGATGGAATTTTTGATTTTTTGAGGGTGGTCAGGAATTAACCTCATTTTGGCTCTAGGACGCTTAGTTTAGGAGATATGAGCAACAGAACTTTTTCATATACAAATTTGAATTTTTTTAAGATTTCGATGGAATTTTTGATTTTTTGGGGGTGGTCACGAATTAACCTCCTTTTGGCTCTAGGACGCTTAGTTTAGGAGATATGAGCAAAAGAAGTTTTTCATATAAAAATTTGATTTTTTTTAAGATTTCGATGGAATTTTTGATTTTTGAGGGTGGTCAGGAATTAACCTCCTTTTGGCTCTAGGACGCATAGTTTAGGAGATATGAGCAAAAGAAGTTTTTCATATAAAAATTTGATTTTTTTAGATTTCGATGGAATTTTTGATTTTTTGAGGGTGGTCACGAATTAACCTCCTTTTGGCTCTAGGACGCATAGTTTAGGAGATATGAGCAAACGAAGTTTTTCATATAAAAATTTGATTTTTTTTAAGATTTAGATGGAATTTTTGATTTTTTGGGGGTGGTCACGAATTAACCTCCTTTTGGCTCTAGGACGCTTAGTTTAGGAGATATGAGCAAAAGAAGTTTTTCATATAAAAATTTGAATTTTTTTAAGATTTCGATGGAATTTTTGATTTTTTGGGGGTGGTCACGAATTAACCTCCTTTTGGCTCTAGGACGCATAGTTTAGGAGATATGAGCAAAAGAAGTTTTTCATATAAAAATTTGATTTTTTTAAGATTTCGATGGAATTTTTGATTTTTTTGGGGTGGTCACGAATTAACCTCCTTTTGGCTCTAGGACGCTTAGTTTAGGAGATATGAGCAAAAGAAGTTTTTCATATACAAATTTGAATTTTTTTAAGATTTCGATTGAATTTTTGATTTTTTGGGGGTGGTCACGAATTAACCTCCTTTTGGCTCTAGGACGCTTAGTTTAGGAGATATGAGCAAAAGAAGTTTTTCATATAAAAATTTGATTTTTTTTAAGATTTCGATTGAATTTTTGATTTTTTGGGGGTGGTCACGAATTAACCTCCTTTTGGCTCTAGGACGCTTAGTTTAGGAGATATGAGCAAAAGAAGTTTTTCATATAAAAATTTGATTTTTTTTAAGATTTCGATGGAATTTTTGATTTTTTAGGGGTGGTCACGAATTAACCTCCTTTTGGCTCTAGGACGCATAGTTTAGGAGATATGAGCAAAAGAAGTTTTTCATATAAAAATTTGAATTTTTTTAAGATTTCGATGGAATTTTTGATTTTTTGGGGGTGGTCACGAATTAACCTCCTTTTGGCTCTAGGACGCTTAGTTTAGGAGATATGAGCAAAAGAAGTTTTTCATATCAAAATTCGATTTTTTTTAAGATTTCGATGGAATTTTTGATTTTTGGGGGGTGGTCACGAATTAACCTCCTTTTGGCTCTAGGACGCTTAGTTTAGGAGATATGAGCAAAAGAAGTTTTTCATATAAAAATTTGAATTTTTTTAAGATTTCGATGGAATTTTTGATTTTTTGAGGGTGGTCACGAATTAACCTCCTTTTGGCTCTAGGACGCATAGTTTAGGAGATATGAGCAAAAGAAGTTTTTCATATAAAAATTTGAATTTTTTTAAGATTTCGATGGAATTTTTGATTTTTTGGGGGTGGTCACGAATTAACCTCCTTTTGGCTCTGGGACGCATAGTTTAGGAGATATGAACAAAAGAAGTTTTTCATATACAAATTTGAATTTTTTTAAGATTTCGATTGAATTTTTGATTTTTTGGGGGTGGCTCTAGGACGCTTAGTTTAGGAGATATGAGCAAAAGAAGTTTTTCATATAAAAGTTTGAATTTTTTTAAGATTTCGATGGAATTTTTGATTTTTTGGGGGTGGTCACGAATTAACCTCCTTTTGGCTCTAGGACGCATAGTTTAGGAGATATGAGCAAAAGAAGTTTTTCATATAAAAATTTGATTTTTTTTTTAGATTTCGATGGAATTTTTGATTTTTTGAGGGTGGTCAGGAATTAACCTCCTTTTGGCTCTAGGACGCTTAGTTTAGGAGATATGAGCAAAAGAAGTTTTTCATATAAAAATTTGAATTTTTTTAAGATTTCGATGGAATTTTTGATTTTTTGGGGGTGGTCACGAATTAACCTCCTTTTGGCTCTAGGACGCTTAGTTTAGGAGATATGAGCAAAAGAAGTTTTTCATATAAAAATTCGATTTTTTTTAAGATTTCGATGGAATTTTTGATTTTTTAGGGGTGGTCACGAATTAACCTCCTTTTGGCTCTAGGACGCATAGTTTAGGAGATATGAGCAAAAGAAGTTTTTCATATAAAAATTTGAATTTTTTTAAGATTTCGATGGAATTTTTGATTTTTTGGGGGTGGTCACGAATTAACCTCCTTTTGGCTCTAGGACGCTTAGTTTAGGAGATATGAGCAAAAGAAGTTTTTCATATAAAAATTTGATTTTTTTAAGATTTCGATGGAATTTTTGATTTTTTGGGGGTGGTCACGAATTAACCTCCTTTTGGCTCTAGGACGCTTAGTTTAGGAGATATGAGCAAAAGAAGTTTTTCATATAAAAATTTGAATTTTTTTAAGATTTCGATGGAATTTTTGATTTTTTGGGGGTGGTCACGAATTAACCTCCTTTTGGCTCTAGGACGCAAAGTTTAGGAGATATGAGCAAAAGAAGTTTTTCATATAAAAATTTGAATTTTTTTAAGATTTCGATGGAATTTTTGATTTTTTGGGGGTGGTCACGAATTAACCTCCTTTTGGCTCTAGGACGCATAGTTTAGGAGATATGAACAAAAGAAGTTTTTCATATACAAATTTGAATTTTTTTAAGATTTCGATTGAATTTTTGATTTTTTGGGGGTGGCTCTAGGACGCTTAGTTTAGGAGATATGAGCAAAAGAAGTTTTTCATATAAAAATTTGAATTTTTTTAAGATTTCGATGGAATTTTTGATTTTTTGGGGGTGGTCACGAATTAACCTCCTTTTGGCTCTAGGACGCTTAGTTTAGGAGATATGAGCAAAAGAAGTTTTTCATATAAAAATTTGATTTTTTTTAAGATTTCGATGGAATTTTTGATTTTTTGGGGGTGGTCACGAATTAACCTCCTTTTGGCTCTAGGACGCTTAGTTTAGGAGATATGAGCAAAAGAAGTTTTTCATATAAAAATTTGAATTTTTTTAAGATTTCGATGGAATTTTTGATTTTTTGAGGGTGGTCACGAATTAACCTCCTTTTGGCTCTAGGACGCATAGTTTAGGAGATATGAGCAAAAGAAGTTTTTCATATAAAAATTTGATTTTTTTTTTAGATTTCGATGGAATTTTTGATTTTTTGAGGGTGGTCAGGAATTAACCTCCTTTTGGCTCTAGGACGCTTAGTTTAGGAGATATGAGCAAAAGAAGTTTTTCATATAAAAATTTGAATTTTTTTAAGATTTCGATGGAATTTCTGATTTTTTGGGGGTGGTCACGAATTAACCTCCTTTTGGCTCTAGGACGCATAGTTTAGGAGATATGAGCAAAAGAAGTTTTTCATATAAAAATTTGATTTTTTTTTAGATTTCGATGGAATTTTTGATTTTTTGAGGGTGGTCACGAATTAACCTCCTTTTGGCTCTAGGACGCTTAGTTTAGGAGATATGAGCAAAAGAAGTTTTTCATATAAAGATTTGATTTTTTTTAAGATTTCGATGGAATTTTTGATTTTTTGGGGGTGGGCACGAATTAACCTCCTTTTGGCTCTAGGACGCTTAGTTTAGGAGATATGAGCAAAAGAAGTTTTTCATATAAAAATTTGAATTTTTTTAAGATTTCGATGAAATTTTTGATTTTTTGGGGGTGGTCACGAATTAACCTCCTTTTGGCTCTAGGACGCATAGTTTAGGAGATATGAGCAAAAGAAGTTTTTCATATAAAAATTTAAATTTTTTTTAAGATTTCGATGGAATTTTTGATTTTTTGGGGGTGGTCACGAATTAACCTCCTTTTGGCTCTAGGACGCTTAGTTTAGGAGATATGAGCAAAAGAAGTTTTTCATATAAAAATTTGATTTTTTTTAAGATTTCGATGGAATTTTTGATTTTTTGGGGGTGGTCACGAATTAACCTCCTTTTGGCTCTAGGACGCATAGTTTAGGAGATATGAGCAAAAGAAGTTTTTCATATAAAAATTTGAATTTTTTTTAAGATTTCGATGGAATTTTTGATTTTTTGGGGGTGGTCACGAATTAACCTCCCTTTGGCTCTAGAACGCATAGTTTAGGAGATATGAGCAAAAGAAGTTTTTCATATACAAATTTGAATTTTTTTAAGATTTCGATGGAATTTTTGATTTTTTGAGGGTGGTCACGAATTAACCTCCTTTTGGCTCTAGGACGCTTAGTTTAGGAGATATGAGCAAAAGAAGTTTTTCATATCAAAATTCGATTTTTTTTAAGATTTCGATGGAATTTTTGATTTTTTGGGGGTGGTCACGAATTAACCTCCTTTTGGCTCTAGGACGCATAGTTTAGGAGATATGAGCAAAAGAAGTTTTTCATATAAAAATTTGAATTTTTTTAAGATTTCGATGGAATTTTTGATTTTTTGGGGGTGGTCACGAATTAACCTCCTTTTGGCTCTAGGACGCATAGTTTAGGAGATATGAGCAAAAGAAGTTTTTCATATAAAAATTTGAATTTTTTTAAGATTTCGATGGAATTTTTGAATTTTTGGGGGGTGGTCACGAATTAACCTCCTTTTGGCTCTAGGACGCTTAGTTTAGGAGATATGAGCAAAAGAAGTTTTTCATATAAAAATTTGATTTTTTTTAAGATTTCGATGGAATTTTTGATTTTTTGGGGGTGGTCACGAATTAACCTCCTTTTGGCTCTAGGACGCATAGTTTAGGAGATATGAGCAAAAGAAGTTTTTCATATAAAAATTTGAATTTTTTTAAGATTTCGATGGAATTTTTGATTTTTTGGGGGTGGTCACGAATTAACCTCCTTTTGGCTCTAGGACGCATAGTTTAGGAGATATGAGCAAAAGAAGTTTTTCATATAAAAAATTGATTTTTTTTAAGATTTCGATGGAATTTTTGATTTTTTGGGGGTGGTAGTTTAGGAGATATGAGCAAAAGAAGTTTTTCATATAAAAATTTGATTTTTTTTAGATTTCGATGGAATTTTTGATTTTTTGAGGGTGGTCACGAATTAACCTCCTTTTGGCTCTAGGACGCATAGTTTAGGAGATATGAGCAAAAGAAGTTTTTCATATACAAATTTGAATTTTTTTAAGATTTCGATGGAATTTTTGATTTTTTTGGGGTGGTCACGAATTACCCTCCTTTTGGCTCTAGGACGCTTAGTTTAGGAGATATGAGCAAAATAAATTTTTCATATCAAAATTCGATTTTTTTTTAGATTTCGATGGAATTTTTGATTTTTTGGGGGTGGTCACGAATTAACCTCCTTTTGGCTCTAGGACGCTTAGTTTAGGAGATATGAGCAAAAGAAGTTTTTCATATAAAAATTTGAATTTTTTTAAGATTTCGATGGAATTTTTGATTTTTTGGGGGTGGTCACGAATTAACCTCCTTTTGGCTGTAGGACGCTTAGTTTAGGAGATATGAGCAAAAGAAGTTTTTCATATAAAAATTTGAATTTTTTTAAGATTTCGATGGAATTTTTGATTTTTTGGGGGTGGTCACGAACTAACCTCCTTTTGGCTCTAGGACGTTTAGTTTAGGAGATATGAGCAAAAGAAGTTTTTCATATAAAAATTTGATTTTTTTTAGATTTCGATGGAATTTTTGATTTTTTGAGGGTGGTCACGAATTAACCTCCTTTTGGCTCTAGGACGCATAGTTTAGGAGATATGAGCAAAAGAAGTTTTTCATATAAAAAATTGATTTTTTTTAAGATTTCGATGGAATTTTTGATTTTTTGGGGGTGGTCACGAATTAACCTCCTTTTGGCTCTAGGACGTTTAGTTTAGGAGATATGAGCAAAAGAAGTTTTTCATATAAAAATTTGATTTTTTTTAGATTTCGATGGAATTTTTGATTTTTTGAGGGTGGTCACGAATTAACCTCCTTTTGGCTCTAGGACGCATAGTTTAGGAGATATGAGCAAAAGAAGTTTTTCATATAAAAAATTGATTTTTTTTTAAGATTTCGATGGAATTTTTGATTTTTTGGGGGTGGTAGTTTAGGAGATATGAGCAAAAGAAGTTTTTCATATAAAAATTTGATTTTTTTTAAGATTTCGATGGAATTTTTGATTTTTTTGGGGTGGTCACGAATTAACCTCCTTTTGGCTCTAGGACGCTTAGTTTAGGAGATATGAGCAAAAGAAGATTTTCATATAAAAATTTGAATTTTTTTAAGATGTCGATGGAATTTTTGATTTTTTGAGGGTGGTCAGGAATTAACCTCATTTTGGCTCTAGGACGCTTAGTTTAGGAGATATGAGCAAAAGAAGTTTTTCATATAAAAATTTGATTTTTTTTAAGATTTCGATGGAATTTTTGATTTTTTGGGGGTGGTCAGGAATTAACCTCATTTTGGCTCTAGGACGCTTAGTTTAGGAGATATGAGCAAAAGAAGTTTTTCATATACAAATTTGAATTTTTTTAAGATTTCGATTGAATTTTTGATTTTTTGGGGGTGGTCACGAATTAACCTCCTTTTGGCTCTAGAACGCTTAGTTTAGGAGATATGAGCAAAAGAAGTTTTTCATATAAAAATTTGATTTTTTTTAAGATTTCGATGGAATTTTTGATTTTTTAGGGGTGGTCACGAATTAACCTCATTTTGGCTCTAGGACGCATAGTTTAGGAGATATGAGCAAAAGAAGTTTTTCATATAAAAATTTGAATTTTTTTAAGATTTCGATGGAATTTTTGATTTTTTGGGGGTGGTCACGAATTAACCTCATTTTGGCTCTAGGACGCTTAGTTTAGGAGATATGAGCAAAAGAAGTTTTTCATATACAAATGTGATTTTTTTAAGATTTCGATGGAGTTTTTGATTTTTTGGGGGTGGTCACGAATTAACCTCCTTTTGGCTCTAGGACGCTTAGTTTAGGAGATATGAGCAAAAGAAGTTTTTCATATAAAAATTTGATTTTTTTTAAGATTTCGATGGAATTTTTGATTTTTTGGGGGTGGTCACGAATTAACCTCCTTTTGGCTCTAGGACGCTTAGTTTAGGAGATATGAGCAAAAGAAGTTTTTCATATAAAAATTTGAATTTTTTTAAGATTTCGATGGAATTTTTGATTTTTTGGGGGTGGTCACGAATTAACCTCCTTTTGGCTCTAGGACGCATAGTTTAGGAGATATGAGCAAAAGAAGTTTTTCATATAAAAATTTGATTTTTTTTTAGATTTCGATGGAATTTTTGATTTTTTGAGGGTGGTCAGGAATTAACCTCCTTTTGGCTCTAGGACGCTTAGTTTAGGAGATATGAGCAAAAGAAGTTTTTCATATAAAAATTTGATTTTTTTTAAGATTTCGATGGAATTTTTGATTTTTTGAGGGTGGTCAGGAATTAACCTCATTTTGGCTCTAGGACGCTTAGTTTAGGAGATATGAGCAAAAGAAGTTTTTCATATACAAATTTGAATTTTTTTAAGATTTCGATGGAATTTTTGATTTTTTGGGGGTGGTCACGAATTAACCTCCTTTTGGCTCTAGGACGCTTAGTTTAGGAGATATGAGCACAAGAAGTTTTTCATATAAAAATTTGATTTTTTTTAAGATTTCGATGGAATTTTTGATTTTTTGGGGGTGGTCACGAATTAACCTCCTTTTGGCTCTAGGACGCATAGTTTAGGAGATATGAGCAAAAGAAGTTTTTCATATAAAAATTTGAATTTTTTTAAGATTTCGATGGAATTTTTGATTTTTTGGGAGTGGTCACGAATTAACCTCCTTTTGGCTCTAGGACGCTTAGTTTAGGAGATATGAGCAAAAGAAGTTTTTCATATAAAAATTTGATTTTTTTTAAGATTTCGATGGAATTTTTGATTTTTTGGGGGTGGTCACGAATTAACCTCCTTTTGGCTCTAGGACGCATAGTTTAGGAGATATGAGCAAAAGAAGTTTTTCATATAAAAATTCGATTTTTTTTAAGATTTCGATGGAATTTTTGATTTTTTGAGGGTGGTCACGAATTAACCTCCTTTTGGCTCTAGGACGCTTAGTTTAGGAGATATGAGCAAAAGAAGTTGTTCATATAAAGATTTGATTTTTTTTAAGATTTCGATGGAATTTTTGATTTTTTGGGGGTGGGCACGAATTAACCTCCTTTTGGCTCTAGGACGCTTAGTTTAGGAGATATGAGCAAAAGAAGTTTTTCATATAAAAATTTGATTTTTTTTAGATTTCGATGGAATTTTTGATTTTTTGAGGGTGGTCAGGAATTAACCTCATTTTGGCTCTAGGACGCTTAGTTTAGGAGATATGAGCAAAAGAAGTTTTTCATATACAAATTTGAATTTTTTTAAGATTTCGATTGAATTTTTGATTTTTTGGGGGTGGTCACGAATTAACCTCCTTTTGGCTCTAGGACGCTTAGTTTAGGAGATATGAGCAAAAGAAATTTTTCATATAAAAATTTGATTTTTTTTAAGATTTCGTGGAATTTTTGATTTTTTGGGGGTGGTCACGAATTAACCTCCTTTTGGCTCTAGGACGCATAGTTTAGGAGATATGAGCAAAAGAAGTTTTTCATATAAAAATTTGAATTTTTTTAAGATTTCGATGAAATTTTTGATTTTTTGGGGGTGGTCACGAATTAACCTCCTTTTGGCTCTAGGACGCATAGTTTAGGAGATATGAGCAAAAGAAGTTTTTCATATAAAAATTTGAATTTTTTTAAGATTTCGATTGAATTTTTGATTTTTTGGGGGTGGTCACGAATTAACCTCCTTTTGGCTCTAGGACGCTTAGTTTAGGAGATATGAGCAAAAGAAGTTTTTCATATAAAAATTTGATTTTTTTTAAGATTTCGATGGAATTTTTGATTTTTTGGGGGTGGTCACGAATTAACCTCCTTTTGGCTCTAGGACGCATAGTTTAGGAGATATGAGCAAAAGAAGTTTTTCATATAAAAATTTGATTTTTTTTAAGATTTCGATGGAATTTTTGATTTTTTGGGGGTGGTCACGAATTAACCTCCTTTTGGCTCTAGGACGCATAGTTTAGGAGATATGAGCAAAAGAAGTTTTTCATATAAAAATTTGAATTTTTTTAAGATTTCGATGGAATTTTTGATTTTTTGGGGGTGGTCACGAATTAACCTCCTTTTGGCTCTAGGACGCTTAGTTTAGGAGATATGAGCAAAAGAAGTTTTTCATATAAAATTTGATTTTTTTTAAGATTTCGATGGAATTTTTGATTTTTTGGGGGTGGTCACGAATTAACCTCCTTTTGGCTCTAGGACGCTTAGTTTAGGAGATATGAGCAAAAGAAGTTTTTCATATAAAAATTTGAATTTTTTTAAGATTTCGATGGAATTTTTGATTTTTTGGGGGTGGTCACGAATTAACCTCCTTTTGGCTCTAGGACGCATAGTTTAGGAGATATGAACAAAAGAAGTTTTTCATATAAAAATTTGAATTTTTTTAAGATTTCGATGGAATTTTTGATTTTTTGGGGTGGTCACGAATTAACCTCCTTTTGGCTCTAGGACGCTTAGTTTAGGAGATATGAGCACAAGAAGTTTTTCATATAAAAATTTGAATTTTTTTAAGATTTCGATGGAATTTTTGATTTTTTGGGGGTGGTCACGAATTAACCTCCTTTTGGCTCTAGGACGCATAGTTTAGGAGATATGAGCAAAAGAAGTTTTTCATATAAAAATTCGATTTTTTTTAAGATTTCGATGGAATTTTTGATTTTTTGGGGGTGGTCACGAATTAACCTCCTTTTGGCTCTAGGACGCTTAGTTTAGGAGATATGAGCAAAAGAAGTTTTTCATATAAAAATTTGATTTTTTTTTTAAGATTTCGATGGAATTTTTGATTTTTTGGGGGTGGTCACGAATTAACCTCCTTTTGGCTCTAGGACGCTTAGTTTAGGAGATATGAGCAAAAGAAATTTTTCATATAAAAATTTGGTTTTTTTTAAGATTTCGATGGAATTTTTGATTTTTTGGGGGTGGTCACGAATTAACCTCCTTTTGGCTCTAGGACGCTTAGTTTAGGAGATATGAGCAAAAGAAGTTTTTCATATAAAAATTTGAATTTTTTTAAGATTTCGATGGAATTTTTGATTTTTTGGGGGTGGGCACGAATTAACCTCCTTTTGGCTCTAGGACGCTTAGTTTAGGAGATATGAGCAAAAGAAGTTTTTCATATAAAAATTTTAATTTTTTTAAGATTTCGATGGAATTTTTGATTTTTTGGGGGTGGTCACGAATTAACCTCCTTTTGGCTCTAGGACGCTTAGTTTAGGAGATATGAGCAAAAGAAGTTTTTCATATAAAAATTTGATTTTTTTTAAGATTTCGATGGAATTTTTGTTTTTTTGTGGGTGGTCACGAATTAACCTCTAGGACGCTTAGTTTAGGAGATATGAGCAAAAGAAGTTTTTCATATAAAAATTTGAATTTTTTTAAGATTTCGATGGAATTTTTGATTTTTTGAGGGTGGTCACGAATTAACCTCCTTTTGGCTCCAGGACGCTTAGTTTAGGAGATATGAGCAAAAGAAGCTTTTCATATAAAAATTTGATTTTTTTTAAGATTTCGTGGAATTTTTTAATTTTTGGGGGTGGTCACGAATTAACCTCCTTTTGGCTCTAGGACGCTTAGTTTAGGAGATATGAGCAAAAGAAGTTTTTCATATAAAAATTTTAATTTTTTTAAGATTTCGATGGAATTTTTGATTTTTTGAGGGTGGTCACGAATTAACCTCCTTTTGGCTCTAGGACGCTTAAAAATTTGATTTTTTTAAGATTTCGTGGAATTTTTGATTTTTTGGGGGTGGTCACGAATTAACCTCCTTTTGGCTCTAGGACGCTTAGTTTAGGAGATATGAGCAAAAGAAGCTTTTCATATAAAAATTCGAATTTTTTTAAGATTTCGATGGAATTTTTGATTTTTTGGGGGTGGTCACGAATTAACCTCCTTTTGGCTCTAGGACGCTTAGTTTAGGAGATATGAGCAAAAGAAGTTTTTCATATAAAAATTTGATTTTTTTTAAGATTTCGATGGAATTTTTGATTTTTTGGGGGTGGGCACGAATTAACCTCCTTTTGGCTCTAGGACGCTTAGTTTAGGAGATATGAGCAAAAGAAGTTTTTCATATAAAAATTCGAATTTTTTTAAGATTTCGATGGAATTTTTGATTTTTTGGGGGTGGTCACGAATTAACCTCCTTTTGGCTCTAGGACGCTTAGTTTAGGAGATATGAGCAAAAGAAGCTTTTCATATAAAATTTTGATTTTTTTTAAGATTTCGTGGAATTTTTGATGTTTTGGGGGTGGTCACGAATTAACCTCCTTTTGGCTCTAGGACGCTTAGTTTAGGAGATATGAGCAAAAGAAGTTTTTCATATAAAAATTTTAATTTTTTTAAGGTTTCGTGGAATTTTTGATATTTTGGGGGTGGTCACGAATTAACCTCCTTTTGGCTCTAGGACGCTTAGTTTAGGAGATATGAGCAAAAGAAGCTTTTCATATAAAAATTTGATTTTTTTTAAGATTTCGTGGAATTTTTGATTTTTTGGGGGTGGTCACGAATTAACCTCCTTTTGGCTCTAGGACGCTTAGTTTAGGAGATATGAGCAAAAGAAGTTTTTCATATAAAAATTTTAATTTTTTTAAGATTTCGATGGAATTTTTGATTTTTTGAGGGTGGTCACGAATTAACCTCCTTTTGGCTCTAGGACGCTTAAAAATTTGATTTTTTTAAGATTTCGTGGAATTTTTGATTTTTTGGGGGTGGTCACGAATTAACCTCCTTTTGGCTCTAGGACGCATAGTTTAGGAGATATGAGCAAAAGAAATTTTTCATATAAAAATTTGGTTTTTTTTTTAAGATTTCGATGGAATTTTTGATTTTTTGGGGGTGGTCACGAATTAACCTCCTTTTGGCTCTAGGACGCTTAGTTTAGGAGATATGAGCAAAAGAAGTTTTTCATATAAAAATTTGAATTTTTTTAAGATTTCGTGGAATTTTTGATTTTTTGGGGGTGGTCACGAATTAACCTCCTTTTGGCTCTAGGACGCATAGTTTAGGAGATATGAGCAAAAGAAATTTTTCATATAAAAATTTGTTTTTTTTTTTAAGATTTCGATGGAATTTTTGATTTTTTGGGGGTGGTCACGAATTAACCTCCTTTTGGCTCTAGGACGCTTAGTTTAGGAGATATGAGCAAAAGAAGTTTTTCATATAAAAATTTGAATTTTTTTAAGATTTCGATGGAATTTTTGATTTTTTGGGGGTGGTCACGAATTAACCTCCTTTTGGCTCTAGGACGCTTTGTTTAGGAGATATGAGCAAAAGAAGTTTTTCATATAAAAATTTGATTTTTTTTAAGATTTCGATGGAATTTTTGATTTTTTGGGGGTGGTCACGAATTAACCTCCTTTTGGCTCTAGGACGCTTAGTTTAGGAGATATGAGCAAAAGAAGTTTTTCATATAAAAATTTGATTTTTTTAAGATTTCGATGGAATTTTTGATTTTTTGGGGGTGGTCACGAATTAACCTCCTTTTGGCTCTAGGACGCATAGTTTAGGAGATATGAGCAAAAGAAGTTTTTCATATAAAAATTTGAATTTTTTTAAGATTTCGATGGAATTTTTGATTTTTTGGGGGTGGTCACGAATTAACCTCCTTTTGGCTCTAGGACGCTTAGTTTAGGAGATATGAGCAAAAGAAGTTTTTCATATAAAAATTTGATTTTTTTTAAGATTTCGATGGAATTTTTGATTTTTTGGGGGTGGTCACGAATTAACCTCCTTTTGGCTCTAGGACGCTTAGTTTAGGAGATATGAGCAAAAGAAGTTTTTCATATAAAAATTTGAATTTTTTTAAGATTTCGATGGAATTTTTGATTTTTTGGGGGTGGTCACGAATTAACCTCCTTTTGGCTCTAGGACGCATAGTTTAGGAGATATGGGCAAAAGAAGTTTTTCATATAAAAATTTGAATTTTTTTAAGATTTCGATCGAATTTTTGATTTTTTGGGGGTGGTCACGAATTAACCTCCTTTTGGCTCTAGGACGCTTAGTTTAGGAGATATGAGCAAAAGAAGTTTTTCATATAAAAATTTGAATTTTTTTAAGATTTCGATGGAATTTTTGATTTTTTGGGGGTGGTCACGAATTAACCTCCTTTTGGCTCTAGGACGCATAGTTTAGCAGATATGAGCAAAAGAAGTTTTTCATATAAAAATTTGAATTTTTTTAAGATTTCGATGGAATTTTTGATTTTTTGGGGGTGGTCACGAATTAACCTCCTTTTGGCTCTAGGACGCTTAGTTTAGGAGATATGAGCAAAAGAAGTTTTTCATATAAAAATTTGATTTTTTTAATTTTTCGATGGAATTTTTGATTTTTTGGGGGTGGTCACGAATTAACCTCCTTTTGGCTCTAGGACGCTTAGTTTAGGAGATATGAGCAAAAGAAGTTTTTCATATAAAAATTTGATTTTTTTTAAGATTTCGATGGAATTTTTGATTTTTTGGGGGTGGTCACGAATTAACCTCCTTTTGGCTCTAGGACGCATAGTTTAGGAGATATGAGCAAAAGAAGTTTTTCATATAACAATTTGATTTTTTTAGATTTCGATGGAATTTTTGATTTTTTGAGGGTGGTCAGGAATTAACCTCATTTTGGCTCTAGGACGCTTAGTTTAGGAGATATGAGCAAAAGAAGTTTTTCATATACAAATTTGAATTTTTTTAAGATTTCGATTGAATTTTTGATTTTTTGGGGGTGGTCACGAATTAACCTCCTTTTGGCTCTAGGACGCTTAGTTTAGGAGATATGAGCAAAAGAAATTTTTCATATAAAAATTTGATTTTTTTTAAGATTTCGATGGAATTTTTGATTTTTTGGGGGTGGTCACGAATTAACCTCCTTTTGGCTCTAGGACGCTTAGTTTAGGAGATATGAGCAAAAGAAGTTTTTCATATAAAAATTTGAATTTTTTTAAGATTTCGATGAAATTTTTGATTTTTTGGGGGTGGTCACGAATTAACCTCCTTTTGGCTCTAGGACGCATAGTTTAGGAGATATGAGCAAAAGAAGTTTTTCATATAAAAATTTGATTTTTTTTAAGATTTCGATGGAATTTTTGATTTTTTGGGGGGTGGTCACGAATTAACCTCCTTTTGGCTCTAGGACGCATAGTTTAGGAGATATGAGCAAAAGAAGTTTTTCATATAAAAATTTGATTTTTTTTAAGATTTCGATGGAATTTTTGATTTTTTGGGGGTGGGCACGAATTAACCTCCTTTTGGCTCTAGGACGCTTAGTTTAGGAGATATGAGCAAAAGAAGTTTTTCATATAAAAATTTGATTTTTTTTAGATTTCGATGGAATTTTTGATTTTTTGAGGGTGGTCAGGAATTAACCTCATTTTGGCTCTAGGACGCTTAGTTTAGGAGATATGAGCAAAAGAAGTTTTTCATATACAAATTTGAATTTTTTTAAGATTTCGATTGAATTTTTGATTTTTTGGGGGTGGTCACGAATTAACCTCCTTTTGGCTCTAGGACGCTTAGTTTAGGAGATATGAGCAAAAGAAATTTTTCATATAAAAATTTGATTTTTTTTAAGATTTCGTGGAATTTTTGATTTTTTGGGGGTGGTCACGAATTAACCTCCTTTTGGCTCTAGGACGCATAGTTTAGGAGATATGAGCAAAAGAAGTTTTTCATATAAAATTTGAATTTTTTTAAGATTTCGATGAAATTTTTGATTTTTTGGGGGTGGTCACGAATTAACCTCCTTTTGGCTCTAGGACGCATAGTTTAGGAGATATGAGCAAAAGAAGTTTTTCATATAAAAATTTGAATTTTTTTAAGATTTCGATTGAATTTTTGATTTTTTGGGGGTGGTCACGAATTAACCTCCTTTTGGCTCTAGGACGCTTAGTTTAGGAGATATGAGCAAAAGAAGTTTTTCATATAAAAATTTGATTTTTTTTAAGATTTCGATGGAATTTTTGATTTTTTGGGGGTGGTCACGAATTAACCTCCTTTTGGCTCTAGGACGCATAGTTTAGGAGATATGAGCAAAAGAAGTTTTTCATATAAAAATTTGATTTTTTTTAAGATTTCGATGGAATTTTTGATTTTTTGGGGGTGGTCACGAATTAACCTCCTTTTGGCTCTAGGACGCATAGTTTAGGAGATATGAGCAAAAGAAGTTTTTCATATAAAAATTTGAATTTTTTTAAGATTTCGATGGAATTTTTGATTTTTTGGGGGTGGTCACGAATTAACCTCCTTTTGGCTCTAGGACGCTTAGTTTAGGAGATATGAGCAAAAGAAGTTTTTCATATAAAATTTGATTTTTTTTAAGATTTCGATGGAATTTTTGATTTTTTGGGGGTGGTCACGAATTAACCTCCTTTTGGCTCTAGGACGCTTAGTTTAGGAGATATGAGCAAAAGAAGTTTTTCATATAAAAATTTGAATTTTTTTAAGATTTCGATGGAATTTTTGATTTTTTGGGGGTGGTCACGAATTAACCTCCTTTTGGCTCTAGGACGCATAGTTTAGGAGATATGAACAAAAGAAGTTTTTCATATAAAAATTTGAATTTTTTTAAGATTTCGATGGAATTTTTGATTTTTTGGGGTGGTCACGAATTAACCTCCTTTTGGCTCTAGGACGCTTAGTTTAGGAGATATGAGCACAAGAAGTTTTTCATATAAAAATTTGAATTTTTTTAAGATTTCGATGGAATTTTTGATTTTTTGGGGGTGGTCACGAATTAACCTCCTTTTGGCTCTAGGACGCATAGTTTAGGAGATATGAGCAAAAGAAGTTTTTCATATAAAAATTCGATTTTTTTTAAGATTTCGATGGAATTTTTGATTTTTTGGGGGTGGTCACGAATTAACCTCCTTTTGGCTCTAGGACGCTTAGTTTAGGAGATATGAGCAAAAGAAGTTTTTCATATAAAAATTTGATTTTTTTTTTAAGATTTCGATGGAATTTTTGATTTTTTGGGGGTGGTCACGAATTAACCTCCTTTTGGCTCTAGGACGCTTAGTTTAGGAGATATGAGCAAAAGAAATTTTTCATATAAAAATTTGGTTTTTTTTAAGATTTCGATGGAATTTTTGATTTTTTGGGGGTGGTCACGAATTAACCTCCTTTTGGCTCTAGGACGCTTAGTTTAGGAGATATGAGCAAAAGAAGTTTTTCATATAAAAATTTGAATTTTTTTAAGATTTCGATGGAATTTTTGATTTTTTGGGGGTGGGCACGAATTAACCTCCTTTTGGCTCTAGGACGCTTAGTTTAGGAGATATGAGCAAAAGAAGTTTTTCATATAAAAATTTTAATTTTTTTAAGATTTCGATGGAATTTTTGATTTTTTGGGGGTGGTCACGAATTAACCTCCTTTTGGCTCTAGGACGCTTAGTTTAGGAGATATGAGCAAAAGAAGTTTTTCATATAAAAATTTGATTTTTTTTAAGATTTCGATGGAATTTTTGTTTTTTTGTGGGTGGTCACGAATTAACCTCTAGGACGCTTAGTTTAGGAGATATGAGCAAAAGAAGTTTTTCATATAAAAATTTGAATTTTTTTAAGATTTCGATGGAATTTTTGATTTTTTGAGGGTGGTCACGAATTAACCTCCTTTTGGCTCCAGGACGCTTAGTTTAGGAGATATGAGCAAAAGAAGCTTTTCATATAAAAATTTGATTTTTTTTAAGATTTCGTGGAATTTTTTAATTTTTGGGGGTGGTCACGAATTAACCTCCTTTTGGCTCTAGGACGCTTAGTTTAGGAGATATGAGCAAAAGAAGTTTTTCATATAAAAATTTTAATTTTTTTAAGATTTCGATGGAATTTTTGATTTTTTGAGGGTGGTCACGAATTAACCTCCTTTTGGCTCTAGGACGCTTAAAAATTTGATTTTTTTAAGATTTCGTGGAATTTTTGATTTTTTGGGGGTGGTCACGAATTAACCTCCTTTTGGCTCTAGGACGCTTAGTTTAGGAGATATGAGCAAAAGAAGCTTTTCATATAAAAATTCGAATTTTTTTAAGATTTCGATGGAATTTTTGATTTTTTGGGGGTGGTCACGAATTAACCTCCTTTTGGCTCTAGGACGCTTAGTTTAGGAGATATGAGCAAAAGAAGTTTTTCATATAAAAATTTGATTTTTTTTAAGATTTCGATGGAATTTTTGATTTTTTGGGGGTGGGCACGAATTAACCTCCTTTTGGCTCTAGGACGCTTAGTTTAGGAGATATGAGCAAAAGAAGTTTTTCATATAAAAATTCGAATTTTTTTAAGATTTCGATGGAATTTTTGATTTTTTGGGGGTGGTCACGAATTAACCTCCTTTTGGCTCTAGGACGCTTAGTTTAGGAGATATGAGCAAAAGAAGCTTTTCATATAAAAATTTGATTTTTTTTAAGATTTCGTGGAATTTTTGATGTTTTGGGGGTGGTCACGAATTAACCTCCTTTTGGCTCTAGGACGCTTAGTTTAGGAGATATGAGCAAAAGAAGTTTTTCATATAAAAATTTTAATTTTTTTAAGGTTTCGTGGAATTTTTGATATTTTGGGGGTGGTCACGAATTAACCTCCTTTTGGCTCTAGGACGCTTAGTTTAGGAGATATGAGCAAAAGAAGTTTTTCATATAAAAATTTGATTTTTTTTAAGATTTCGTGGAATTTTTGATTTTTTGGGGGTGGTCACGAATTAACCTCCTTTTGGCTCTAGGACGCTTAGTTTAGGAGATATGAGCAAAAGAAGTTTTTCATATAAAAATTTTAATTTTTTTAAGATTTCGATGGAATTTTTGATTTTTTGAGGGTGGTCACGAATTAACCTCCTTTTGGCTCTAGGACGCTTAAAAATTTGATTTTTTTAAGATTTCGTGGAATTTTTGATTTTTTGGGGGTGGTCACGAATTAACCTCCTTTTGGCTCTAGGACGCATAGTTTAGGAGATATGAGCAAAAGAAATTTTTCATATAAAAATTTGGTTTTTTTTTAAGATTTCGATGGAATTTTTGATTTTTTGGGGGTGGTCACGAATTAACCTCCTTTTGGCTCTAGGACGCTTAGTTTAGGAGATATGAGCAAAAGAAGTTTTTCATATAAAAATTTGAATTTTTTTAAGATTTCGTGGAATTTTTGATTTTTTGGGGGTGGTCACGAATTAACCTCCTTTTGGCTCTAGGACGCATAGTTTAGGAGATATGAGCAAAAGAAATTTTTCATATAAAAATTTGTTTTTTTTTTTTAAGATTTCGATGGAATTTTTGATTTTTTGGGGGTGGTCACGAATTAACCTCCTTTTGGCTCTAGGACGCTTAGTTTAGGAGATATGAGCAAAAGAAGTTTTTCATATAAAAATTTGAATTTTTTTAAGATTTCGATGGAATTTTTGATTTTTTGGGGGTGGTCACGAATTAACCTCCTTTTGGCTCTAGGACGCTTTGTTTAGGAGATATGAGCAAAAGAAGTTTTTCATATAAAAATTTGATTTTTTTTAAGATTTCGATGGAATTTTTGATTTTTTGGGGGTGGTCACGAATTAACCTCCTTTTGGCTCTAGGACGCTTAGTTTAGGAGATATGAGCAAAAGAAGTTTTTCATATAAAAATTTGATTTTTTTAAGATTTCGATGGAATTTTTGATTTTTTGGGGGTGGTCACGAATTAACCTCCTTTTGGCTCTAGGACGCATAGTTTAGGAGATATGAGCAAAAGAAGTTTTTCATATAAAAATTTGAATTTTTTTAAGATTTCGATGGAATTTTTGATTTTTTGGGGGTGGTCACGAATTAACCTCCTTTTGGCTCTAGGACGCTTAGTTTAGGAGATATGAGCAAAAGAAGTTTTTCATATAAAAATTTGATTTTTTTTAAGATTTCGATGGAATTTTTGATTTTTTGGGGGTGGTCACGAATTAACCTCCTTTTGGCTCTAGGACGCTTAGTTTAGGAGATATGAGCAAAAGAAGTTTTTCATATAAAAATTTGAATTTTTTTAAGATTTCGATGGAATTTTTGATTTTTTGGGGGTGGTCACGAATTAACCTCCTTTTGGCTCTAGGACGCATAGTTTAGGAGATATGGGCAAAAGAAGTTTTTCATATAAAAATTTGAATTTTTTTAAGATTTCGATCGAATTTTTGATTTTTTGGGGGTGGTCACGAATTAACCTCCTTTTGGCTCTAGGACGCTTAGTTTAGGAGATATGAGCAAAAGAAGTTTTTCATATAAAAATTTGAATTTTTTTAAGATTTCGATGGAATTTTTGATTTTTTGGGGGTGGTCACGAATTAACCTCCTTTTGGCTCTAGGACGCATAGTTTAGCAGATATGAGCAAAAGAAGTTTTTCATATAAAAATTTGAATTTTTTTAAGATTTCGATGGAATTTTTGATTTTTTGGGGGTGGTCACGAATTAACCTCCTTTTGGCTCTAGGACGCTTAGTTTAGGAGATATGAGCAAAAGAAGTTTTTCATATAAAAATTTGATTTTTTTAATTTTTCGATGGAATTTTTGATTTTTTGGGGGTGGTCACGAATTAACCTCCTTTTGGCTCTAGGACGCTTAGTTTAGGAGATATGAGCAAAAGAAGTTTTTCATATAAAAATTTGATTTTTTTTAAGATTTCGATGGAATTTTTGATTTTTTGGGGGTGGTCACGAATTAACCTCCTTTTGGCTCTAGGACGCATAGTTTAGGAGATATGAGCAAAAGAAGTTTTTCATATAAAAATTTGATTTTTTTAGATTTCGATGGAATTTTTGATTTTTTGAGGGTGGTCAGGAATTAACCTCATTTTGGCTCTAGGACGCTTAGTTTAGGAGATATGAGCAAAAGAAGTTTTTCATATACAAATTTGAATTTTTTTAAGATTTCGATTGAATTTTTGATTTTTTGGGGGTGGTCACGAATTAACCTCCTTTTGGCTCTAGGACGCTTAGTTTAGGAGATATGAGCAAAAGAAATTTTTCATATAAAAATTTGATTTTTTTTAAGATTTCGATGGAATTTTTGATTTTTTGGGGGTGGTCACGAATTAACCTCCTTTTGGCTCTAGGACGCTTAGTTTAGGAGATATGAGCAAAAGAAGTTTTTCATATAAAAATTTGAATTTTTTTAAGATTTCGATGAAATTTTTGATTTTTTGGGGGTGGTCACGAATTAACCTCCTTTTGGCTCTAGGACGCATAGTTTAGGAGATATGAGCAAAAGAAGTTTTTCATATAAAAATTTGATTTTTTTTAAGATTTCGATGGAATTTTTGATTTTTTGGGGGGTGGTCACGAATTAACCTCCTTTTGGCTCTAGGACGCATAGTTTAGGAGATATGAGCAAAAGAAGTTTTTCATATAAAAATTTGAATTTTTTTAAGATTTCGATGGAATTTTTGATTTTTTGGGGGTGGTCACGAATTAACCTCCTTTTGGCTCTAGGACGCTTAATTTAGGAGATATGAGCAAAAGAAGTTTTTCATATAAAAATTTGATTTTTTTTAAGATTTCGATGGAATTTTTGATTTTTTGGGGGTGGTCACGAATTAACCTCCTTTTGGCTCTAGGACGCTTAGTTTAGGAGATATGAGCAAAAGAAGTTTTTCATATAAAAATTTGAATTTTTTTAAGATTTCGATGGAATTTTTGATTTTTTGGGGGTGGTCACGAATTAACCTCCTTTTGGCTCTAGGACGCATAGTTTAGGAGATATGAGCAAAAGAAGTTTTTCATATAAAAATTTGAATTTTTTTAAGATTTCGATGGAATTTTTGATTTTTTGGGGTGGTCACGAATTAACCTCCTTTTGGCTCTAGGACGCTTAGTTTAGGAGATATGAGCACAAGAAGTTTTTCATATAAAAATTTGATTTTTTTTAAGATTTCGATGGAATTTTTGATTTTTTGGGGGTGGTCACGAATTAACCTCCTTTTGGCTCTAGGACGCATAGTTTAGGAGATATGAGCAAAAGAAGTTTTTCATATAAAAATTCGATTTTTTTAAGATTTCGATGGAATTTTTGATTTTTTGAGGGTGGTCACGAATTAACCTCCTTTTGGCTCTAGGACGCTTAGTTTAGGAGATATGAGCAAAAGAAGTTTTTCATATAAAGATTTGATTTTTTTTAAGATTTCGATGGAATTTTTGATTTTTTGGGGGTGGGCACGAATTAACCTCCTTTTGGCTGTAGGACGCTTAGTTTAGGAGATATGAGCAAAAGAAGTTTTTCATATAAAAATTTGAATTTTTTTAAGATTTCGATGGAATTTTTGATTTTTTGGGGGTGGTCACGAATTAACCTCCTTTTGGCTCTAGGACGCTTAGTTTAGGAGATATGAGCAAAAGAAGTTTTTTCATATAAAAATTTGATTTTTTTTAAGATTTCGATGGAATTTTTGATTTTTTGAGGGTGGTCACGAATTAACCTCCTTTTGGCTCTAGGACGCATAGTTTAGGAGATATGAGCAAAAGAAGTTTTTCATATAAAAATTTGAATTTTTTTAAGATTTCGATGGAATTTTTGATTTTTTGGGGGTAGGCACGAATTAACCTCCTTTTGGCTCTAGGACGCATAGTTTAGGAGATATGAGCAAAAGAAGTTTTTCATATAAAAATTTGATTTTTTTTAAGATTTCGATGGAATTTTTGATTTTTTGGGGGTGGTCACGAATTAACCTCCTTTTGGCTCTAGGACGCTTAGTTTAGGAGATATGAGCAAAAGAAGTTTTTCATATAAAAATTTGATTTTTTTAAGATTTCGATGGAATTTTTAATTTTTTGAGGGTGGTCACGAATTAACCTCCTTTTGGCTCTAGGACGCATAGTTTAGGAGATATGAGCAAAAGAAGTTTTTCATATAAAAATTTGATTTTTTTAAGATTTCGATGGATTTTTTGATTTTTTCAGGGTGGTCACGAATTAACCTCCTTTTGGCTCTAGGACGCATAGTTTAGGAGATATGAGCAAAAGAAATTTTTCATATAAAAATTTGGTTTTTTTTAAGATTTCGATTGAATTTTTGATTTTTTGGGGGTGGTCACGAATTAACCTCCTTTTGGCTCTAGGACGCTTAGTTTAGGAGATATGAGCAAAAGAAGTTTTTCATATAAAAATTTGAATTTTTTTAAGATTTCGATGGAATTTTTGATTTTTTGGGGGTGGGCACGAATTAACCTCCTTTTGGCTCTAGGACGCTTAGTTTAGGAGATATGAGCAAAAGAAGTTTTTCATATAAAAATTTTAATTTTTTTAAGATTTCGATGGAATTTTTGATTTTTTGGGGGTGGTCACGAATTAACCTCCTTTTGGCTCTAGGACGCTTAGTTTAGGAGATATGAGCAAAAGAAGTTTTTCATATAAAAATTTGATTTTTTTTAAGATTTCGATGGAATTTTTGTTTTTTTGTGGGTGGTCACGAATTAACCTCCTTTTGGCTCTAGGACGCTTAGTTTAGGAGATATGAGCAAAAGAAGTTTTTCATATAAAAATTTGAATTTTTTTAAGATTTCGATGGAATTTTTGATTTTTTGGGGGTGGTCACGAATTAACCTCCTTTTGGCTCTAGGACGCTTAGTTTAGGAGATATGAGCAAAAGAAGCTTTTCATATAAAAATTTGATTTTTTTTAAGATTTCGTGGAATTTTTTAATTTTTAGGGGTGGTCACGAATTAACCTCCTTTTGGCTCTAGGACGCTTAGTTTAGGAGATATGAGCAAAAGAAGTTTTTCATATAAAAATTCGAATTTTTTTAAGATTTCGATGGAATTTTTGATTTTTTGGGGGTGGTCACGAATTAACCTCCTTTTGGCTCTAGGACGCTTAGTTTAGGAGATATGAGCAAAAGAAGCTTTTCATATAAAAAATTGATTTTTTTAAGATTTCGTGGAATTTTTGATTTTTTGGGGGTGGTCACGAATTAACCTCCTTTTGGCTCTAGGACGCTTAGTTTAGGAGATATGAGCAAAAGAAGTTTTTCATATAAAAATTTTAATTTTTTTAAGGTTTCGTGGAATTTTTGATTTTTTGGGGGTGGTCACGAATTAACCTCCTTTTGGCTCTAGGACGCTTAGTTTAGGAGATATGAGCAAAAGAAGTTTTTCATATAAAAATTCGAATTTTTTTAAGATTTCGATGGAATTTTTGATTTTTTGGGGGTGGTCACGAATTAACCTCCTTTTGGCTCTAGGACGCTTAGTTTAGGAGATATGAGCAAAAGAAGTTTTTCATATAAAAATTTGATTTTTTGTAAGATTTCGATGGAATTTTTGATTTTTTGGGGGTGGTCACGAAATAACCTCCTTTTGGCTCTAGGACGCTTAGTTTAGGAGATATGAGCAAAAGAAGTTTTTCATATAAAAATTCGAATTTTTTTAAGATTTCGATGGAATTTTTGATTTTTTGGGGGTGGTCACGAATTAACCTCCTTTTGGCTCTAGGACGCTTAGTTTAGGAGATATGAGCAAAAGAAGCTTTTCATATAAAAATTTGAATTTTTTTAAGATTTCGATGGAATTTTTGATTTTTTGGGGGTGGTCACGAATTAACCTCCTTTTGGCTCTAGGACGCTTAGTTTAGGAGATATGAGCAAAAGAAGCTTTTCATATAAAAATTTGATTTTTTTTAAGATTTCGTGGAATTTTTGATTTTTTGGGGGTGGTCACGAATTAACCTCCTTTTGGCTCTAGGACGCATAGTTTAGGAGATATGAGCAAAAGAAGCTTTTCATATAAAAATTTGATTTTTTTAAGATTTCGATGGAATTTTTGATTTTTTGGGGGTGGTCACGAAATAACCTCCTTTTGGCTCTAGGACGCTTAGTTTAGGAGATATGAGCAAAAGAAGTTTTTCATATAAAAATTTGAATTTTTTTAAGATTTCGTGGAATTTTTGATTTTTTGGGGGTGGTCACGAATTAACCTCCTTTTGGCTCTAGGACGCATAGTTTAGGAGATATGAGCAAAAGAAATTTTTCATATAAAAATTTGTTTTTTTTTAAGATTTCGATGGAATTTTTGATTTTTTGGGGGTGGTCACGAATTAACCTCCTTTTGGCTCTAGGACGCTTAGTTTAGGAGATATGAGCAAAAGAAGTTTTTCATATAAAAATTTGAATTTTTTTAAGATTTCGATGGAATTTTTGATTTTTTGGGGGTGGGCACGAATTAACCTCCTTTTGGCTCTAGGACGCTTAGTTTAGGAGATATGAGCAAAAGAAGTTTTTCATATAAAAATTTGATTTTTTTTAAGATTTCGATGGAATTTTTGATTTTTTGGGGGTGGGCACGAATTAACCTCCTTTTGGCTCTAGGACGCTTAGTTTAGGAGATATGAGCAAAAGAAGTTTTTCATATAAAAATTTGAATTTTTTTAAGATTTCGATGGAATTTTTGATTTTTTGGGGGTGGTCGCGAATTAACCTCCTTTTGGCTCTAGGACGCATAGTTAGGAGATATGAGCAAAATAAGTTTTTCATATAAAAATTTGAATTTTTTTAAGATTTCGATGGAATTTTTGATTTTTTGGGGGTGGTCACGAATTAACCTCCTTTTGGCTCTAGGACGCTTAGTTTAGGAGATATGAGCAAAAGAAGCTTTTCATATAAAAATTTGATTTTTTTTAAGATTTCGTGGAATTTTTGATTTTTTGGGGGTGGTCACGAATTAACCTCCTTTTGGCTCTAGGACGCATAGTTTAGGAGATATGAGCAAAAGAAGTTTTTCATATAAAAATTTTAATTTTTTTAAGATTTCGATGGAATTTTTGATTTTTTGAGGGTGGTCACGAATTAACCTCCTTTTGGCTCTAGGACGCTTAAAAATTTGATTTTTTTAAGATTTCGTGGAATTTTTGATTTTTTGGGGGTGGTCACGAATTAACCTCCTTTTGGCTCTAGGACGATTAGTTTAGGAGATATGAGCAAAAGAAGCTTTTCATATAAAAATTTGATTTTTTTTAAGATTTCGTGGAATTTTTGATTTTTTGGGGGTGGTCACGAATTAACCTCCTTTTGGCTCTAGGACGCTTAGTTTAGGAGATATGAGCAAAAGAAGTTTTTCATATAAAAATTTGAATTTTTTTAAGATTTCGATGGAATTTTTGATTTTTTGGGGGTGGTCACGAATTAACCTCCTTTTGGCTTTAGGACGCATAGTTTAGGAGATATGAGCAAAAGAAGTTTTTCATATAAAAACTTGAATTTTTTTAAGATTTCGATGGAATTTTTGATTTTTTGGGGGTGGTCACGAATTAACCTCCTTTTGCCTCTAGGACGCTTAGTTTAGGAGATATGAGCAAAAGAAGTTTTTCATATAAAAAATTGTTTTTTTTTTAAGATTTCGATGGAATTTTTGATTTTTTGGGGGTGGGCACGAATTAACCTCCTTTTGGCACTAGGACGCTTAGTTTAGGAGATATGAGCAAAAGAAGTTTTTCATATAAAAATTTGAATTTTTTTAAGATTTCGATGGAATTTTTGATTTTTTGAGGGTGGTCACGAATTAACCTCCTTTTAGCTCTAGGACGCTTAGTTTAGGAGATATGAGCAAAAGAAGTTTTTCATATAAAAATTTGAATTTTTTTAAGATTTCGATGGAATTTTTGATTTTTTGGGGGAGGTCACGAATTCACCTCCTTTTGGCTCTAGGACGCTTAGTTTAGGAGATATGAGCAAAAGAAGTTTTTCATATAAAAATTTGATTTTTTTTAAGATTTCGATGGAATTTTTGATTTTTTGGGGGTGGTCACGAATTAACCTCCTTTTGGCTCTAGGACGCTTAGTTTAGGAGATATGAGCAAAAGAAGTTTTTCATATAAAAATTTGATTTTTTTAAGATTTCGATGGAATTTTTGATTTTTTGGGGGTGGTCACGAATTAACCTCCTTTTGGCTCTAGGACGCTTAGTTTAGGAGATATGAGCAAAAGAAGTTTTTCATATAAAAATTTGATTTTTTTTAAGATTTCGATGAAATTTTTGCTTTTTTGGGGGTGGTCACGAATTAACCTCCTTTTGGCTCTAGGACGCTTAGTTTAGGAGATATGAGCAAAAGAAGTTTTTCATATAAAAATTTGAATTTTTTTAAGATTTCGATGGAATTTTTGATTTTTTGGGGGTGGTCACGAATTAACCTCCTTTTGCCTCTAGGACGCTTAGTTGAGGAGATATGAGCAAAAGAAGATTTTCATATAAAAAATTGATTTCGATGGAATTTTTGATTTTTTGGGGGTGGTCACGAATTAACCTCCTTTTGGCTCTAGGACGCTTAGTTTAGGAGATATGAGCAAAAGAAGTTTTTCATATAAAAATTTGATTTTTTTAAGATTTCGATGGAATTTTTGATTTTTTGAGGGTGGTCACGAATTAACCTCCTTTTGGCTCTAGGACGCATAGTTTAGGAGATATGAGCAAAAGAAGTTTTTCATATAAAAATTTGATTTTTTTTAAGATTTCGATGGAATTTTTGATTTTTTGGGGGTGGTCACGAATTAACCTCCTTTTGGCTCTAGGACGCTTAGTTTAGGAGATATGAGCAAAAGAAGTTTTTCATATAAAAATTTGAATTTTTTTAAGATTTCGATGGAATTTTTGATTTTTTGGGGGTGGTCACGAATTAACCTCCTTTTGGCTCTAGGACGCTTAGTTTAGGAGATATGAGCAAAAGAAGTTTTTCATATAAAAATTTGAATTTTTTAAGATTTCGATGGAATTTTTGATTTTTTTGGGGGTGGTCACGAATTAACCTCCTTTTGGCTCTAGGACGCTTAGTTTAGGAGATATGAGCAAGAGAAGTTTTTCATATAAAAATTTGATTTTTTTAAAGATTTCGATGGAATTTTTGATTTTTTGAGGGTGGTCACGAATTAACCTCCTTTTGGATCTAGGACGCATAGTTTAGGAGATATGAGCAAAAGAAGTTTTTCATATAAAAATTTGATTTTTTTTTAAGATTTCGATGGAATTTTTGATTTTTTGGGGGTGGTCACGAATTAACCTCCTTTTGGCTCTAGGACGCTTAGTTTAGGAGATATGAGCAAGAGAAGTTTTTCATATAAAAATTTGATTTTTTTTAAGATTTCGATGGAATTTTTGATTTTTTGGGGGTGGTCACGAATTAACCTCCTTTTGGCTCTAGGACGCTTAGTTTAGGAGATATGAGCAAAAGAAGTTTTTCATATAAAAATTTGATTTTTTTAAGATTTCGATGGAATTTTTGATTTTTTGGGGGTGGTCACGAATTAACCTCCTTTTGGCTCTAGGACGCTTAGTTTAGGAGATATGAGCAAAAGAAGTTTTTCATATAAAAATTTGATTTTTTTTAAGATTTCGATGGAATTTTTGCTTTTTTGGGGGTGGTCACGAATTAACCTCCTTTTGGCTCTAGGACGCTTAGTTTAGGAGATATGAGCAAAAGAAGTTTTTCATATAAAAATTTGAATTTTTTTAAGATTTCGATGGAATTTTTGATTTTTTGGGGGTGGTCACGAATTAACCTCCTTTTGGCTCTAGGACGCTTAGTTGAGGAGATATGAGCAAAATAAGATTTTCATATAAAAAATTGATTTCGATGGAATTTTTGATTTTTTGGGGGTGGTCACGAATTAACCTCCTTTTGGCTCTAGGACGCTTAGTTTAGGAGATATGAGCAAAAGAAGTTTTTCATATAAAAATTTGATTTTTTTTAAGATTTCGATGGAATTTTTGATTTTTTGAGGGTGGTCACGAATTAACCTCCTTTTGGCTCTAGGACGCATAGTTTAGGAGATATGAGCAAAAGAAGTTTTTCATATAAAAATTTGATTTTTTTTAAGATTTCGATGGAATTTTTGATTTTTTGAGGGTGGTCACGAATTAACCTCCTTTTGGCTCTAGGACGCTTAGTTTAGGAGATATGAGCAAAAGAAGTTTTTCATATAAAAATTTGAATTTTTTTAAGATTTCGATGGAATTTTTGATTTTTTGGGGGTGGTCACGAATTAACCTCCTTTTGGCTCTAGGACGCTTAGTTTAGGAGATATGAGCAAAAGAAGTTTTTCATATAAAAATTTGAATTTTTTAAGATTTCGATGGAATTTTTGATTTTTTTGGGGGTGGTCACGAATTAACCTCCTTTTGGCTCTAGGACGCTTAGTTTAGGAGATATGAGCAAGAGAAGTTTTTCATATAAAAATTTGATTTTTTTAAAGATTTCGATGGAATTTTTGATTTTTTGAGGGTGGTCACGAATTAACCTCCTTTTGGATCTAGGACGCATAGTTTAGGAGATATGAGCAAAAGAAGTTTTTCATATAAAAATTTGATTTTTTTTTAAGATTTCGATGGAATTTTTGATTTTTTGGGGGTGGTCACGAATTAACCTCCTTTTGGCTCTAGGACGCTTAGTTTAGGAGATATGAGCAAGAGAAGTTTTTCATATAAAAATTTGATTTTTTTTAAGATTTCGATGGAATTTTTGATTTTTTGGGGGTGGTCACGAATTAACCTCCTTTTGGCTCTAGGACGCTTAGTTTAGGAGATATGAGCAAAATAAGTTTTTCATATAAAAATTTGATTTTTTTTAAGATTTCGATGGAATTTTTGATTTTTTGGGGGTGGTCACGAATTAACCTCCTTTTGGCTCTAGGACGCTTAGTTTAGGAGATATGAGCAAAATAAGTTTTTCATATAAAAATTTGATTTTTTTTAAGATTTCGATGGAATTTTTGATTTGTTGAGGGTGGTCACGAATTAACCTCCTTTTGGCTCTAGGACGCTTAGTTGAGGAGATATGAGCAAAAGAAGATTTTCATATAAAAAATTGAATTTTTTTAAGATTTCGATGGAATTTTTGATATTTTGAGGGTGGTCACGAATTAACCTCCTTTTGGCTCTAGGACGCTTAGTTTAGGAGATATGAGCAAAAGAAGTTTTTCATATAAAAATTTGATTTTTTTTAAGATTTCGATGGAATTTTTGATTTTTTGAGGGTGGTCACGAATTAACCTCCTTTTGGCTCTAGGTCGCATAGTTTAGGAGATATGAGCAAAAGAAGTTTTTCATATAAAAATTTGAATTTTTTTAAGATTTCGATGGAATTTTTGATTTTTTGGGGGTGGTCACGAATTAACCTCCTTTTGGCTCTAGGACGCTTAGTTTAGGAGATATGAGCAAAAGAAGTTTTTCATATAAAAATTTGAATTTTTTAAGATTTCGATGGAATTTTTGATTTTTTTGGGGGTGGTCGCGAATTAACCTCCTTTTGGCTCTAGGACGCTTAGTTTAGGAGATATGAGCAAGAGAAGTTTTTCATATAAAAATTTGATTTTTTTAAAGATTTCGATGGAATTTTTGATTTTTTGAGGGTGGTCACGAATTAACCTCCTTTTGGATCTAGGACGCATAGTTTAGGAGATATGAGCAAAAGAAGTTTTTCATATAAAAATTTGATTTTTTTTTAAGATTTCGATGGAATTTTTGATTTTTTGGGGGTGGTCACGAATTAACCTCCTTTTGGCTCTAGGACGCTTAGTTTAGGAGATATGAGCAAGAGAAGTTTTTCATATAAAAATTTGATTTTTTTAAGATTTCGATGGAATTTTTGATTTTTTGGGGGTGGTCACGAATTAACCTCCTTTTGGCTCTAGGACGCTTAGTTTAGGAGATATGAGCAAAGGAAGTTTTTCATATAAAAATTTGAATTTTTTTAAGATTTCGATGGAATTTTTGATTTTTTGGGGGAGGTCACGAATTAACCTCCTTTTGGCTCTAGGACGCTTAGTTTAGGAGATATGAGCAAAAGAAGTTTTTCATATAAAAATTTGATTTTTTTAAGATTTCGATGGAATTTTTGATTTTTTGGGGGTGGTCACGAATTAACCTCCTTTTGGCTCTAGGACGCTTAGTTTAGGAGATATGAGCAAAAGAAGTTTTTCATATAAAAATTTGATTTTTTTAAGATTTCGATGGAATTTTTGATTTTTTGGGGGTGGTCACGAATTAACCTCCTTTTGGCTCTAGGACGCTTAGTTTAGGAGATATGAGCAAAAGAAGTTTTTCATATAAAAATTTGATTTTTTTTAAGATTTCGATGGAATTTTTGCTTTTTTGGGGGTGGTCACGAATTAACCTCCTTTTGGCTCTAGGACGCTTAGTTTAGGAGATATGAGCAAAAGAAGTTTTTCATATAAAAATTTGAATTTTTTTTAAGATTTCGATGGAATTTTTGATTTTTTGGGGGTGGTCACGAATTAACCTCCTTTTGGCTCTAGGACGCTTAGTTGAGGAGATATGAGCAAAAGAAGATTTTCATATAAAAAATTGAATTTTTTTAAGATTTCGATGGAATTTTTGATATTTTGAGGGTGGTCACGAATTAACCTCCTTTTGGCTCTAGGACGCTTAGTTTAGGAGATATGAGCAAAAGAAGTTTTTCATATAAAAATTTGATTTTTTTTAAGATTTCGATGGAATTTTTGATTTTTTGTGGGTTTTCACGAATTAACCTCCTTTTGGCTCTGGGACGCTTAGTTTAGGAGATATGAGCAAAATAAGTTTTTCATATAAAAATTTGATTTTTTTTAAGATTTCGATGGAATTTTTGATTTTTTGGGGGTGGTCACGAATTAACCTCCTTTTGGCTCTAGGACGCTTAGTTTAGGAGATATGAGCAAAAGAAGTTTTTCATATAAAAATTTGAATTTTTTTAAGATTTCGATGGAATTTTTGATTTTTTGGGGGTGGTCACGAATTAACCTCCTTTTGGCTCTAGGACGCTTAGTTTAGGAGATATGAGCAAAAGAAGTTTTTCATATAAAAATTTGAATTTTTTTAAGATTTCGATGAATTTTTGATTTTTTGGGGGTGGTCACGAATTAACCTCCTTTTGGCTCTAGGACGCTTAGTTTAGGAGATATGAGCAAAAGAAGTTTTTCATATAAAAATTTGAATTTTTTTAAGATTTCGATGGAATTTTTGATTTTTTGGTCACGAATTAACCTCCTTTTGGCTCTAGGACGCTTAGTTTAGGAGATATGAGCAAAAAAAGTTTTTCATATAAAAATTTGATTTTTTTTAAGATTTCGATGGAATTTTTGATTTTTTGGGGGTGGTCACGAATTAACCTCCTTTTGGCTCTAGGACGCTTAGTTTAGGAGATATGAGCAAAAGAAGTTTTTCATATAAAAATTTGAATTTTTTTAAGATTTCGATGGAATTTTTGATTTTTTGGGGGTGGTCACGAATTAACCTCCTTTTGGCTCTAGGACGCTTAGTTTAGGAGATATGAGCAACAGAAGTTTTTCATATAAAAATTTGAATTTTTTTAAGATTTCGATGGAATTTTTGATTTTTTTGGGGGTGGTCACGAATTAACCTCCTTTTGGCTCTAGGACGCTTAGTTTAGGAGATATGAGCAAAAGAAGTTTTTCATATAAAAATTTGATTTTTTTAAAGATTTCGATGGAATTTTTGATTTTTTGAGGGTGGTCACGAATTAACCTCCTTTTGGATCTAGGACGCATAGTTTAGGAGATATGAGCAAAAGAAGTTTTTCATATAAAAATTTGATTTTTTTTTAAGATTTCGATGGAATTTTTGATTTTTTGGGGGTGGTCACGAATTAACCTCCTTTTGGCTCTAGGACGCTTAGTTTAGGAGATATGAGCAAGAGAAGTTTTTCATATAAAAATTTGATTTTTTTTAAGATTTCGATGGAATTTTTGATTTTTTGGGGGTGGTCACGAATTAACCTCCTTTTGGCTCTAGGACGCTTAGTTTAGGAGATATGAGCAAAAGAAGTTTTTCATATAAAAATTTGAATTTTTTTAAGATTTCGATGGAATTTTTGATTTTTTGGGGGAGGTCACGAATTAACCTCCTTTTGGCTCTAGGACGCTTAGTTTAGGAGATATGAGCAAAAGAAGTTTTTCATATAAAAATTTGATTTTTTTAAGATTTCGATGGAATTTTTGATTTTTTGGGGGTGGTCACGAATTAACCTCCTTTTGGCTCTAGGACGCTTAGTTTAGGAGATATGAGCAAAAGAAGTTTTTCATATAAAAATTTGATTTTTTTAAGATTTCGATGGAATTTTTGATTTTTTGGGGGTGGTCACGAATTAACCTCCTTTTGGCTCTAGGACGCATAGTTTAGGAGATATGAGCAAAAGAAGTTTTTCATATAAAAATTTGAATTTTTTTAAGATTTCGATGGAATTTTTGATTTTTTGGGGGTGGTCACGAATTAACCTCCTTTTGGCTCTAGGACGCTTAGTTTAGGAGATATGAGCAAAAGAAGTTTTTCATATAAAAATTTGATTTTTTTTAAGATTTCGATGGAATTTTTGATTTTTTGAGGGTGGTCACGAATTAACCTCCTTTTGGCTCTAGGACGCATAGTTTAGGAGATATGAGCAAAAGAAGTTTTTCATATAAAAATTTGATTTTTTTTAAGATTTCGATGGAATTTTTGATTTTTTGAGGGTGGTCACGAATTAACCTCCTTTTGGCTCTAGGACGCTTAGTTTAGGAGATATGAGCAAAAGAAGTTTTTCATATAAAAATTTGAATTTTTTTAAGATTTCGATGGAATTTTTGATTTTTTGGGGGTGGTCACGAATTAACCTCCTTTTGGCTCTAGGACGCTTAGTTTAGGAGATATGAGCAAAAGAAGTTTTTCATATAAAAATTTGAATTTTTTTAAGATTTCGATGAATTTTTGATTTTTTGGGGGTGGTCACGAATTAACCTCCTTTTGGCTCTAGGACGCTTAGTTTAGGAGATATGAGCAAAAGAAGTTTTTCATATAAAAATTTGAATTTTTTTAAGATTTCGATGGAATTTTTGATTTTTTGGTCACGAATTAACCTCCTTTTGGCTCTAGGACGCTTAGTTTAGGAGATATGAGCAAAAGAAGTTTTTCATATAAAAATTTGATTTTTTTAAGATTTCGATGGAATTTTTGATTTTTTGGGGGTGGTCACGAATTAACCTCCTTTTGGCTCTGGGACGCTTAGTTTAGGAGATATGAACAAAATAAGTTTTTCATATAAAAATTTGATTTTTTTAAGATTTCGATGGAATTTTTGATTTTTTGAGGGTGGTCACGAATTAACCTCCTTTTGGCTCTAGGACGCTTAGTTTAGGAGATATGAGCAAAAGAAGATTTTCATATAAAAAATTGAATTTTTTTAAGATTTCGATGGAATTTTTGATATTTTGAGGGTGGTCACGAATTAACCTCCTTTTGGCTCTAGGACGCTTAGTTTAGGAGATATGAGCAAAAGAAGTTTTTCATATAAAAATTTGATTTTTTTTAAGATTTCGATGGAATTTTTGATTTTTTGTGGGTGGTCACGAATTAACCTCCTTTTGGCTCTGGGACGCTTAGTTTAGGAGATATGAGCAAAATAAGTTTTTCATATAAAAATTTGATTTTTTTTAAGATTTCGATGGAATTTTTGATTTTTTGGGGGTGGTCACGAATTAACCTCCTTTTGGCTCTAGGACGCTTAGTTTAGGAGATATGAGCAAAAGAAGTTTTTCATATAAAAATTTGAATTTTTTTAAGATTTCGATTGAATTTTTGATTTTTTGGGGGTGGTCTCGAATTAACCTCCTTTTGGCTCTAGGACGCTTAGTTTAGGAGATATGAGCAAAAGAAGTTTTTTATATAAAAATTTGATTTTTTTTAAGATTTCGATGGAATTTTTGATTTTTTGAGGGTGGTCACGAATTAACCTCCTTTTGGCTCTAGGACGCATAGTTTAGGAGATATGAGCAAAAGAAGTTTTTCATATAAAAATTTGAATTTTTTTAAGATTTCGATGGAATTTTTGATTTTTTGGGGGTTGTCGCGAATTAACCTCCTTTTGGCTCTAGGACGCTTAGTTTAGGAGATATGAGCAAAAGAAGTTTTTCATATAAAAATTTGAATTTTTTTAAGATTTCGATGGAATTTTTGATTTTTTGGGGGTGGTCACGAATTAACCTCCTTTTGGAGGACGTTTAGTTTAGGAGATATGAGCAAAAGAAGTTTTTCATATAAAAATTTGATTTTTTTAAATTTCGATGGAATTTTTGATTTTTTGGGGGTGGTCACGAATTAACCTCCTTTTGGCTCTAGGACGTTTAGTTTAGGAGATATGAGCAAAAGAAGTTTTTCATATAAAAATTTGATTTTTTTTAAGATTTCGATGGAATTTTTGATTTTTTGAGGGTGGTCACGAATTAACCTCCTTTTGGCTCTAGGACGCATAGTTTAGGAGATATGAGCAAAAGAAGTTTTTCATATAAAAATTTGATTTTTTTTAAGATTTCGATGGAATTTTTGATTTTTTGAGGGTGGTCACGAATTAACCTCCTTTTGGAGGACGTTTAGTTTAGGAGATATGAGCAAAAGAAGTTTTTCATATAAAAATTTGATTTTTTTAAATTTCGATGGAATTTTTGATTTTTTGGGGGTGGTCACGAATTAACCTCCTTTTGGCTCTAGGACGTTTAGTTTAGGAGATATGAGCAAAAGAAGTTTTTCATATAAAAATTTGATTTTTTTTAAGATTTCGATGGAATTTTTGATTTTTTGAGGGTGGTCACGAATTAACCTCCTTTTGGCTCTAGGACGCATAGTTTAGGAGATATGAGCAAAAGAAGTTTTTCATATAAAAATTTGATTTTTTTTAAGATTTCGATGGAATTTTTGATTTTTTGAGGGTGGTCACGAATTAACCTCCTTTTGGCTCTAGGACGCTTAGTTTAGGAGATATGAGCAAAAGAAGTTTTTCATATAAAAATTTGAATTTTTTTAAGATTTCGATGGAATTTTTGATTTTTTGGGGGTGGTCACGAATTAACCTCCTTTTGGCTCTAGGACGCTTAGTTTAGGAGATATGAGCAAAAGAAGTTTTTCATATAAAAATTTGAATTTTTTTAAGATTTCGATGAATTTTTGATTTTTTGGGGGTGGTCACGAATTAACCTCCTTTTGGCTCTAGGACGCTTAGTTTAGGAGATATGAGCAAAAGAAGTTTTTCATATAAAAATTTGAATTTTTTTAAGATTTCGATGGAATTTTTGATTTTTTGGTCACGAATTAACCTCCTTTTGGCTCTAGGACGCTTAGTTTAGGAGATATGAGCAAAAGAAGTTTTTCATATAAAAATTTGAATTTTTTTAAGATTTCGATGGAATTTTTGATTTTTTGGGGGTGGTCACGAATTAACCTCCTTTTGGCTCTAGGACGCTTAGTTTAGGAGATATGAGCAAAAGAAGTTTTTCATATAAAAATTTGATTTTTTTAAAGATTTCGATGGAATTTTTGATTTTTTGAGGGTGGTCACGAATTAACCTCCTTTTGGCTCTAGGACGCATAGTTTAGGAGATATGAGCAAAAGAAGTTTTTCATATAAAAATTTGATTTTTTTTAAGATTTCGATGGAATTTTTGATTTTTTAGGGGTGGTCACGAATTAACCTCCTTTTGGCTCTAGGACGCTTAGTTTAGGAGATATGAGCAAAAGAAGTTTTTCATATAAAAATTTGAATTTTTTTAAGATTTCGATGGAATTTTTGATTTTTTGGGGGTGGTCACGAATTAACCTCCTTTTGGCTCTAGGACGCTTAGTTTAGGAGATATGAGCAAAAGAAGGTTTTCATATAAAAATTTGAATTTTTTTAAGATTTCGATGGAATTTTTGATTTTTTGGGGGTGGTCACGAATTAACCTCCTTTTGGCTCTAGGACGGCCTCTTTAGGAGATATGAGCAAAAGAAGTTTTTCATATAAAAATTTGAATTTTTTTAAGATTTCGATGGAATTTTTGATTTTTTGGGGGTGGTCACGAATTAACCTCCTTTTGGCTCTAGGACGCTTAGTTTAGGAGATATGAGCAAAAGAAGTTTTTCATATAAAAATTTGATTTTTTTTAAGATTTCGATGGAATTTTTGATTTTTTGGGGGTGGTCACGAATTAACCTCCTTTTGGCTCTAGGACGCTTAGTTGAGGAGATATGAGCAAAAGAAGATTTTCATATAAAAAATTGAATTTTTTTAAGATTTCGATGGAATTTTTGATATTTTGAGGGTGGTCACGAATTAACCTCCTTTTGGCTCTAGGACGCTTAGTTTAGGAGATATGAGCAAAAGAAGTTTTTCATATAAAAATTTGAATTTTTTTAAGATTTCGATGGAATTTTTGATTTTTTGGGGGTGGTCACGAATTAACCTCCTTTTGGCTCTAGGACGGCCTCTTTAGGAGATATGAGCAAAAGAAGTTTTTCATATAAAAATTTGAATTTTTTTAAGATTTCGATGGAATTTTTGATTTTTTGGGGGTGGTCACGAATTAACCTCCTTTTGGCTCTAGGACGCTTAGTTTAGGAGATATGAGCAAAAGAAGTTTTTCATGGTCACGAATTAACCTCCGTTTGGCTCTAGGACGCATAGTTTAGGAGATATGAGCAAAAGAAGTTTTTCATATAAAAATTTGATTTTTTTTAAGATTTCGATGGAATTTTTGATTTTTTGAGGGTGGTCACGAATTAACCTCCTTTTGGCTCTAGGACGCATAGTTTAGGAGATATGAGCAAAAGATGTTTTTCATATAAAAATTTGAATTTTTTCAAGATTTCGATGGAATTTTTGATTTTTTGGGGGTGGTCACGAATTAACCTCCTTTTGGCTCTAGGACGCTTAGTTTAGGAGATATGAGCAAAAGAAGTTTTTTATATAAAAATTTGATTTTTTTTAAGATTTCGATGGAATTTTTGATTTTTTGAGGGTGGTCACGAATTAACCTCCTTTTGGCTCTAGGACGCATAGTTTAGGAGATATGAGCAAAAGAAGTTTTTCATATAAAAATTTGAATTTTTTTAAGATTTCGATGGAATTTTTGATTTTTTGGGGGTGGTCACGAATTAACCTCCTTTTGGCTCTAGGACGCTTAGTTTAGGAGATATGAGCAAAAGAAGTTTTTCATATAAAAATTTGAATTTTTTTAAGATTTCGATGAATTTTTGATTTTTTGGGGGTGGTCACGAATTAACCTCCTTTTGGCTCTAGGACGCTTAGTTTAGGAGATATGAGCAAAAGAAGTTTTTCATATAAAAATTTCAATTTTTTTTAAGATTTCGATGGAATTTTTGATTTTTTGGGGGTGGTCACGAATTAACCTCCTTTTGGCTCTAGGACGCTTAGTTTAGGAGATATGAGCAAAAGAAGTTTTTCATATAAAAATTTGAATTTTTTTAAGATTTCGATGGAATTTTTGATTTTTTGGGGGTGGTCACGAATTAACCTCCTTTTGGCTCTAGGACGCTTAGTTTAGGAGATATGAGCAAAATAAGTTTTTCATATAAAAATTTGATTTTTTTTAAGATTTCGATGGAATTTTTGATTTGTTGAGGGTGGTCACGAATTAACCTCCTTTTGGCTCTAGGACGCTTAGTTGAGGAGATATGAGCAAAAGAAGATTTTCATATAAAAAATTGAATTTTTTTAAGATTTCGATGGAATTTTTGATATTTTGAGGGTGGTCACGAATTAACCTCCTTTTGGCTCTAGGACGCTTAGTTTAGGAGATATGAGCAAAAGAAGTGTTTCATATAAAAATTTGATTTTTTTTGAAGATTTCGATGGAATTTTTGATTTTTTGGGGGTGGTCACGAATTAACCTCCTTTTGGCTCTAGGACGCTTAGTTTAGGAGATATGAGCAAAAGAAGTTTTTCATATAAAAATTTGATTTTTTTTAAGATTTCGATGGAATTTTTGATTTTTTGAGGGTGGTCACGAATTAACCTCCTTTTGGCTCTAGGACGCATAGTTTAGGAGATATGAGCAAAAGAAGTTTTTCATATAAAAATTTGATTTTTTTTAAGATTTCGATGGAATTTTTGATTTTTTGAGGGTGGTCACGAATTAACCTCCTTTTGGCTCTAGGACGCTTAGTTTAGGAGATATGAGCAAAAGAAGTTTTTCATATAAAAATTTGAATTTTTTTAAGATTTCGATGGAATTTTTGATTTTTTGGGGGTGGTCACGAATTAACCTCCTTTTGGCTCTAGGACGCTTAGTTTAGGAGATATGAGCAAAAGAAGTTTTTCATATAAAAATTTGAATTTTTTTAAGATTTCGATGAATTTTTGATTTTTTGGGGGTGGTCACGAATTAACCTCCTTTTGGCTCTAGGACGCTTAGTTTAGGAGATATGAGCAAAAGAAGTTTTTCATATAAAAATTTGAATTTTTTTAAGATTTCGATGGAATTTTTGATTTTTTGGTCACGAATTAACCTCCTTTTGGCTCTAGGACGCTTAGTTTAGGAGATATGAGCAAAAGAAGTTTTTCATATAAAAATTTGAATTTTTTTAAGATTTCGATGGAATTTTTGATTTTTTGGGGGTGGTCACGAATTAACCTCCTTTTGGCTCTAGGACGCTTAGTTTAGGAGATATGAGCAAAAGAAGTTTTTCATATAAAAATTTGAATTTTTTTAAGATTTCGATGGAATTTTTGATTTTTTGGGGGTGGTCACGAATTAACCTCCTTTTGGCTCTAGGACGCTTAGTTTAGGAGATATGAGCAAAAGAAGTTTTTCATATAAAAATTTGAATTTTTTTAAGATTTCGATTGAATTTTTGATTTTTTGGGGGTGGTCACGAATTAACCTCCTTTTGGCTCTAGGACGCTTAGTTTAGGAGATATGAGCAAAAGAAGTTTTTCATATAAAAATTTCAATTTTTTTTAAGATTTCGATGGAATTTTTGATTTTTTGGGGGTGGTCACGAATTAACCTCCTTTTGGCTCTAGGACGCTTAGTTTAGGAGATATGAGCAAAAGAAGTTTTTCATATAAAAATTTGAATTTTTTTAAGATTTCGATGGAATTTTTGATTTTTTGGGGGTGGTCACGAATTAACCTCCTTTTGGCTCTAGGACGCTTAGTTTAGGAGATATGAGCAAAATAAGTTTTTCATATAAAAATTTGATTTTTTTTAAGATTTCGATGGAATTTTTGATTTGTTGAGGGTGGTCACGAATTAACCTCCTTTTGGCTCTAGGACGCTTAGTTGAGGAGATATGAGCAAAAGAAGATTTTCATATAAAAAATTGAATTTTTTTAAGATTTCGATGGAATTTTTGATATTTTGAGGGTGGTCACGAATTAACCTCCTTTTGGCTCTAGGACGCTTAGTTTAGGAGATATGAGCAAAAGAAGTGTTTCATATAAAAATTTGATTTTTTTTGAAGATTTCGATGGAATTTTTGATTTTTTGGGGGTGGTCACGAATTAACCTCCTTTTGGCTCTAGGACGCTTAGTTTAGGAGATATGAGCAAAAGAAGTTTTTCATATAAAAATTTGATTTTTTTTAAGATTTCGATGGAATTTTTGATTTTTTGAGGGTGGTCACGAATTAACCTCCTTTTGGCTCTAGGACGCATAGTTTAGGAGATATGAGCAAAAGAAGTTTTTCATATAAAAATTTGATTTTTTTTAAGATTTCGATGGAATTTTTGATTTTTTGAGGGTGGTCACGAATTAACCTCCTTTTGGCTCTAGGACGCTTAGTTTAGGAGATATGAGCAAAAGAAGTTTTTCATATAAAAATTTGAATTTTTTTAAGATTTCGATGGAATTTTTGATTTTTTGGGGGTGGTCACGAATTAACCTCCTTTTGGCTCTAGGACGCTTAGTTTAGGAGATATGAGCAAAAGAAGTTTTTCATATAAAAATTTGAATTTTTTTAAGATTTCGATGAATTTTTGATTTTTTGGGGGTGGTCACGAATTAACCTCCTTTTGGCTCTAGGACGCTTAGTTTAGGAGATATGAGCAAAAGAAGTTTTTCATATAAAAATTTGAATTTTTTTAAGATTTCGATGGAATTTTTGATTTTTTGGTCACGAATTAACCTCCTTTTGGCTCTAGGACGCTTAGTTTAGGAGATATGAGCAAAAGAAGTTTTTCATATAAAAATTTGAATTTTTTTAAGATTTCGATGGAATTTTTGATTTTTTGGGGGTGGTCACGAATTAACCTCCTTTTGGCTCTAGGACGCTTAGTTTAGGAGATATGAGCAAAAGAAGTTTTTCATATAAAAATTTGAATTTTTTTAAGATTTCGATGGAATTTTTGATTTTTTGGGGGTGGTCACGAATTAACCTCCTTTTGGCTCTAGGACGCTTAGTTTAGGAGATATGAGCAAAAGAAGTTTTTCATATAAAAATTTGAATTTTTTAAGATTTCGATTGAATTTTTGATTTTTTGGGGGTGGTCACGAATTAACCTCCTTTTGGCTCTAGGACGCTTAGTTTAGGAGATATGAGCAAAAGAAGTTTTTCATATAAAAATTTGATTTTTTTTAAGATTTCGATGGAATTTTTGATTTTTTGAGGGTGGTCACGAATTAACCTCCTTTTGGCTCTAGGTCGCATAGTTTAGGAGATATGAGCAAAAGAAGTTTTTCATATAAAAATTTGAATTTTTTTAAGATTTCGATGGAATTTTTGATTTTTTGGGGGTGGTCACGAATTAACCTCCTTTTGGCTCTAGGACGCTTAGTTTAGGAGATATGAGCAAAAGAAGTTTTTCATATAAAAATTTGAATTTTTTAAGATTTCGATGGAATTTTTGATTTTTTTGGGGGTGGTCACGAATTAACCTCCTTTTGGCTCTAGGACGCTTAGTTTAGGAGATATGAGCAAAAGAAGTTTTTCATATAAAAATTTGATTTTTTTAAAGATTTCGATGGAATTTTTGATTTTTTGAGGGTGGTCACGAATTAACCTCCTTTTGGATCTAGGACGCATAGTTTAGGAGATATGAGCAAAAGAAGTTTTTCATATAAAAATTTGATTTTTTTTTAAGATTTCGATGGAATTTTTGATTTTTTGGGGGTGGTCACGAATTAACCTCCTTTTGGCTCTAGGACGCTTAGTTTAGGAGATATGAGCAAGAGAAGTTTTTCATATAAAAATTTGATTTTTTTTTAAGATTTCGATGGAATTTTTGATTTTTTGGGGGTGGTCACGAATTAACCTCCTTTTGGCTCTAGGACGCTTAGTTTAGGAGATATGAGCAAAAGAAGTTTTTCATATAAAAATTTGAATTTTTTTAAGATTTCGATGGAATTTTTGATTTTTTGGGGGAGGTCACGAATTCACCTCCTTTTGGCTCTAGGACGCTTAGTTTAGGAGATATGAGCAAAAGAAGTTTTTCATATAAAAATTTGATTTTTTTTAAGATTTCGATGGAATTTTTGATTTTTTGGGGGTGGTCACGAATTAACCTCCTTTTGGCTCTAGGACGCTTAGTTTAGGAGATATGAGCAAAAGAAGTTTTTCATATAAAAATTTGATTTTTTTAAGATTTCGATGGAATTTTTGATTTTTTGGGGGTGGTCACGAATTAACCTCCTTTTGGCTGTAGGACGCTTAGTTTAGGAGATATGAGCAAAAGAAGTTTTTCATATAAAAATTTGAATTTTTTTAAGATTTCGATGGAATTTTTGATTTTTTGGGGGTGGTCACGAATTAACCTCCTTTTGGCTCTAGGACGCTTAGTTGAGGAGATATGAGCAAAAGAAGATTTTCATATAAAAAATTGATTTCGATGGAATTTTTGATTTTTTGGGGGTGGTCACGAATTAACCTCCTTTTGGCTCTAGGACGCTTAGTTTAGGAGATATGAGCAAAAGAAGTTTTTCATATAAAAATTTGATTTTTTTTAAGATTTCGATGGAATTTTTGATTTTTTGAGGGTGGTCACGAATTAACCTCCTTTTGGCTCTAGGACGCATAGTTTAGGAGATATGAGCAAAAGAAGTTTTTCATATAAAAATTTGATTTTTTTTAAGATTTCGATGGAATTTTTGATTTTTTGAGGGTGGTCACGAATTAACCTCCTTTTGGCTCTAGGACGCTTAGTTTAGGAGATATGAGCAAAAGAAGTTTTTCATATAAAAATTTGAATTTTTTTAAGATTTCGATGGAATTTTTGATTTTTTGGGGGTGGTCACGAATTAACCTCCTTTTGGCTCTAGGACGCTTAGTTTAGGAGATATGAGCAAAAGAAGTTTTTCATATAAAAATTTGAATTTTTTAAGATTTCGATGGAATTTTTGATTTTTTTGGGGGTGGTCACGAATTAACCTCCTTTTGGCTCTAGGACGCTTAGTTTAGGAGATATGAGCAAGAGAAGTTTTTCATATAAAAATTTGATTTTTTTAAAGATTTCGATGGAATTTTTGATTTTTTGAGGGTGGTCACGAATTAACCTCCTTTTGGATCTAGGACGCATAGTTTAGGAGATATGAGCAAAAGAAGTTTTTCATATAAAAATTTGATTTTTTTTAAGATTTCGATGGAATTTTTGATTTTTTGGGGGTGGTCACGAATTAACCTCCTTTTGGCTCTAGGACGCTTAGTTTAGGAGATATGAGCAAGAGAAGTTTTTCATATAAAAATTTGATTTTTTTTAAGATTTCGATGGAATTTTTGATTTTTTGGGGGTGGTCACGAATTAACCTCCTTTTGGCTCTAGGACGCTTAGTTTAGGAGATATGAGCAAAGGAAGTTTTTCATATAAAAATTTGAATTTTTTTAAGATTTCGATGGAATTTTTGATTTTTTGGGGGAGGTCACGAATTAACCTCCTTTTGGCTCTAGGACGCTTAGTTTAGGAGATATGAGCAAAAGAAGTTTTTCATATAAAAATTTGATTTTTTTTAAGATTTCGATGGAATTTTTGATTTTTTGGGGGTGGTCACGAATTAACCTCCTTTTGGCTCTAGGACGCTTAGTTTAGGAGATATGAGCAAAAGAAGTTTTTCATATAAAAATTTGATTTTTTTAAGATTTCGATGGAATTTTTGATTTTTTGGGGGTGGTCACGAATTAACCTCCTTTTGGCTCTAGGACGCTTAGTTTAGGAGATATGAGCAAAAGAAGTTTTTCATATAAAAATTTGAATTTTTTTAAGATTTCGATGGAATTTTTGATTTTTTGGGGGTGGTCACGAATTAACCTCCTTTTGGCTCTAGGACGCTTAGTTGAGGAGATATGAGCAAAAGAAGATTTTCATATAAAAAATTGAATTTTTTTAAGATTTCGATGGAATTTTTGATATTTTGAGGGTGGTCACGAATTAACCTCCTTTTGGCTCTAGGACGCTTAGTTTAGGAGATATGAGCAAAAGAAGTTTTTCATGGTCACGAATTAACCTCCTTTTGGCTCTAGGACGCATAGTTTAGGAGATATGAGCAAAAGAAGTTTTTCATATAAAAATTTGATTTTTTTTAAGATTTCGATGGAATTTTTGATTTTTTGAGGGTGGTCACGAATTAACCTCCTTTTGGCTCTAGGACGCTTAGTTTAGGAGATATGAGCAAAAGAAGTTTTTCATATAAAAATTTGAATTTTTTTAAGATTTCGATGAATTTTTGATTTTTTGGGGGTGGTCACGAATTAACCTCCTTTTGGCTCTAGGACGCTTAGTTTAGGAGATATGAGCAAAAGAAGTTTTTCATATAAAAATTTGATTTTTTTTAAGATTTCGATGGAATTTTTGATTTTTTGGGGGTGGTCACGAATTAACCTCCTTTTGGCTCTAGGACGCTTAGTTTAGGAGATATGAGCAAAATAAGTTTTTCATATAAAAATTTGATTTTTTTTAAGATTTCGATGGAATTTTTGATTTTTTGGGGGTGGTCACGAATTAACCTCCTTTTGGCTCTAGGACGCTTAGTTTAGGAGATATGAGCAAAATAAGTTTTTCATATAAAAATTTGATTTTTTTTAAGATTTCGATGGAATTTTTGATTTGTTGAGGGTGGTCACGAATTAACCTCCTTTTGGCTCTAGGACGCTTAGTTGAGGAGATATGAGCAAAAGAAGATTTTCATATAAAAAATTGAATTTTTTTAAGATTTCGATGGAATTTTTGATATTTTGAGGGTGGTCACGAATTAACCTCCTTTTGGCTCTAGGACGCTTAGTTTAGGAGATATGAGCAAAAGAAGTTTTTCATATAAAAATTTGATTTTTTTTAAGATTTCGATGAAATTTTTGATTTTTTGAGGGTGGTCACGAATTAACCTCCTTTTGGCTCTAGGTCGCATAGTTTAGGAGATATGAGCAAAAGAAGTTTTTCATATAAAAATTTGAATTTTTTTAAGATTTCGATGGAATTTTTGATTTGTTGAGGGTGGTCACGAATTAACCTCCTTTTGGCTCTAGGACGCTTAGTTTAGGAGATATGAGCAAAATAAGTTTTTCATATAAAAATTTGATTTTTTTTAAGATTTCGATGGAATTTTTGATTTTTTGGGGGCGGTCACGAATTAACCTCCTTTTGGCTCTAGGACGCTTAGTTTAGGAGATATGAGCAAAATAAGTTTTTCATATAAAAATTTGATTTTTTTTAAGATTTCGATGGAATTTTTGATTTGTTGAGGGTGGTCACGAATTAACCTCCTTTTGGCTCTAGGACGCTTAGTTGAGGAGATATGAGCAAAAGAAGATTTTCATATAAAAAATTGAATTTTTTTAAGATTTCGATGGAATTTTTGATATTTTGAGGGTGGTCACGAATTAACCTCCTTTTGGCTCTAGGACGCTTAGTTTAGGAGATATGAGCAAAAGAAGTGTTTCATATAAAAATTTTATTTTTTTTAAGATTTCGATGGAATTTTTGATTTTTTGGGGGTGGTCACGAATTAACCTCCTTTTGGCTCTGGGACGCTTAGTTTAGGAGATATGAGCAAAAGAAGTTTTTCATATAAAAATTTGATTTTTTTTAAGATTTCGATGGAATTTTTGATTTTTTGGGGGTGGTCACGAATTAACCTCCTTTTGGCTCTAGGACGCTTAGTTTAGGAGATATGAGCAAAAGAAGTTTTTTATATAAAAATTTGATTTTTTTTTAAGATTTCGATGGAATTTTTGATTTTTTGAGGGTGGTCACGAATTAACCTCCTTTTGGCTCTAGGACGCATAGTTTAGGAGATATGAGCAAAAGAAGTTTTTCATATAAAAATTTGAATTTTTTTAAGATTTCGATGGAATTTTTGATTTTTTGGGGGTGGTCACGAATTAACCTCCTTTTGGCTCTAGGACGCTTAGTTTAGGAGATATGAGCAAAAGAAGTTTTTCATATAAAAATTTGATTTTTTTTAAGATTTCGATGGAATTTTTGATTTTTTGAGGGTGGTCACGAATTAACCTCCTTTTGGCTCTAGGACGCATAGTTTAGGAGATATGAGCAAAAGAAGTTTTTCATATAAAAATTTGATTTTTTTTAAGATTTCGATGGAATTTTTGATTTTTTGAGGGTGGTCACGAATTAACCTCCTTTTGGCTCTAGGACGCTTAGTTTAGGAGATATGAGCAAAAGAAGTTTTTCATATAAAAATTTGAATTTTTTTAAGATTTCGATGAATTTTTGATTTTTTGGGGGTGGTCACGAATTAACCTCCTTTTGGCTCTAGGACGCTTAGTTTAGGAGATATGAGCAAAAGAAGTTTTTCATATAAAAATTTGATTTTTTTTAAGATTTCGATGGAATTTTTGATTTTTTGGGGGTGGTCACGAATTAACCTCCTTTTGGCTCTAGGACGCTTAGTTTAGGAGATATGAGCAAAATAAGTTTTTCATATAAAAATTTGATTTTTTTTAAGATTTCGATGGAATTTTTGATTTTTTGGGGGTGGTCACGAATTAACCTCCTTTTGGCTCTAGGACGCTTAGTTTAGGAGATATGAGCAAAATAAGTTTTTCATATAAAAATTTGATTTTTTTTAAGATTTCGATGGAATTTTTGATTTGTTGAGGGTGGTCACGAATTAACCTCCTTTTGGCTCTAGGACGCTTAGTTTAGGAGATATGAGCAAAAGAAGTTTTTCATATAAAAATTTGATTTTTTTTAAGATTTCGATGGAATTTTTGATTTTTTGAGGGTGGTCACGAATTAACCTCCTTTTGGCTCTAGGACGCATAGTTTAGGAGATATGAGCAAAAGAAGTTTTTCATATAAAAATTTGATTTTTTTTAAGATTTCGATGGAATTTTTGATTTTTTGAGGGTGGTCACGAATTAACCTCCTTTTGGCTCTAGGACGCTTAGTTTAGGAGATATGAGCAAAAGAAGTTTTTCATATAAAAATTTGAATTTTTTTAAGATTTCGATGAATTTTTGATTTTTTGGGGGTGGTCACGAATTAACCTCCTTTTGGCTCTAGGACGCTTAGTTTAGGAGATATGAGCAAAAGAAGTTTTTCATATAAAAATTTGATTTTTTTTAAGATTTCGATGGAATTTTTGATTTTTTGGGGGTGGTCACGAATTAACCTCCTTTTGGCTCTAGGACGCTTAGTTTAGGAGATATGAGCAAAATAAGTTTTTCATATAAAAATTTGATTTTTTTTAAGATTTCGATGGAATTTTTGATTTTTTGGGGGTGGTCACGAATTAACCTCCTTTTGGCTCTAGGACGCTTAGTTTAGGAGATATGAGCAAAATAAGTTTTTCATATAAAAATTTGATTTTTTTTAAGATTTCGATGGAATTTTTGATTTGTTGAGGGTGGTCACGAATTAACCTCCTTTTGGCTCTAGGACGCTTAGTTGAGGAGATATGAGCAAAAGAAGATTTTCATATAAAAAATTGAATTTTTTTAAGATTTCGATGGAATTTTTGATATTTTGAGGGTGGTCACGAATTAACCTCCTTTTGGCTCTAGGACGCTTAGTTTAGGAGATATGAGCAAAAGAAGTTTTTCATATAAAAATTTGATTTTTTTTAAGATTTCGATGAAATTTTTGATTTTTTGAGGGTGGTCACGAATTAACCTCGTTTTGGCTCTAGGTCGCATAGTTTAGGAGATATGAGCAAAAGAAGTTTTTCATATAAAAATTTGAATTTTTTTAAGATTTCGATGGAATTTTTGATTTGTTGAGGGTGGTCACGAATTAACCTCCTTTTGGCTCTAGGACGCTTAGTTTAGGAGATATGAGCAAAATAAGTTTTTCATATAAAAATTTGATTTTTTTTAAGATTTCGATGGAATTTTTGATTTTTTGGGGGTGGTCACGAATTAACCTCCTTTTGGCTCTAGGACGCTTAGTTTAGGAGATATGAGCAAAATAAGTTTTTCATATAAAAATTTGATTTTTTTTAAGATTTCGATGGAATTTTTGATTTGTTGAGGGTGGTCACGAATTAACCTCCTTTTGGCTCTAGGACGCTTAGTTGAGGAGATATGAGCAAAAGAAGATTTTCATATAAAAAATTGAATTTTTTTAAGATTTCGATGGAATTTTTGATATTTTGAGGGTGGTCACGAATTAACCTCCTTTTGGCTCTAGGACGCTTAGTTTAGGAGATATGAGCAAAAGAAGTGTTTCATATAAAAATTTTATTTTTTTTAAGATTTCGATGGAATTTTTGATTTTTTGGGGGTGGTCACGAATTAACCTCCTTTTGGCTCTGGGACGCTTAGTTTAGGAGATATGAGCAAAAGAAGTTTTTCATATAAAAATTTGATTTTTTTTAAGATTTCGATGGAATTTTTGATTTTTTGGGGGTGGTCACGAATTAACCTCCTTTTGGCTCTAGGACGCTTAGTTTAGGAGATATGAGCAAAAGAAGTTTTTTATATAAAAATTTGATTTTTTTTTAAGATTTCGATGGAATTTTTGATTTTTTGAGGGTGGTCACGAATTAACCTCCTTTTGGCTCTAGGACGCATAGTTTAGGAGATATGAGCAAAAGAAGTTTTTCATATAAAAATTTGAATTTTTTTAAGATTTCGATGGAATTTTTGATTTTTTGGGGGTGGTCACGAATTAACCTCCTTTTGGCTCTAGGACGCTTAGTTTAGGAGATATGAGCAAAAGAAGTTTTTCATATAAAAATTTGATTTTTTTTAAGATTTCGATGGAATTTTTGATTTTTTGAGGGTGGTCACGAATTAACCTCCTTTTGGCTCTAGGACGCATAGTTTAGGAGATATGAGCAAAAGAAGTTTTTCATATAAAAATTTGATTTTTTTTAAGATTTCGATGGAATTTTTGATTTTTTGAGGGTGGTCACGAATTAACCTCCTTTTGGCTCTAGGACGCTTAGTTTAGGAGATATGAGCAAAAGAAGTTTTTCATATAAAAATTTGAATTTTTTTAAGATTTCGATGGAATTTTTGATTTTTTGGGGGTGGTCACGAATTAACCTCCTTTTGGCTCTAGGACGCTTAGTTTAGGAGATATGAGCAAAAGAAGTTTTTCATATAAAAATTTGAATTTTTTTAAGATTTCGATGAATTTTTGATTTTTTGGGGGTGGTCACGAATTAACCTCCTTTTGGCTCTAGGACGCTTAGTTTAGGAGATATGAGCAAAAGAAGTTTTTCATATAAAAATTTGAATTTTTTTAAGATTTCGATGGAATTTTTGATTTTTTGGTCACGAATTAACCTCCTTTTGGCTCTAGGACGCTTAGTTTAGGAGATATGAGCAAAAGAAGTTTTTCATATAAAAATTTGATTTTTTTTAAGATTTCGATGGAATTTTTGATTTTTTGGGGGTGGTCACGAATTAACCTCCTTTTGGCTCTAGGACGCTTAGTTTAGGAGATATGAGCAAAAGAAGTTTTTCATATAAAAATTTGAATTTTTTTAAGATTTCGATGGAATTTTTGATTTTTTGGGGGTGGTCACGAATTAACCTCCTTTTGGCTCTAGGACGCTTAGTTTAGGAGATATGAGCAACAGAAGTTTTTCATATAAAAATTTGAATTTTTTTAAGATTTCGATGGAATTTTTGATTTTTTTGGGGGTGGTCACGAATTAACCTCCTTTTGGCTCTAGGACGCTTAGTTTAGGAGATATGAGCAAAAGAAGTTTTTCATATAAAAATTTGATTTTTTTAAAGATTTCGATGGAATTTTTGATTTTTTGAGGGTGGTCACGAATTAACCTCCTTTTGGATCTAGGACGCATAGTTTAGGAGATATGAGCAAAAGAAGTTTTTCATATAAAAATTTGATTTTTTTTTAAGATTTCGATGGAATTTTTGATTTTTTGGGGGTGGTCACGAATTAACCTCCTTTTGGCTCTAGGACGCTTAGTTTAGGAGATATGAGCAAGAGAAGTTTTTCATATAAAAATTTGATTTTTTTTAAGATTTCGATGGAATTTTTGATTTTTTGGGGGTGGTCACGAATTAACCTCCTTTTGGCTCTAGGACGCTTAGTTTAGGAGATATGAGCAAAAGAAGTTTTTCATATAAAAATTTGAATTTTTTTAAGATTTCGATGGAATTTTTGATTTTTTGGGGGAGGTCACGAATTAACCTCCTTTTGGCTCTAGGACGCTTAGTTTAGGAGATATGAGCAAAAGAAGTTTTTCATATAAAAATTTGATTTTTTTAAGATTTCGATGGAATTTTTGATTTTTTGGGGGTGGTCACGAATTAACCTCCTTTTGGCTCTAGGACGCTTAGTTTAGGAGATATGAGCAAAAGAAGTTTTTCATATAAAAATTTGATTTTTTTAAGATTTCGATGGAATTTTTGATTTTTTGGGGGTGGTCACGAATTAACCTCCTTTTGGCTCTGGGACGCTTAGTTTAGGAGATATGAGCAAAATAAGTTTTTCATATAAAAATTTGATTTTTTTAAGATTTCGATGGAATTTTTGATTTTTTGAGGGTGGTCACGAATTAACCTCCTTTTGGCTCTAGGACGCTTAGTTTAGGAGATATGAGCAAAAGAAGATTTTCATATAAAAAATTGAATTTTTTTAAGATTTCGATGGAATTTTTGATATTTTGAGGGTGGTCACGAATTAACCTCCTTTTGGCTCTAGGACGCTTAGTTTAGGAGATATGAGCAAAAGAAGTTTTTCATATAAAAATTTGATTTTTTTTAAGATTTCGATGGAATTTTTGATTTTTTGTGGGTGGTCACGAATTAACCTCCTTTTGGCTCTGGGACGCTTAGTTTAGGAGATATGAGCAAAATAAGTTTTTCATATAAAAATTTGATTTTTTTTAAGATTTCGATGGAATTTTTGATTTTTTGGGGGTGGTCACGAATTAACCTCCTTTTGGCTCTAGGACGCTTAGTTTAGGAGATATGAGCAAAAGAAGTTTTTCATATAAAAATTTGAATTTTTTTAAGATTTCGATTGAATTTTTGATTTTTTGGGGGTGGTCTCGAATTAACCTCCTTTTGGCTCTAGGACGCTTAGTTTAGGAGATATGAGCAAAAGAAGTTTTTCATATAAAAATTTGAATTTTTTTAAGATTTCGATGGAATTTTTGATTTTTTGGGGGTGGTCGCGAATTAACCTCCTTTTGGCTCTAGGACGCTTAGTTTAGGAGATATGAGCAAAAGAAGTTTTTCATATAAAAATTTGATTTTTTTTAAGATTTCGATGGAATTTTTGATTTTTTGGGGGTGGTCACGAATTAACCTCCTTTTGGCTCTAGGACGCTTAGTTTAGGAGATATGAGCAAAAGAAGTTTTTCATATAAAAATTTGAATTTTTTTAAGATTTCGATGGAATTTTTGATTTTTTGGGGGTGGTCACGAATTAACCTCCTTTTGGCTCTAGGACGCTTAGTTTAAGAGATATGAGCAAAAGAAGTTTTTCATATAAAAATTTGAATTTTTTTAAGATTTCGATGAATTTTTGATTTTTTGGGGGTGGTCACGAATTAACCTCCTTTTGGCTCTAGGACGCTTAGTTTAGGAGATATGAGCAAAAGAAGTTTTTCATATAAAAATTTGATTTTTTTTAAGATTTCGATGGAATTTTTGATTTTTTGGGGGTGGTCACGAATTAACCTCCTTTTCTAGGACGGCCTCTTTAGGAGATATGAGCAAAAGAAGTTTTTCATATAAAAATTTGAATTTTTTTAAGATTTCGATGGAATTTTTGATTTTTTGGGGGTGGTCACGAATTAACCTCCTTTTGGCTCTAGGACGCTTAGTTTAGGAGATATGAGCAAAAGAAGTTTTTCATATAAAAATTTGATTTTTTTTAAGATTTCGATGGAATTTTTGATTTTTTGGGGGTGGTCACGAATTAACCTCCTTTTGGCTCTAGGACGCTTAGTTTAGGAGATATGAGCAAAAGAAGTTTTTCATATAAAAAATTGAATTTTTTCAAGATTTCGATGGAATTTTTGATATTTTGAGGGTGGTCACGAATTAACCTCCTTTTGGCTCTGGGACGCTTAGTTTAGGAGATATGAGCAAAATAGTTTTTCATATAAAAATTTGATTTTTTTTTAAGATTTCGATGGAATTTTTGATTTTTTGGGGGTGGTCACGAAATAACCTCCTTTTGGCTCTAGGACGCTTAGTTTAGGAGATATGAGCAAAAGAAGTTTTTTATATAAAAATTTGATTTTTTTTTAAGATTTCGATGGAATTTTTGATTTTTTGAGGGTGGTCACGAATTAACCTCCTTTTGGCTCTAGGACGCATAGTTTAGGAGATATGAGCAAAAGAAGTTTTTCATATAAAAATTTGAATTTTTTTAAGATTTCGATGGAATTTTTGATTTTTTGGGGGTGGTCACGAATTAACCTCCTTTTGGCTCTAGGACGCTTAGTTTAGGAGATATGAGCAAAAGAAGTTTTTCATATAAAAATTTGATTTTTTTTAAGATTTCGATGGAATTTTTGATTTTTTGAGTGTGGTCACGAATTGACCTCCTTTTGGCTCTAGGACGCATAGTTTAGGAGATATGAGCAAAAGAAGGTTTTCATATAAAAATTTGATTTTTTTTAAGATTTCGATGGAATTTTTGATTTTTTGAGGGTGGTCACGAATTAACCTCCTTTTGGCTCTAGGACGCATAGTTTAGGAGATATGAGCAAAAGAAGGTTTTCATATAAAAATTTGAATTTTTTTAAGATTTCGATGGAATTTTTGATTTTTTGGGGGTGGTCACGAATTAACCTCCTTTTGGCTCTAGGACGCTTAGTTTAGGAGATATGAGCAAAAGAAGTTTTTTATATAAAATTTTGATTTTTTTTAAGATTTCGATGGAATTTTTGATTTTTTGAGGGTGGTCACGAATTAACCTCCTTTTGGCTCTAGGACGCATAGTTTAGGAGATATGAGCAAAAGAAGTTTTTCATATAAAAATTTGATTTTTTTTAAGATTTCGATGGAATTTTTGATTTTTTGGGGGTGGTCACGAATTAACCTCCTTTTGGCTCTAGGACGCTTAGTTTAGGAGATATGAGCAAAAGAAGTTTTTCATATAAAAATTTGATTTTTTTTTTAAGATTTCGGTGGAATTTTTGATTTTTTGGGGGTGGTCACGAATTAACCTCCTTTTGGCTCTAGGACGCTTAGTTTAGGAGATATGAGCAAAAGAAGTTTTTCATATAAAAATTTGAATTTTTTTAAGATTTCGATGGAATTTTTGATTTTTTGGGGGTGGTCACGAATTAACCTCCTTTTGGCTCTAGGACGCTTAGTTTAGGAGATATGAGCAAAAGAAGTTTTTCATATAAAAATTTGAATTTTTTTAAGATTTCGATGGAATTTTTGATTTTTTGGGGGTGGTCACGAATTAACCTCCTTTTGGTTCTAGGACGCTTAGTTTAGGAGATATGAGCAAAAGAAGTTTTTCATATAAAAATTTGATTTTTTTAAAGATTTCGATGGAATTTTTGATTTTTTGAGGGTGGTCACGAATTAACCTCCTTTTGGCTCTAGGACGCATAGTTTAGGAGATATGAGCAAAAGAAGTTTTTCATATAAAAATTTGATTTTTTTTAAGATTTCGATGGAATTTTTGATTTTTTGGGGGTGGTCGCGAATTAACCTCCTTTTGGCTCTAGGACGCTTAGTTTAGGAGATATGAGCAAAAGAAGTTTTTCATATAAAAATTTGATTTTTTTTAAGATTTCGATGGAATTTTTGATTTTTTGGGGGTAGTCACGAATTATCCTTTTGGCTCTAGGACGCTTAGTTTAGGAGATATGAGCAAAAGAAGTTTTTCATATAAAAATTTGAATTTTTTTAAGATTTCGATGGAATTTTTGATTTTTTGGGGGTGGTCACGAATTAACCTCCTTTTGGCTCTAGGACGCTTAGTTTAGGAGATATGAGCAAAAGAAGTTTTTCATATAAAAATTTGAATTTTTTTAAGATTTCGATGAATTTTTGATTTTTTGGGGGTGGTCACGAATTAACCTCCTTTTGGCTCTAGGACGCTTAGTTTAGGAGATATGAGCAAAAGAAGTTTTTCATATAAAAATTTGAATTTTTTTAAGATTTCGATGGAATTTTTGATTTTTTGGGGGTGGTCACGAATTAACCTCCTTTTGGCTCTAGGACGGCCTCTTTAGGAGATATGAGCAAAGGAAGTTTTTCATATAAAAATTTGAATTTTTTTAAGATTTCGATGGAATTTTTGATTTTTTGGGGGTGGTCACGAATTAACCTCCTTTTGGCTCTAGGACGCTTAGTTTAGGAGATATGAGCAAAAGAAGTTTTTCATATAAAAATTTGATTTTTTTTTAAGATTTCGATGGAATTTTTGATTTTTTGGGGGTGGTCACGAATTAACCTCCTTTTGGCTCTAGGACGCTTAGTTTAGGAGATATGAGCAAAAGAAGTTTTTCATATAAAAATTTGAATTTTTTTAAGATTTCGATGGAATTTTTGATTTTTTGAGGGTGGTCACGAATTAACCTCCTTTTGGCTCTAGGACGCTTAGTTTAGGAGATATGAGCAAAAGAAGTTTTTCATATAAAAATTTGAATTTTTTTAAGATTTCGATGGAATTTTTGATTTTTTGGGGGTGGTCACGAACTAACCTCCTTTTGGCTCTAGGACGCTTAGTTTAGGAGATATGAGCAAAAGAAGTTTTTCATATAAAAATTTGATTTTTTTAAAGATTTCGATGGAATTTTTGATTTTTTGAGGGTGGTCACGAATTAACCTCCTTTTGGCTCTAGGACGCATAGTTTAGGAGATATGAGCAAAAGAAGTTTTTCATATAAAAATTTGATTTTTTTTAAGATTTCGATGGAATTTTTGATTTTTTGGGGGTGGTCACGAATTAACCTCAGCAAAAGAAGTTTTTCATATAAAAAATTGATTTTTTTTAAGATTTCGGTGGAATTTTTGATTTTTTGGGGGTGGTCACGAATTAACCTCCTTTTGGCTCTAGGACGCTTAGTTTAGGAGATATGAGCAAAAGAAGTTTTTCATATAAAAATTTGAATTTTTTTAAGATTTCGATGGAATTTTTGATTTTTTGGGGGTGGTCACGAATTAACCTCCTTTTGGCTCTAGGACGCTTAGTTTAGGAGATATGAGCAAAAGAAGTTTTTCATATAAAAATTTGATTTTTTTTAAGATTTCGATGGAATTTTTGATTTTTTGGGGGTGGTCACGAATTAACCTCCTTTTGGCTCTAGGACGCTTAGTTTAGGAGATATGAGCAAAAGAAGTTTTTCATATAAAAATTTGAATTTTTTTAAGATTTCGATGGAATTTTTGATTTTTTGGGGGAGGTCACGAATTAACCTCCTTTTGGCTCTAGGACGCTTAGTTTAGGAGATATGAGCAAAAGAAGTTTTTCATATAAAAATTTGATTTTTTTTAAGATTTCGATGGAATTTTTGATTTTTTGGGGGTGGTCACGAATTAACCTCCTTTTGGCTCTAGGACGCTTAGTTTAGGAGATATGAGCAAAAGAAGTTTTTCATATAAAAAATTGATTTTTTTTAACATTTCGGTGGAATTTTTGATTTTTTGGGGGTGGTCACGAATTAACCTCCTTTTGGCTCTAGGACGCTTAGTTTAGGAGATATGAGCAAAAGAAGTTTTTCATATAAAAATTTGAATTTTTTTAAGATTTCGATGGAATTTTTGATTTTTTGGGGGTGGTCACGAATTAACCTCCTTTTGGCTCTAGGACGCTTAGTTTAGGAGATATGAGCAAAAGAAGTTTTTCATATAAAAATTTGATTTTTTTTAAGATTTCGATGGAATTTTTGATTTTTTGAGGGTGGTCACGAATTAACCTCCTTTTGGCTCTAGGACGCTTAGTTTAGGAGATATGAGCAAAAGAAGTTTTTCATATAAAAATTTGAATTTTTTTAAGATTTCGATGGAATTTTTGATTTTTTGGGGGTGGTCACGAATTAACCTCCTTTTGGCTCTAGGACGCTTAGTTTAGGAGATATGAGCAAAAGAAGTTTTTCATATAAAAATTTGAATTTTTTAAGATTTCGATGGAATTTTTGATTTTTTTGGGGGTGGTCACGAATTAACCTCCTTTTGGCTCTAGGACGCTTAGTTTAGGAGATATGAGCAAAAGAAGTTTTTCATATAAAAATTTGATTTTTTTTAAGATTTCGATGGAATTTTTGATTTTTTGGGGGTGGTCACGAATTAACCTCCTTTTGGCTCTAGGACGCTTAGTTTAGGAGATATGAGCAAAAGAAGTTTTTCATATAAAAATTTGAATTTTTTTAAGATTTCGATGGAATTTTTGATTTTTTGGGGGAGGTCACGAATTAACCTCCTTTTGGCTCTAGGACGCTTAGTTTAGGAGATATGAGCAAAAGAAGTTTTTCATATAAAAATTTGATTTTTTTTAAGATTTCGATGGAATTTTTGATTTTTTGGGGGTGGTCACGAATTAACCTCCTTTTGGCTCTAGGACGCTTAGTTTAGGAGATATGAGCAAAAGAAGTTTTTCATATAAAAATTTGATTTTTTTAAGATTTCGATGGAATTTTTGATTTTTTGGGGGTGGTCACGAATTAACCTCCTTTTGGCTCTAGGACGCTTAGTTTAGGAGATATGAGCAAAAGAAGTTTTTCATATAAAAATTTGATTTTTTTTAAGATTTCGATGGAATTTTTGCTTTTTTGGGGGTGGTCACGAATTAACCTCCTTTTGGCTCTAGGACGCTTAGTTTAGGAGATATGAGCAAAAGAAGTTTTTCATATAAAAATTTGAATTTTTTTAAGATTTCGATGAATTTTTGATTTTTTGGGGGTGGTCACGAATTAACCTCCTTTTGGCTCTAGGACGCTTAGTTTAGGAGATATGAGCAAAAGAAGTTTTTCATATAAAAATTTGAATTTTTTTAAGATTTCGATGGAATTTTTGATTTTTTGGGGGTGGTCACGAATTAACCTCCTTTTGGCTCTAGGACGGCCTCTTTAGGAGATATGAGCAAAGGAAGTTTTTCATATAAAAATTTGAATTTTTTTAAGATTTCGATGGAATTTTTGATTTTTTGGGGGTGGTCACGAATTAACCTCCTTTTGGCTCTAGGACGCTTAGTTTAGGAGATATGAGCAAAAGAAGTTTTTCATATAAAAATTTGATTTTTTTTTTAAGATTTCGATGGAATTTTTGATTTTTTGGGGGTGGTCACGAATTAACCTCCTTTTGGCTCTAGGACGCTTAGTTTAGGAGATATGAGCAAAAGAAGTTTTTCATATAAAAATTTGAATTTTTTTAAGATTTCGATGGAATTTTTGATTTTTTGAGGGTGGTCACGAATTAACCTCCTTTTGGCTCTAGGACGCTTAGTTTAGGAGATATGAGCAAAAGAAGTTTTTCATATAAAAATTTGAATTTTTTTAAGATTTCGATGGAATTTTTGATTTTTTGGGGGTGGTCACGAACTAACCTCCTTTTGGCTCTAGGACGCTTAGTTTAGGAGATATGAGCAAAAGAAGTTTTTCATATAAAAATTTGATTTTTTTAAAGATTTCGATGGAATTTTTGATTTTTTGAGGGTGGTCACGAATTAACCTCCTTTTGGCTCTAGGACGCATAGTTTAGGAGATATGAGCAAAAGAAGTTTTTCATATAAAAATTTGATTTTTTTTAAGATTTCGATGGAATTTTTGATTTTTTGGGGGTGGTCACGAATTAACCTCAGCAAAAGAAGTTTTTCATATAAAAAATTGATTTTTTTTAAGATTTCGGTGGAATTTTTGATTTTTTGGGGGTGGTCACGAATTAACCTCCTTTTGGCTCTAGGACGCTTAGTTTAGGAGATATGAGCAAAAGAAGTTTTTCATATAAAAATTTGAATTTTTTTAAGATTTCGATGGAATTTTTGATTTTTTGGGGGTGGTCACGAATTAACCTCCTTTTGGCTCTAGGACGCTTAGTTTAGGAGATATGAGCAAAAGAAGTTTTTCATATAAAAATTTGATTTTTTTTAAGATTTCGATGGAATTTTTGATTTTTTGGGGGTGGTCACGAATTAACCTCCTTTTGGCTCTAGGACGCTTAGTTTAGGAGATATGAGCAAAAGAAGTTTTTCATATAAAAATTTGAATTTTTTTAAGATTTCGATGGAATTTTTGATTTTTTGGGGGAGGTCACGAATTAACCTCCTTTTGGCTCTAGGACGCTTAGTTTAGGAGATATGAGCAAAAGAAGTTTTTCATATAAAAATTTGATTTTTTTTAAGATTTCGATGGAATTTTTGATTTTTTGGGGGTGGTCACGAATTAACCTCCTTTTGGCTCTAGGACGCTTAGTTTAGGAGATATGAGCAAAAGAAGTTTTTCATATAAAAAATTGATTTTTTTTAACATTTCGGTGGAATTTTTGATTTTTTGGGGGTGGTCACGAATTAACCTCCTTTTGGCTCTAGGACGCTTAGTTTAGGAGATATGAGCAAAAGAAGTTTTTCATATAAAAATTTGAATTTTTTTAAGATTTCGATGGAATTTTTGATTTTTTGGGGGTGGTCACGAATTAACCTCCTTTTGGCTCTAGGACGCTTAGTTTAGGAGATATGAGCAAAAGAAGTTTTTCATATAAAAATTTGATTTTTTTTAAGATTTCGATGGAATTTTTGATTTTTTGAGGGTGGTCACGAATTAACCTCCTTTTGGCTCTAGGACGCTTAGTTTAGGAGATATGAGCAAAAGAAGTTTTTCATATAAAAATTTGAATTTTTTTAAGATTTCGATGGAATTTTTGATTTTTTGGGGGTGGTCACGAATTAACCTCCTTTTGGCTCTAGGACGCTTAGTTTAGGAGATATGAGCAAAAGAAGTTTTTCATATAAAAATTTGAATTTTTTAAGATTTCGATGGAATTTTTGATTTTTTTGGGGGTGGTCACGAATTAACCTCCTTTTGGCTCTAGGACGCTTAGTTTAGGAGATATGAGCAAAAGAAGTTTTTCATATAAAAATTTGATTTTTTTTAAGATTTCGATGGAATTTTTGATTTTTTGGGGGTGGTCACGAATTAACCTCCTTTTGGCTCTAGGACGCTTAGTTTAGGAGATATGAGCAAAAGAAGTTTTTCATATAAAAATTTGAATTTTTTTAAGATTTCGATGGAATTTTTGATTTTTTGGGGGAGGTCACGAATTAACCTCCTTTTGGCTCTAGGACGCTTAGTTTAGGAGATATGAGCAAAAGAAGTTTTTCATATAAAAATTTGATTTTTTTTAAGATTTCGATGGAATTTTTGATTTTTTGGGGGTGGTCACGAATTAACCTCCTTTTGGCTCTAGGACGCTTAGTTTAGGAGATATGAGCAAAAGAAGTTTTTCATATAAAAATTTGATTTTTTTAAGATTTCGATGGAATTTTTGATTTTTTGGGGGTGGTCACGAATTAACCTCCTTTTGGCTCTAGGACGCTTAGTTTAGGAGATATGAGCAAAAGAAGTTTTTCATATAAAAATTTGATTTTTTTTAAGATTTCGATGGAATTTTTGCTTTTTTGGGGGTGGTCACGAATTAACCTCCTTTTGGCTCTAGGACGCTTAGTTTAGGAGATATGAGCAAAAGAAGTTTTTCATATAAAAATTTGAATTTTTTTAAGATTTCGATGGAATTTTTGATTTTTTGGGGGTGGTCACGAATTAACCTCCTTTTGGCTCTAGGACGCTTAGTTGAGGAGATATGAGCAAAAGAAGATTTTCATATAAAAAATTGAATTTTTTTAAGATTTCGATGGAATTTTTGATATTTTGAGGGTGGTCACGAATTAACCTCCTTTTGGCTCTAGGACGCTTATTTTAGGAGATATGAGCAAAAGAAGTTTTTCATATAAAAATTTGATTTTTTTTAAGATTTCGATGGAATTTTTGATTTTTTGTGGGTGGTCACGAATTAACCTCCTTTTGGCTCTGGGACGCTTAGTTTAGGAGATATGAGCAAAATAAGTTTTTCATATAAAAATTTGATTTTTTTTAAGATTTCGATGGAATTTTTGATTTTTTGGGGGTGGTCACGAATTAACCTCCTTTTGGCTCTAGGACGCTTAGTTTAGGAGATATGAGCAAAAGAAGTTTTTCATGGTCACGAATTAACCTCCTTTTGGCTCTAGGACGCATAGTTTAGGAGATATGAGCAAAAGAAGTTTTTCATATAAAAATTTGAATTTTTTCAAGATTTCGATGGAATTTTTGATTTTTTGGGGGTGGTCACGAATTAACCTCCTTTTGGCTCTAGGACGCTTAGTTTAGGAGATATGAGCAAAAGAAGTTTTTTATATAAAAATTTGATTTTTTTAAGATTTCGATGGAATTTTTTATTTTTTGAGGGTGGTCACGAATTAACCTCCTTTTGGCTCTAGGACGCATAGTTTAGGAGATATGAGCAAAAGAAGTTTTTCATATAAAAATTTGAATTTTTTTAAGATTTCGATGGAATTTTTGATTTTTTGGGGGTGGTCACGAATTAACCTCCTTTTGGCTCTAGGACGCTTAGTTTAGGAGATATGAGCAAAAGAAGTTTTTCATATAAAAATTTGAATTTTTTTAAGATTTCGATGAATTTTTGATTTTTTGGGGGTGGTCACGAATTAACCTCCTTTTGGCTCTAGGACGCTTAGTTTAGGAGATATGAGCAAAAGAAGTTTTTCATATAAAAATTTGATTTTTTTTAAGATTTCGATGGAATTTTTGATTTTTTGGGGGTGGTCACGAATTAACCTCCTTTTGGCTCTAGGACGCTTAGTTTAGGAGATATGAGCAAAAGAAGTTTTTCATATAAAAATTTGATTTTTTTTAAGATTTCGATGGAATTTTTGATTTTTTGGGGGTGGTCACGAATTAACCTCCTTTTGGCTCTAGGACGCTTAGTTTAGGAGATATGAGCAAAAGAAGTTTTTCATATAAAAATTTGATTTTTTTTAAGATTTCGATGGAATTTTTGATTTTTTGTGGGTGGTCACGAATTAACCTCCTTTTGGCTCTGGGACGCTTAGTTTAGGAGATATGAGCAAAATAAGTTTTTCATATAAAAATTTGAATTTTTTTAAGATTTCGATGGAATTTTTGATTTTTTGGGGGTGGTCACGAATTAACCTCCTTTTGGCTCTAGGACGCTTAGTTTAGGAGATATGAGCAAAAGAAGTTTTTCATATAAAAATTTGATTTTTTTTAAGATTTCGATGGAAGTTTTGATTTTTTGGGGGTGGTCACGAATTAACCTCCTTTTCTAGGACGGCCTCTTTAGGAGATATGAGCAAAAGAAGTTTTTCATATAAAAATTTGATTTTTTTTAAGATTTCGATGGAATTTTTGATTTTTTGGGGGTGGTCACGAATTAACCTCCTTTTGGCTCTAGGACGCTTAGTTTAGGAGATATGAGCAAAAGAAGTTTTTCATATAAAAAATTGAATTTTTTCAAGATTTCGATGGAATTTTTGATATTTTGAGGGTGGTCACGAATTAACCTCCTTTTGGCTCTGGGACGCTTAGTTTAGGAGATATGAGCAAAATAGTTTTTCATATAAAAATTTGATTTTTTTTAAGATTTCGATGGAATTTTTGATTTTTTGGGGGTGGTCACGAAATAACCTCCACTTGGCTCTAGGACGCTTAGTTTAGGAGATATGAGCAAAAGAAGTTTTTCATATAAAAATTTGAATTTTTTTAAGATTTCGATGGAATTTTTGATTTTTTGAGGGTGGTCACGAATTAACCTCCTTTTGGCTCTAGGACGCATAGTTTAGGAGATATGAGCAAAAGAAGTTTTTCATATAAAAATTTGAATTTTTTTAAGATTTCGATGGAATTTTTGATTTTTTGGGGGTGGTCACGAATTAACCTCCTTTTGGCTCTAGGACGCTTAGTTTAGGAGATATGAGCAAAAGAAGTTTTTCATATAAAAATTTGATTTTTTTTAAGATTTCGATGGAATTTTTGATTTTTTGAGGGTGGTCACGAATTGACCTCCTTTTGGCTCTAGGACGCATAGTTTAGGAGATATGAGCAAAAGAAGTTTTTCATATAAAAATTTGATTTTTTTTAAGATTTCGATGGAATTTTTGATTTTTTGAGGGTGGTCACGAATTAACCTCCTTTTGGCTCTAGGACGCATAGTTTAGGAGATATGAGCAAAAGAAGGTTTTCATATAAAAATTTGATTTTTTTTAAGATTTCGATGGAATTTTTGATTTTTTGGGGGTGGTCACGAATTAACCTCCTTTTGGCTCTAGGACGCTTAGTTTAGGAGATATGAGCAAAAGAAGTTTTTCATATAAAAAATTGAATTTTTTCAAGATTTCGATGGAATTTTTGATATTTTGAGGGTGGTCACGAATTAACCTCCTTTTGGCTCTGGGACGCTTAGTTTAGGAGATATGAGCAAAATAGTTTTTCATATAAAAATTTGATTTTTTTTAAGATTTCGATGGAATTTTTGATTTTTTGGGGGTGGTCACGAATTAACCTCCTTTTGGCTCTAGGACGCTTAGTTTAGGAGATATGAGCAAAAGAAGTTTTTCATATAAAAAATTGAATTTTTTCAAGATTTCGATGGAATTTTTGATATTTTGAGGGTGGTCACGAATTAACCTCCTTTTGGCTCTGGGACGCTTAGTTTAGGAGATATGAGCAAAATAGTTTTTCATATAAAAATTTGATTTTTTTTAAGATTTCGATGGAATTTTTGATTTTGTGGGGGTGGTCACGAAATAACCTCCACTTGGCTCTAGGACGCTTAGTTTAGGAGATATGAGCAAAAGAAGTTTTTCATATAAAAATTTGAATTTTTTTAAGATTTCGATGGAATTTTTGATTTTTTGAGGGTGGTCACGAATTAACCTCCTTTTGGCTCTAGGACGCATAGTTTAGGAGATATGAGCAAAAGAAGTTTTTCATATAAAAATTTGAATTTTTTTAAGATTTCGATGGAATTTTTGATTTTTTGGGGGTGGTCACGAATTAACCTCCTTTTGGCTCTAGGACGCTTAGTTTAGGAGATATGAGCAAAAGAAGTTTTTCATATAAAAATTTGATTTTTTTTAAGATTTCGATGGAATTTTTGATTTTTTGGGGGTGGTCACGAATTAACCTCCTTTTGGCTCTAGGACGCTTAGTTAAGGAGATATGAGCAAAAGAAGTTTTTCATATAAAAATTTGATTTTTTTTAAGATTTCGATGGAATTTTTGATTTTTTGAGGGTGGTCACGAATTAACCTCCTTTTGGCTCTGGGACGCTTAGTTTAGGAGATATGAGCAAAATAGTTTTTCATATAAAAATTTGATTTTTTTTAAGATTTCGATGGAATTTTTGATTTTTTGGGGGTGGTCACGAAATAACCTCCACTTGGCTCTAGGACGCTTAGTTTAGGAGATATGAGCAAAAGAAGTTTTTCATATAAAAATTTGAATTTTTTTAAGATTTCGATGGAATTTTTGATTTTTTGAGGGTGGTCACGAATTAACCTCCTTTTGGCTCTAGGACGCATAGTTTAGGAGATATGAGCAAAAGAAGTTTTTCATATAAAAATTTGAATTTTTTTAAGATTTCGATGGAATTTTTGATTTTTTGAGGGTGGTCACGAATTAACCTCCTTTTGGCTCTAGGACGCTTAGTTTAGGAGATATGAGCAAAAGAAGTTTTTCATATAAAAATTTGAATTTTTTTAAGATTTCGATGGAATTTTTGATTTTTTGGGGGTGGTCACGAATTAACCTCCTTTTGGCTCTAGGACGCTTAGTTTAGGAGATATGAGCAAAAGAAGTTTTTCATATAAAAATTTGATTTTTTTAAAGATTTCGATGGAATTTTTGATTTTTTGGGGGTGGTCACGAATTAACCTCCTTTTGGCTCTAGGACGCTTAGTTTAGGAGATATGAGCAAAAGAAGTTTTTCATATAAAAATTTGAATTTTTTTAAGATTTCGATGGAATTTTTGATTTTTTGGGGGTGGTCACGAATTAACCTCCTTTTGGCTCTAGGACGCTTAGTTTAGGAGATATGAGCAAAAGAAGTTTTTCATATAAAAATTTGAATTTTTTTAAGATTTCGATGGAATTTTTGATTTTTTGGGGGTGGTCACGAACTAACCTCCTTTTGGCTCTAGGACGCTTAGTTTAGGAGATATGAGCAAAAGAAGTTTTTCATATAAAAATTTGATTTTTTAAAGATTTCGATGGAATTTTTGATTTTTTGAGGGTGGTCACGAATTAACCTCCTTTTGGCTCTAGGACGCATAGTTTAGGAGATATGAGCAAAAGAAGTTTTTCATATAAAAATTTGATTTTTTTTAAGATTTCGATGGAATTTTTGATTTTTTGGGGGTGGTCACGAATTAACCTCCTTTTGGCTCTAGGACGCTTAGTTTAGGAGATATGAGCAAAAGAAGTTTTTCATATAAAAATTTTAATTTTTTTAAGATTTCGATGGAATTTGTGATTTTTTGGGGGTGGTCACGAATTAACCTCCTTTTGGCTCTAGGACGCATAGTTTAGGAGATATGAGCAAAAGAAGTTTTTCATATAAAAATTTGAATTTTTTTAAGATTTCGATGGAATTTTTGATTTTTTGGGGGTGGTCACGAATTAACCTCCTTTTGGCTCTAGGACGCTTAGTTTAGGAGATATGAGCAAAAGAAGTTTTTCATATAAAAATTTGATTTTTTTAAAGATTTCGATGGAATTTTTGATTTTTTGAGGGTGGTCACGAATTAACCTCCTTTTGGCTCTAGGACGCTTAGTTTAGGAGATATGAGCAAAAGAAGTTTTTCATATAAAAATTTGATTTTTTTAAAGATTTCGATGGAATTTTTGATTTTTTGGGGGTGGTCACGAATTAACCTCCTTTTGGCTCTAGGACGGCCTCTTTAGGAGATATGAGCAAAGGAAGTTTTTCATATAAAAATTTGAATTTTTTTAAGATTTCGATGGAATTTTTGATTTTTTGGGGGTGGTCACGAATTAACCTCCTTTTGGCTCTAGGACGCTTAGTTTAGGAGATATGAGCAAAAGAAGTTTTTCATATAAAAATTTGAATTTTTTTAAGATTTCGATGGAATTTTTGATTTTTTGGGGGTGGTCACGAATTAACCTCCTTTTGGCTCTAGGACGCTTAGTTTAGGAGATATGAGCAAAAGAAGTTTTTCATATAAAAATTTGAATTTTTTTAAGATTTCGATGGAATTTTTGATTTTTTGGGGGTGGTCACGAACTAACCTCCTTTTGGCTCTAGGACGCTTAGTTTAGGAGATATGAGCAAAAGAAGTTTTTCATATAAAAATTTGATTTTTTAAAGATTTCGATGGAATTTTTGATTTTTTGAGGGTGGTCACGAATTAACCTCCTTTTGGCTCTAGGACGCATAGTTTAGGAGATATGAGCAAAAGAAGTTTTTCATATAAAAATTTGATTTTTTTTAAGATTTCGATGGAATTTTTGATTTTTTGGGGGTGGTCACGAATTAACCTCCTTTTGGCTCTAGGACGCTTAGTTTAGGAGATATGAGCAAAAGAAGTTTTTCATATAAAAATTTTAATTTTTTTAAGATTTCGATGGAATTTGTGATTTTTTGGGGGTGGTCACGAATTAACCTCCTTTTGGCTCTAGGACGCTTAGTTTAGGAGATATGAGCAAAAGAAGTTTTTCATATAAAAATTTGATTTTTTTTAAGATTTCGATGGAATTTTTGATTTTTTGGGGGTGGTCACGAATTAACCTCCTTTTGGCTCTAGGACGCTTAGTTTAGGAGATATGAGCAAAAGAAGTTTTTCATATAAAAATTTTTTTAAGATTTCGATGGAATTTTTGATTTTTTGGGGGTGGTCACGAATTAACCTCCTTTTGGCTCTAGGACGCTTAGTTTAAGAGATATGAGCAAAAGAAGTTTTTCATATAAAAATTTGAATTTTTTTAAGATTTCGATGAATTTTTGATTTTTTGGGGGTGGTCACGAATTAACCTCCTTTTGGCTCTAGGACGCTTAGTTTAGGAGATATGAGCAAAAGAAGTTTTTCATATAAAAATTTGATTTTTTTTAAGATTTCGATGGAATTTTTGATTTTTTGGGGGTGGTCACGAATTAACCTCCTTTTCTAGGACGGCCTCTTTAGGAGATATGAGCAAAAGAAGTTTTTCATATAAAAATTTGAATTTTTTTAAGATTTCGATGGAATTTTTGATTTTTTGGGGGTGGTCACGAATTAACCTCCTTTTGGCTCTAGGACGCTTAGTTTAGGAGATATGAGCAAAAGAAGTTTTTCATATAAAAATTTGATTTTTTTTAAGATTTCGATGAAATTTTTGATTTTTTGGGGGTGGTCACGAATTAACCTCCTTTTGGCTCTAGGACGCTTAGTTTAGGAGATATGAGCAAAAGAAGTTTTTCATATAAAAATTTGAATTTTTTTAAGATTTCGATGGAATTTTTGATTTTTTGGGGGTGGTCACGAATTAACCTCCTTTTGGCTCTAGGACGCTTAGTTTAGGAGATATGAGCAAAAGAAGTTTTTCATATAAAAAATTGAATTTTTTCAAGATTTCGATGGAATTTTTGATATTTTGAGGGTGGTCACGAATTAACCTCCTTTTGGCTCTGGGACGCTTAGTTTAGGAGATATGAGCAAAATAGTTTTTCATATAAAAATTTGATTTTTTTTAAGATTTCGATGGAATTTTTGATTTTTTGGGGGTGGTCACGAAATAACCTCCTTTTGGCTCTAGGACGCTTAGTTTAGGAGATATGAGCAAAAGAAGTTTTTTATATAAAAATTTGATTTTTTTTTAAGATTTCGATGGAATTTTTGATTTTTTGAGGGTGGTCACGAATTAACCTCCTTTTGGCTCTAGGACGCATAGTTTAGGAGATATGAGCAAAAGAAGTTTTTCATATAAAAATTTGAATTTTTTTAAGATTTCGATGGAATTTTTGATTTTTTGGGGGTGGTCACGAATTAACCTCCTTTTGGCTCTAGGACGCTTAGTTTAGGAGATATGAGCAAAAGAAGTTTTTCATATAAAAATTTGATTTTTTTTAAGATTTCGATGGAATTTTTGATTTTTTGAGGGTGGTCACGAATTGACCTCCTTTTGGCTCTAGGACGCATAGTTTAGGAGATATGAGCAAAAGAAGTTTTTCATATAAAAATTTGATTTTTTTTAAGATTTCGATGGAATTTTTGATTTTTTGAGGGTGGTCACGAATTAACCTCCTTTTGGCTCTAGGACGCATAGTTTAGGAGATATGAGCAAAAGAAGGTTTTCATATAAAAATTTGATTTTTTTTAAGATTTCGATGGAATTTTTGATTTTTTGGGGGTGGTCACGAATTAACCTCCTTTTGGCTCTAGGACGCTTAGTTTAGGAGATATGAGCAAAAGAAGTTTTTTATATAAAATTTTGATTTTTTTTAAGATTTCGATGGAATTTTTGATTTTTTGAGGGTGGTCACGAATTAACCTCCTTTTGGCTCTAGGACGCATAGTTTAGGAGATATGAGCAAAAGAAGTTTTTCATATAAAAATTTGAATTTTTTTAAGATTTCGATGGAATTTTTGATTTTTTGGGGGTGGTCACGAATTAACCTCCTTTTGGCTCTAGGACGCTTAGTTTAGGAGATATGAGCAAAAGAAGTTTTTCATATAAAAATTTGATTTTTTTTTAAGATTTCGGTGGAATTTTTGATTTTTTGGGGGTGGTCACGAATTAACCTCCTTTTGGCTCTAGGACGCTTAGTTTAGGAGATATGAGCAAAAGAAGTTTTTCATATAAAAAATTGAATTTTTTTAAGATTTCGATGGAATTTTTGATTTTTTGGGGGTGGTCACGAATTAACCTCCTTTTGGCTCTAGGACGCTTAGTTTAGGAGATATGAGCAAAAGAAAAATTTGATTTTTTTTAAGATTTCGATGGAATTTTTGATTTTTTGAGGGTGGTCACGAATTAACCTCCTTTTGGCTCTAGGACGCTTAGTTTAGGAGATATGAGCAAAAGAAGTTTTTCATATAAAAATTTGAATTTTTTTAAGATTTCGATGGAATTTTTGATTTTTTGGGGGTGGTCACGAATTAACCTCCTTTTGGCTCTAGGACGCTTAGTTTAGGAGATATGAGCAAAAGAAGTTTTTCATATAAAAATTTGAATTTTTTTAAGATTTCGATGGAATTTTTGATTTTTTGGGGGTGGTCACGAATTAACCTCCTTTTGGCTCTAGGACGCTTAGTTTAGGAGATATGAGCAAAAGAAGTTTTTCATATAAAAATTTGATTTTTTTAAAGATTTCGATGGAATTTTTGATTTTTTGAGGGTGGTCACGAATTGACCTCCTTTTGGCTCTAGGACGCATAGTTTAGGAGATATGAGCAAAAGAAGTTTTTCATATAAAAATTTGATTTTTTTTAAGATTTCGATGGAATTTTTGATTTTTTGAGGGTGGTCACGAATTAACCTCCTTTTGGCTCTAGGACGCATAGTTTAGGAGATATGAGCAAAAGAAGGTTTTCATATAAAAATTTGATTTTTTTTAAGATTTCGATGGAATTTTTGATTTTTTGGGGGTGGTCACGAATTAACCTCCTTTTGGCTCTAGGACGCTTAGTTTAGGAGATATGAGCAAAAGAAGTTTTTTATATAAAATTTTGATTTTTTTTAAGATTTCGATGGAATTTTTGATTTTTTGGGGGTGGTCACGAATTAACCTCCTTTTGGCTCTAGGACGCTTAGTTTAGGAGATATGAGCAAAAGAAAAATTTGATTTTTTTTAAGATTTCGATGGAATTTTTGATTTTTTGAGGGTGGTCACGAATTAACCTCCTTTTGGCTCTAGGACGCTTAGTTTAGGAGATATGAGCAAAAGAAGTTTTTCATATAAAAATTTGAATTTTTTTAAGATTTCGATGGAATTTTTGATTTTTTGGGGGTGGTCACGAATTAACCTCCTTTTGGCTCTAGGACGCTTAGTTTAGGAGATATGAGCAAAAGAAGTTTTTCATATAAAAATTTGATTTTTTTAAAGATTTCGATGGAATTTTTGATTTTTTGGGGGTGGTCACGAATTAACCTCCTTTTGGCTCTAGGACGCTTAGTTTAGGAGATATGAGCAAAAGAAGTTTTTCATATAAAAATTTGAATTTTTTTAAGATTTCGATGGAATTTTTGATTTTTTGGGGGTGGTCACGAATTAACCTCCTTTTGGCTCTAGGACGCTTAGTTTAGGAGATATGAGCCAAAGAAGTTTTTCATATAAAAATTTGAATTTTTTTAAGATTTCGATGGAATTTTTGATTTTTTGGGGGTGGTCACGAACTAACCTCCTTTTGGCTCTAGGACGCTTAGTTTAGGAGATATGAGCAAAAGAAGTTTTTCATATAAAAATTTGATTTTTTAAAGATTTCGATGGAATTTTTGATTTTTTGAGGGTGGTCACGAATTAACCTCCTTTTGGCTCTAGGACGCATAGTTTAGGAGATATGAGCAAAAGAAGTTTTTCATATAAAAATTTGATTTTTTTTAAGATTTCGATGGAATTTTTGATTTTTTGGGGGTGGTCACGAATTAACCTCCTTTTGGCTCTAGGACGCTTAGTTTAGGAGATATGAGCAAAAGAAGTTTTTCATATAAAAATTTTAATTTTTTTAAGATTTCGATGGAATTTGTGATTTTTTGGGGGTGGTCACGAATTAACCTCCTTTTGGCTCTAGGACGCATAGTTTAGGAGATATGAGCAAAAGAAGTTTTTCATATAAAAATTTGAATTTTTTTAAGATTTCGATGGAATTTTTGATTTTTTGGGGGTGGTCACGAATTAACCTCCTTTTGGCTCTAGGACGCTTAGTTTAGGAGATATGAGCAAAAGAAGTTTTTCATATAAAAATTTGATTTTTTTAAAGATTTCGATGGAATTTTTGATTTTTTGAGGGTGGTCACGAATTAACCTCCTTTTGGCTCTAGGACGCTTAGTTTAGGAGATATGAGCAAAAGAAGTTTTTCATATAAAAATTTGATTTTTTTAAAGATTTCGATGGAATTTTTGATTTTTTGGGGGTGGTCACGAATTAACCTCCTTTTGGCTCTAGGACGGCCTCTTTAGGAGATATGAGCAAAGGAAGTTTTTCATATAAAAATTTGAATTTTTTTAAGATTTCGATGGAATTTTTGATTTTTTGGGGGTGGTCACGAATTAACCTCCTTTTGGCTCTAGGACGCTTAGTTTAGGAGATATGAGCAAAAGAAGTTTTTCATATAAAAATTTGATTTTTTTTTAAGATTTCGATGGAATTTTTGATTTTTTGGGGGTGGTCACGAATTAACCTCCTTTTGGCTCTAGGACGCTTAGTTTAGGAGATATGAGCAAAAGAAGTTTTTCATATAAAAATTTGAATTTTTTTAAGATTTCGATGGAATTTTTGATTTTTTGGGGGTGGTCACGAATTAACCTCCTTTTGGCTCTAGGACGCTTAGTTTAGGAGATATGAGCAAAAGAAGTTTTTCATATAAAAATTTGAATTTTTTTAAGATTTCGATGGAATTTTTGATTTTTTGGGGGTGGTCACGAACTAACCTCCTTTTGGCTCTAGGACGCTTAGTTTAGGAGATATGAGCAAAAGAAGTTTTTCATATAAAAATTTGATTTTTTAAAGATTTCGATGGAATTTTTGATTTTTTGAGGGTGGTCACGAATTAACCTCCTTTTGGCTCTAGGACGCATAGTTTAGGAGATATGAGCAAAAGAAGTTTTTCATATAAAAATTTGATTTTTTTTAAGATTTCGATGGAATTTTTGATTTTTTGGGGGTGGTCACGAATTAACCTCCTTTTGGCTCTAGGACGCTTAGTTTAGGAGATATGAGCAAAAGAAGTTTTTCATATAAAAATTTTAATTTTTTTAAGATTTCGATGGAATTTGTGATTTTTTGGGGGTGGTCACGAATTAACCTCCTTTTGGCTCTAGGACGCTTAGTTTAGGAGATATGAGCAAAAGAAGTTTTTCATATAAAAATTTGATTTTTTTTAAGATTTCGATGGAATTTTTGATTTTTTGGGGGTGGTCACGAATTAACCTCCTTTTGGCTCTAGGACGCTTAGTTTAGGAGATATGAGCAAAAGAAGTTTTTCATATAAAAATTTTTTTAAGATTTCGATGGAATTTTTGATTTTTTGGGGGTGGTCACGAATTAACCTCCTTTTGGCTCTAGGACGCTTAGTTTAAGAGATATGAGCAAAAGAAGTTTTTCATATAAAAATTTGAATTTTTTTAAGATTTCGATGAATTTTTGATTTTTTGGGGGTGGTCACGAATTAACCTCCTTTTGGCTCTAGGACGCTTAGTTTAGGAGATATGAGCAAAAGAAGTTTTTCATATAAAAATTTGATTTTTTTTAAGATTTCGATGGAATTTTTGATTTTTTGGGGGTGGTCACGAATTAACCTCCTTTTCTAGGACGGCCTCTTTAGGAGATATGAGCAAAAGAAGTTTTTCATATAAAAATTTGAATTTTTTTAAGATTTCGATGGAATTTTTGATTTTTTGGGGGTGGTCACGAATTAACCTCCTTTTGGCTCTAGGACGCTTAGTTTAGGAGATATGAGCAAAAGAAGTTTTTCATATAAAAATTTGATTTTTTTTAAGATTTCGATGAAATTTTTGATTTTTTGGGGGTGGTCACGAATTAACCTCCTTTTGGCTCTAGGACGCTTAGTTTAGGAGATATGAGCAAAAGAAGTTTTTCATATAAAAATTTGAATTTTTTTAAGATTTCGATGGAATTTTTGATTTTTTGGGGGTGGTCACGAATTAACCTCCTTTTGGCTCTAGGACGCTTAGTTTAGGAGATATGAGCAAAAGAAGTTTTTCATATAAAAAATTGAATTTTTTCAAGATTTCGATGGAATTTTTGATATTTTGAGGGTGGTCACGAATTAACCTCCTTTTGGCTCTGGGACGCTTAGTTTAGGAGATATGAGCAAAATAGTTTTTCATATAAAAATTTGATTTTTTTTAAGATTTCGATGGAATTTTTGATTTTTTGGGGGTGGTCACGAAATAACCTCCTTTTGGCTCTAGGACGCTTAGTTTAGGAGATATGAGCAAAAGAAGTTTTTTATATAAAAATTTGATTTTTTTTTAAGATTTCGATGGAATTTTTGATTTTTTGAGGGTGGTCACGAATTAACCTCCTTTTGGCTCTAGGACGCATAGTTTAGGAGATATGAGCAAAAGAAGTTTTTCATATAAAAATTTGAATTTTTTTAAGATTTCGATGGAATTTTTGATTTTTTGGGGGTGGTCACGAATTAACCTCCTTTTGGCTCTAGGACGCTTAGTTTAGGAGATATGAGCAAAAGAAGTTTTTCATATAAAAATTTGATTTTTTTTAAGATTTCGATGGAATTTTTGATTTTTTGAGGGTGGTCACGAATTGACCTCCTTTTGGCTCTAGGACGCATAGTTTAGGAGATATGAGCAAAAGAAGTTTTTCATATAAAAATTTGATTTTTTTTAAGATTTCGATGGAATTTTTGATTTTTTGAGGGTGGTCACGAATTAACCTCCTTTTGGCTCTAGGACGCATAGTTTAGGAGATATGAGCAAAAGAAGGTTTTCATATAAAAATTTGATTTTTTTTAAGATTTCGATGGAATTTTTGATTTTTTGGGGGTGGTCACGAATTAACCTCCTTTTGGCTCTAGGACGCTTAGTTTAGGAGATATGAGCAAAAGAAGTTTTTTATATAAAATTTTGATTTTTTTTAAGATTTCGATGGAATTTTTGATTTTTTGAGGGTGGTCACGAATTAACCTCCTTTTGGCTCTAGGACGCATAGTTTAGGAGATATGAGCAAAAGAAGTTTTTCATATAAAAATTTGAATTTTTTTAAGATTTCGATGGAATTTTTGATTTTTTGGGGGTGGTCACGAATTAACCTCCTTTTGGCTCTAGGACGCTTAGTTTAGGAGATATGAGCAAAAGAAGTTTTTCATATAAAAATTTGATTTTTTTTTAAGATTTCGGTGGAATTTTTGATTTTTTGGGGGTGGTCACGAATTAACCTCCTTTTGGCTCTAGGACGCTTAGTTTAGGAGATATGAGCAAAAGAAGTTTTTCATATAAAAAATTGAATTTTTTTAAGATTTCGATGGAATTTTTGATTTTTTGGGGGTGGTCACGAATTAACCTCCTTTTGGCTCTAGGACGCTTAGTTTAGGAGATATGAGCAAAAGAAAAATTTGATTTTTTTTAAGATTTCGATGGAATTTTTGATTTTTTGAGGGTGGTCACGAATTAACCTCCTTTTGGCTCTAGGACGCTTAGTTTAGGAGATATGAGCAAAAGAAGTTTTTCATATAAAAATTTGAATTTTTTTAAGATTTCGATGGAATTTTTGATTTTTTGGGGGTGGTCACGAATTAACCTCCTTTTGGCTCTAGGACGCTTAGTTTAGGAGATATGAGCAAAAGAAGTTTTTCATATAAAAATTTGAATTTTTTTAAGATTTCGATGGAATTTTTGATTTTTTGGGGGTGGTCACGAATTAACCTCCTTTTGGCTCTAGGACGCTTAGTTTAGGAGATATGAGCAAAAGAAGTTTTTCATATAAAAATTTGATTTTTTTAAAGATTTCGATGGAATTTTTGATTTTTTGAGGGTGGTCACGAATTAACCTCCTTTTGGCTCTAGGACGCATAGTTTAGGAGATATGAGCAAAAGAAGTTTTTCATATAAAAATTTGATTTTTTTTAAGATTTCGATGGAATTTTTGATTTTTTGGGGGTGGTCACGAATTAACCTCCTTTTGGCTCTAGGACGCTTAGTTTAGGAGATATGAGCAAAAGAAGTTTTTCATATAAAAATTTGATTTTTTTTTAAGATTTCGATGGAATTTTTGATTTTTTGGGGGTGGTCACGAATTAACCTCCTTTTGGCTCTAGGACGCTTAGTTTAGGAGATATGAGCAAAAGAAGTTTTTCATATAAAAATTTGATTTTTTTTAAGATTTCGATGGAATTTTTGATTTTTTGAGGGTGGTCACGAATTAACCTCCTTTTGGCTCTAGGACGCATAGTTTAGGAGATATGAGCAAAAGAAGTTTTTCATATAAAAATTTGATTTTTTTTAAGATTTCGATGGAATTTTTGATTTTTTGAGGGTGGTCACGAATTAACCTCCTTTTGGCTCTAGGACGCATAGTTTAGGAGATATGAGCAAAAGAAGGTTTTCATATAAAAATTTGATTTTTTTAAGATTTCGATGGAATTTTTGATTTTTTGGGGGTGGTCACGAAATAACCTCCTTTTGGCTCTAGGACGCTTAGTTTAGGAGATATGAGCAAAAGAAGTTTTTTATATAAAAATTTGATTTTTTTTAAGATTTCGATGGAATTTTTGATTTTTTGAGGGTGGTCACGAATTAACCTCCTTTTGGCTCTAGGACGCATAGTTTAGGAGATATGAGCAAAAGAAGTTTTTCATATAAAAATTTGAATTTTTTTAAGATTTCGATGGAATTTTTGATTTTTTGGGGGTGGTCACGAATTAACCTCCTTTTGGCTCTAGGACGCTTAGTTTAGGAGATATGAGCAAAAGAAGTTTTTCATATAAAACTTTGATTTTTTTTAAGATTTCGGTGGAATTTTTGATTTTTTGGGGGTGGTCACGAATTAACCTCCTTTTGGCTCTAGGACGCTTAGTTTAGGAGATATGAGCAAAAGAAGTTTTTCATATAAAAATTTGAATTTTTTTAAGATTTCGATGGAATTTTTGATTTTTTGGGGGTGGTCACGAATTAACCTCCTTTTTGCTCTAGGACGCTTAGTTTAGGAGATATGAGCAAAAGAAGTTTTTCATATAAAAATTTGATTTTTTTTAAGATTTCGATGGAATTTTTGATTTTTTGGGGGTGGTCACGAATTAACCTCCTTTTGGCTCTAGGACGCTTAGTTTAGGAGATATGAGCAAAAGAAGTTTTTCATATAAAAATTTGATTTTTTTTAAGATTTCGATGGAATTTTTGATTTTTTGGGGGTGGTCACGAATTAACCTCCTTTTGGCTCTAGGACGCTTAGTTTAGGAGATATGAGCAAAAGAAGTTTTTCATATAAAAATTTGATTTTTTTTAAGATTTCGATGGAATTTTTGATTTTTTGGGGGTGGTCACGAATTAACCTCCTTTTGGCTCTAGGACGCTTAGTTTAGGAGATATGAGCAAAAGAAGTTTTTCATATAAAAATTTGAATTTTTTTAAAATTTCGATGGAATTTTTGATTTTTTGGGGGTGGTCACGAATTAACCTCCTTTTGGAGGACGTTTAGTTTAGGAGATATGAGCAAAAGAAGTTTTTCATATAAAAATTTGATTTTTTTTAAGATTTCGATGGAATTTTTGATTTTTTGGGGGTGGTCACGAATTAACCTCCTTTTGGCTCTAGGACGCATAGTTTAGGAGATATTAGCAAAAGAAGTTTTTCATATAAAAATTTGATTTTTTTTAAGATTTCGATGAATTTTTGATTTTTTGGGGGTGGTCACGAATTAACCTCCTTTTGGCTCTAGGACGCTTAGTTTAGGAGATATGAGCAAAAGAAGTTTTTCATATAAAAATTTGATTTTTTTTAAGATTTCGATGGAATTTTTGATTTTTTGGGGGTGGTCACGAATTAACCTCCTTTTGGCTCTAGGACGCTTAGTTTAGGAGATATGAGCAAAAGAAGTTTTTCATATAAAAATTTGATTTTTTTTAAGATTTCGATGGAATTTTTGATTTTTTGGGGGTGGTCACGAATTAACCTCCTTTTGGCTCTAGGACGCTTAGTTTAGGAGATATGAGCAAAAGAAGTTTTTCATATAAAAATTTGAATTTTTTTAAGATTTCGATGGAATTTTTGATTTTTTGGGGGTGGTCACGAATTAACCTCCTTTTGGCTCTAGGACGCTTAGTTTAGGAGATATGAGCAAAAGAAGTTTTTCATATAAAAATTTGCATTTTTTTAAGATTTCGATTGAATTTTTGATTTTTTGGGGGTGGTCTCGAATTAACCTCCTTTTGGCTCTAGGACGCTTAGTTTAGGAGATATGAGCAAAAGAAGTTTTTCATATAAAAATTTGAATTTTTTTAAGATTTCCATGGAATTTTTGATTTTTTGGGGGTGGTCACGAATTAACCTCCTTTTGGCTCTAGGACGCATAGTTTAGGAGATATGAGCAAAAGAAGTTTTTCATATAAAAATTTGCATTTTTTTAAGATTTCGATGGAATTTTTGATTTTTTGAGGGTGGTCACGAATTAACCTCCTTTTGGCTCTAGGACGCATAGTTTAGGAGATATGAGCAAAAGAAGTTTTTCATATAAAAATTTGAATTTTTTTAAGATTTCCATGGAATTTTTGATTTTTTGGGGGTGGTCACGAATTAACCTCCTTTTGGCTCTAGGACGCCTAATTTAGGAGATATGAGCAAAAGAAGTTTTTCATATAAAAATTTGATTTTTTTTAAGATTTCGATGAAATTTTTGATTTTTTGAGGGTGGTCACGAATTAACCTCCTTTTGGCTCTAGGACGCATAGTTTAGGAGATATGAGAAAAGAAGTTTTTCATATAAAAATTTGATTTTTTTTAAGATTTCGAGATAGTTTAGGAGATATGAGCAAAAGAAGTTGAAGAATATACTTATCTGTATATTTTATACCTTTTGGCGATGTTTAATGGTGAACTAAGGTTCGTAAAGACACTGAATATTTGCAATGACGAGGAACTTAGGTTCATGCAAAATACCAGTGCTTTGTTGTTGAGTGGAACTTAGGTTCCAATAGCGAAAATAAATGAATGATGGGAACACTAGAAAATTCCCAAATTGCTTTAACCAAAATATTCCCGGCAACCCAAAATGAAAAAAGGTGGGAGTTCGTGTCACTTACATTTATTGAGAATGATATACGGGAGAGATGAGACGAGAGGCAACGATGTGTTCTGGTTGACAGTCAAGCGGCAAGAAGAAGGAGATTTCCTGTGTTACATGACAGGAACCCTCTTATAAATTACGAGCGGATAAAAAAGATAAAAGGAGTTGCCAATCGTCATTACAAATTCTTAATTCAGTGTTGTATTGTTCTTAATTCATTGCTTTACAAACTAGAAGTAATTCAATACAATTCAATTCAATACAATTCATTTCATTACAATTTAAGTTCATTACAATTCAATTCGATCGACAAATTTAATGGAATTTCGGTTCAGATACAAAGAGACTAAACTGCGTTCGACAGAAGTTTTTCATATAAAAATTTGATTTTTTTTTAAGATTTCGGTGGAATTTTTGATTTTTTGGGGGTGGTCACGAATTAACCTCCTTTTGGCTCTAGGACGCTTAGTTTAGGAGATATGAGCAAAAGAAGTTTTTCATATAAAAATTTGATTTTTTTTAAGATTTCGATGGAATTTTTGATTTTTTGAGGGTGGTCACGAATTAACCTCCTTTTGGCTCTAGGACGCATAGTTTAGGAGATATGAGCAAAAGAAGTTTTTCATATAAAAATTTGAATTTTTTTAAGATTTCGATGGAATTTTTGATTTTTTGGGGGTGGTCACGAATTAACCTCCTCTTGGCTCTAGGACGCTTAGTTTAGGAGATATGAGCAAAAGAAAAATTTGATTTTTTTTAAGATTTCGATGGAATTTTTGATTTTTTGAGGGTGGTCACGAATTAACCTCCTTTTGGCTCTAGGACGCTTAGTTTAGGAGATATGAGCAAAAGAAGTTTTTCATATAAAAATTTGAATTTTTTTAAGATTTCGATGGAATTTTTGATTTTTTGGGGGTGGTCACGAATTAACCTCCTTTTGGCTCTAGGACGCTTAGTTTAGGAGATATGAGCAAAAGAAGTTTTTCATATAAAAATTTGAATTTTTTTAAGATTTCGATGGAATTTTTGATTTTTGGGGGTGGTCACGAATTAACCTCCTTTTGGCTCTAGGACGCTTAGTTTAGGAGATATGAGCAAAAGAAGTTTTTCATATAAAAATTTGATTTTTTTAAAGATTTCGATGGAATTTTTGATTTTTTGAGGGTGGTCACGAATTAACCTCCTTTTGGCTCTAGGACGCATAGTTTAGGAGATATGAGCAAAAGAAGTTTTTCATATAAAAATTTGCATTTTTTTAAGATTTCGATGGAATTTTTGATTTTTTGGGGGTGGTCACGAATTAACCTCCTTTTGGCTCTAGGACGCTTAGTTTAGGAGATATAAGCAAAAGATGTTTTTCATATAAAAATTTGAATTTTTTTTAAGATTTCGATGGAATTTTTGATTTTTTGGGGGTGGTCACGAATTAACCTCCTTTTGGCTCTAGGACGCTTAGTTTAGGAGATATGAGCAAAAGAAGTTTTTCATATAAAAATTTGATTTTTTTTAAGATTTCGATGGAATTTTTGATTTTTTGGGGGTGGTCACGAATTAACCTCCTTTTGGCTCTAGGACGCTTAGTTTAGGAGATATGAGCAAAAGAAGTTTTTCATATAAAAATTTGATTTTTTTTAAGATTTCGATGGAATTTTTGATTTTTTGAGGGTGGTCACGAATTAACCTCCTTTTGGCTCTAGGACGCATAGTTTAGGAGATATGAGCAAAAGAAGTTTTTCATATAAAAATTTGAATTTTTTTAAAATTTCGATGGAATTTTTGATTTTTTGGGGGTGGTCACGAATTAACCTCCTTTTGGCTCTAGGACGCTTAGTTTAGGAGATATGAGCAAAAGAAGTTTTTCATATAAAAATTTGATTTTTTTTAAGATTTCGATGGAATTTTTGATTTTTTGGGGGTGGTCACGAATTAACCTCCTTTTGGCTCTAGGACGGCCTCTTTAGGAGATATGAGCAAAAGAAGTTTTTCATATAAAAATTTGAATTTTTTTAAGATTTCGATGGAATTTTTGATTTTTTGGGGGTGGTCACGAATTAACCTCCTTTTGGCTCTAGGACGCTTAGTTTAGGAGATATGAGCAAAAGAAGTTTTTCATATAAAAATTTGAATTTTTTTAAGACTTCGATGGAATTTTTGATTTTTTGGGGGTGGTCACGAATTAACCTCCTTTTGGCTCTAGGACGCTTAGTTTAGGAGATATGAGCAAAAGAAGTTTTTCATATAAAAATTTGAATTTTTTTAAGATTTCGATGGAATTTTTGATTTTTTGGGGGTGGTCACGAATTAACCTCCTTTTGGCTCTAGGACGCTTAGTTTAGGAGATATGAGCAAAAGAAGTTTTTCATATAAAAATTTGAATTTTTTTAAGACTTCGATGGAATTTTTGATTTTTTGGGGGTGGTCACGAATTAACCTCCTTTTGGCTCTAGGACGCTTAGTTTAGGAGATATGAGCAAAAGAAGTTTTTCATATAAAAATTTGATTTTTTTTAAGATTTCGATGGAATTTTTGATTTTTTGGGGGTGGTCACAAATTAACCTCCTTTTGGCTCTAGGACGCTTAGTTGAGGAGATATGAGCAAAAGAAGATTTTCATATCAAAAATTGAATTTTTTAAAGATTTCGATGGAATTTTTGATATTTTGAGGGTGGTCACGAACTAACCTCCTTTTGGCTCTAGGACGCTTAGTTTAGGAGATATGAGCAAAAGAAGTTTTTCATATAAAAATTTGATTTTTTTTTAAGATTTCGATGGAATTTTTGATTTTTTGGGGGTGGTCACGAATTAACCTCCTTTTGGCTCTGGGACGCTTAGTGTAGGAGATATGAGCAAAATAAGTTTTTCATATAAAAATTTGTTTTTTTTTTAAGATTTAGATGGAATTTTTGATTTTTTGGGGGTGGTCACGAATTAACCTCCTTTTGGCTCTAGGACGCTTAGTTTAGGAGATATGAGCAAAAGAAGTTTTTCATATAAAAATTTGAATTTTTTTAAGATTTCGATTGAATTTTTGATTTTTTGGGGGTGGTCTCGAATTAACCTCCTTTTGGCTCTAGGACGCTTAGTTTAGGAGATATGAGCAAAAGAAGTTTTTTATATAAAAATTTGATTTTTTTTAAGATTTCGATGGAATTTTTGATTTTTTGAGGGTGGTCACGAATTAACCTCCTTTTGGCTCTAGGACGCTTAGTTTAGGAGATATGAGCAAAAGAAGTTTTTCATATAAAAATTTGAATTTTTTTAAGATTTCGATGGAATTTTTGATTTTTTGGGGGTGGTCACGAATTAACCTCCTTTTGGCTCTAGGACGCTTAGTTTAGGAGATATGAGCAAAAGAAGTTTTTCATATAAAAATTTGATTTTTTTTTTAGATTTCGGTGGAATTTTTGATTTTTTGGGGGTGGTCACGAATTAACCTCCTTTTGGCTCTAGGACGCTTAGTTTAGGAGATATGAGCAAAAGAAGTTTTTCATATAAAAATTTGAATTTTTTTAAGATTTCGATGGAATTTTTGATTTTTTGGGGGTGGTCACGAATTAACCTCCTTTTGGCTCTAGGACGCTTAGTTTAGGAGATATGAGCAAAAGAAGTTTTTCATATAAAAATTTGATTTTTTTTAAGATTTCGATGGAATTTTTGATTTTTTGAGGGTGTCCACGAATTAACCTCCTTTTGGCTCTAGGACGCATAGTTTAGGAGATATGAGCAAAAGAAGTTTTTCATATAAAAATTTGATTTGTTTTAAGATTTCGATGGAATTTTTGATTTTTTGGGGGTGGTCACGAATTAACCTCCTTTTGGCTCTAGGACGCTTAGTTTAGGAGATATGAGCAACAGAAGTTTTTTATATAAAAATTTGATTTTTTTTAAGATTTCGATGGAATTTTTGATTTTTTGAGGGTGGTCACGAATTAACCTCCTTTTGGCTCTAGGACGCTTAGTTTAGGAGATATGAGCAAAAGAAGTTTTTCATATAAAAATTTGAATTTTTTTAAGATTTCGATGGAATTTTTGATTTTTTGGGGGTGGTCACGAATTAACCTCCTTTTGGCTCTAGGACGCTTAGTTTAGGAGATATGAGCAAAAGAAGTTTTTCATATAAAAATTTGATTTTTTTTAAGATTTCGATGGAATTTTTGATTTTTTGGGGGTGGTCACGAATTAACCTCCTTTTGGCTCTAGGACGCTTAGTTTAGGAGATATGAGCAAAAGAAGTTTTTCATATAAAAATTTGAATTTTTTTAAGATTTCGATGGAATTTTTGATTTTTTGGGGGTGGTCACGAATTAACCTCCTTTTGGCTCTAGGACGCTTAGTTTAGGAGATATGAGCAAAAGAAGTTTTTCATATAAAAATTTGATTTTTTTTAAGATTTCGATGGAATTTTTGATTTTTTGAGGGTGTCCACGAATTAACCTCCTTTTGGCTCTAGGACGCATAGTTTAGGAGATATGAGCAAAAGAAGTTTTTCATATAAAAATTTGATTTTTTTTAAGATTTCGATGGAATTTTTGATTTTTTGAGGGTGGTCACGAATTAACCTCCTTTTGGCTCTAGGACGCATAGTTTAGGAGATATGAGCAAAAGAAGTTTTTCATATAAAAATTTGAATTTTTTTAAAATTTCGATGGAATTTTTGATTTTTTGGGGGTGGTCACGAATTAACCTCCTTTTGGCTCTAGGACGCTTAGTTTAGGAGATATGAGCAAAAGAAGTTTTTCATATAAAAATTTGATTTTTTTTAAGATTTCGATGGAATTTTTGATTTTTTGGGGGTGGTCACGAATTAACCTCCTTTTGGCTCTAGGACGCTTAGTTTAGGAGATATGAGCAAAAGAAGTTTTTCATATAAAAATTTGAATTTTTTTAAGATTTCGATGGAATTTTTGATTTTTTGGGGGTGGTCACGAATTAACCTCCTTTTGGCTCTAGGACGCTTAGTTTAGGAGATATGAGCAAAAGAAGTTTTTCATATAAAAATTTGAATTTTTTTAAGACTTCGATGGAATTTTTGATTTTTTGGGGGTGGTCACGAATTAACCTCCTTTTGGCTCTAGGACGCTTAGTTTAGGAGATATGAGCAAAAGAAGTTTTTCATATAAAAATTTGATTTTTTTTAAGATTTCGATGGAATTTTTGATTTTTTGGGGGTGGTCACAAATTAACCTCCTTTTGGCTCTAGGACGCTTAGTTGAGGAGATATGAGCAAAAGAAGATTTTCATATCAAAAATTGAATTTTTTAAAGATTTCGATGGAATTTTTGATATTTTGAGGGTGGTCACGAAGTAACCTCCTTTTGGCTCTAGGACGCTTAGTTTAGGAGATATGAGCAAAAGAAGTTTTTCATATAAAAATTTGATTTTTTTTTAAGATTTCGATGGAATTTTTGATTTTTTGGGGGTGGTCACGAATTAACCTCCTTTTGGCTCTGGGACGCTTAGTGTAGGAGATATGAGCAAAATAAGTTTTTCATATAAAAATTTGTTTTTTTTTTAAGATTTAGATGGAATTTTTGATTTTTTGGGGGTGGTCACGAATTAACCTCCTTTTGGCTCTAGGACGCTTAGTTTAGGAGATATGAGCAAAAGAAGTTTTTCATATAAAAATTTGAATTTTTTTAAGATTTCGATTGAATTTTTGATTTTTTGGGGGTGGTCTCGAATTAACCTCCTTTTGGCTCTAGGACGCTTAGTTTAGGAGATATGAGCAAAATAAGTTTTTTATATAAAAATTTGATTTTTTTTAAGATTTCGATGGAATTTTTGATTTTTTGAGGGTGGTCACGAATTAACCTCCTTTTGGCTCTAGGACGCTTAGTTTAGGAGATATGAGCAAAAGAAGTTTTTCATATAAAAATTTGAATTTTTTTAAGATTTCGATGGAATTTTTGATTTTTTGGGGGTGGTCACGAATTAACCTCCTTTTGGCTCTAGGACGCTTAGTTTAGGAGATATGAGCAAAAGAAGTTTTTCATATAAAAATTTGATTTTTTTTTTAGATTTCGGTGGAATTTTTGATTTTTTGGGGGTGGTCACGAATTAACCTCCTTTTGGCTCTAGGACGCTTAGTTTAGGAGATATGAGCAAAAGAAGTTTTTCATATAAAAATTTGAATTTTTTTAAGATTTCGATGGAATTTTTGATTTTTTGGGGGTGGTCACGAATTAACCTCCTTTTGGCTCTAGGACGCTTAGTTTAGGAGATATGAGCAAAAGAAGTTTTTCATATAAAAATTTGATTTTTTTTAAGATTTCGATGGAATTTTTGATTTTTTGAGGGTGTGCACGAATTAACCTCCTTTTGGCTCTAGGACGCATAGTTTAGGAGATATGAGCAAAAGAAGTTTTTCATATAAAAATTTGATTTTTTTTAAGATTTCGATGGAATTTTTGATTTTTTGGGGGTGGTCACGAATTAACCTCCTTTTGGCTCTAGGACGCTTAGTTTAGGAGATATGAGCAACAGAAGTTTTTTATATAAAAATTTGATTTTTTTTAAGATTTCGATGGAATTTTTGATTTTTTGAGGGTGGTCACGAATTAACCTCCTTTTGGCTCTAGGACGCTTAGTTTAGGAGATATGAGCAAAAGAAGTTTGTCATATAAAAATTTGAATTTTTTTAAGATTTCGATGGAATTTTTGATTTTTTGGGGGTGGTCACGAATTAACCTCCTTTTGGCTCTAGGACGCTTAGTTTAGGAGATATGAGCAAAAGAAGTTTTTCATATAAAAATTTGATTTTTTTTTTAGATTTCGGTGGAATTTTTGATTTTTTGGGGGTGGTCACGAATTAACCTCCTTTTGGCTCTAGGACGCTTAGTTTAGGAGATATGAGCAAAAGAAGTTTTTCATATAAAAATTTGAATTTTTTTAAGATTTCGATGGAATTTTTGATTTTTTGGGGGTGGTCACGAATTAACCTCCTTTTGGCTCTAGGACGCTTAGTTTAGGAGATATGAGCAAAAGAAGTTTTTCATATAAAAATTTGATTTTTTTTAAGATTTCGATGGAATTTTTGATTTTTTGAGGGTGTCCACGAATTAACCTCCTTTTGGCTCTAGGACGCATAGTTTAGGAGATATGAGCAAAAGAAGTTTTTCATATAAAAATTTGATTTTTTTTAAGATTTCGATGGAATTTTTGATTTTTTGAGGGTGGTCACGAATTAACCTCCTTTTGGCTCTAGGACGCATAGTTTAGGAGATATGAGCAAAAGAAGTTTTTCATATAAAAATTTGAATTTTTTTAAAATTTCGATGGAATTTTTGATTTTTTGGGGGTGGTCACGAATTAACCTCCTTTTGGCTCTAGGACGCTTAGTTTAGGAGATATGAGCAAAAGAAGTTTTTCATATAAAAATTTGATTTTTTTTAAGATTTCGATGGAATTTTTGATTTTTTGGGGGTGGTCACGAATTAACCTCCTTTTGGCTCTAGGACGCTTAGTTTAGGAGATATGAGCAAAAGAAGTTTTTCATATAAAAATTTGAATTTTTTTAAGATTTCGATGGAATTTTTGATTTTTTGGGGGTGGTCACGAATTAACCTCCTTTTGGCTCTAGGACGCTTAGTTTAGGAGATATGAGCAAAAGAAGTTTTTCATATAAAAATTTGATTTTTTTAAAGATTTCGATGGAATTTTTGATTTTTTGAGGGTGGTCACGAATTAACCTCCTTTTGGCTCTAGGACGCATAGTTTAGGAGATATGAGCAAAAGAAGTTTTTCATATAAAAATTTGATTTTTTTTAAGATTTCGATGGAATTTTTGATTTTTTGGGGGTGGTCACGAATTAACCTCCTTTTGGCTCTAGGACGCTTAGTTTAGGAGATATGAGCAAAAGAAGTTTTTCATATAAAAATTTGATTTTTTTTTAAGATTTCGATGGAATTTTTGATTTTTTGGGGGTGGTCACGAATTAACCTCCTTTTGGCTCTAGGACGCTTAGTTTAGGAGATATGAGCAAAAGAAGTTTTTCATATAAAAATTTGATTTTTTTTAAGATTTCGATGGAATTTTTGATTTTTTGAGGGTGGTCACGAATTAACCTCCTTTTGGCTCTAGGACGCATAGTTTAGGAGATATGAGCAAAAGAAGTTTTTCATATAAAAATTTGATTTTTTTTAAGATTTCGATGGAATTTTTGATTTTTTGAGGGTGGTCACGAATTAACCTCCTTTTGGCTCTAGGACGCATAGTTTAGGAGATATGAGCAAAAGAAGGTTTTCATATAAAAATTTGATTTTTTTAAGATTTCGATGGAATTTTTGATTTTTTGGGGGTGGTCACGAAATAACCTCCTTTTGGCTCTAGGACGCTTAGTTTAGGAGATATGAGCAAAAGAAGTTTTTTATATAAAAATTTGATTTTTTTTAAGATTTCGATGGAATTTTTGATTTTTTGAGGGTGGTCACGAATTAACCTCCTTTTGGCTCTAGGACGCATAGTTTAGGAGATATGAGCAAAAGAAGTTTTTCATATAAAAATTTGAATTTTTTTAAGATTTCGATGGAATTTTTGATTTTTTGGGGGTGGTCACGAATTAACCTCCTTTTGGCTCTAGGACGCTTAGTTTAGGAGATATGAGCAAAAGAAGTTTTTCATATAAAACTTTGATTTTTTTTAAGATTTCGGTGGAATTTTTGATTTTTTGGGGGTGGTCACGAATTAACCTCCTTTTGGCTCTAGGACGCTTAGTTTAGGAGATATGAGCAAAAGAAGTTTTTCATATAAAAATTTGAATTTTTTTAAGATTTCGATGGAATTTTTGATTTTTTGGGGGTGGTCACGAATTAACCTCCTTTTTGCTCTAGGACGCTTAGTTTAGGAGATATGAGCAAAAGAAGTTTTTCATATAAAAATTTGATTTTTTTTAAGATTTCGATGGAATTTTTGATTTTTTGGGGGTGGTCACGAATTAACCTCCTTTTGGCTCTAGGACGCTTAGTTTAGGAGATATGAGCAAAAGAAGTTTTTCATATAAAAATTTGATTTTTTTTAAGATTTCGATGGAATTTTTGATTTTTTGGGGGTGGTCACGAATTAACCTCCTTTTGGCTCTAGGACGCTTAGTTTAGGAGATATGAGCAAAAGAAGTTTTTCATATAAAAATTTGATTTTTTTTAAGATTTCGATGGAATTTTTGATTTTTTGGGGGTGGTCACGAATTAACCTCCTTTTGGCTCTAGGACGCTTAGTTTAGGAGATATGAGCAAAAGAAGTTTTTCATATAAAAATTTGAATTTTTTTAAAATTTCGATGGAATTTTTGATTTTTTGGGGGTGGTCACGAATTAACCTCCTTTTGGAGGACGTTTAGTTTAGGAGATATGAGCAAAAGAAGTTTTTCATATAAAAATTTGATTTTTTTTAAGATTTCGATGGAATTTTTGATTTTTTGGGGGTGGTCACGAATTAACCTCCTTTTGGCTCTAGGACGCATAGTTTAGGAGATATTAGCAAAAGAAGTTTTTCATATAAAAATTTGATTTTTTTTAAGATTTCGATGAATTTTTGATTTTTTGGGGGTGGTCACGAATTAACCTCCTTTTGGCTCTAGGACGCTTAGTTTAGGAGATATGAGCAAAAGAAGTTTTTCATATAAAAATTTGATTTTTTTTAAGATTTCGATGGAATTTTTGATTTTTTGGGGGTGGTCACGAATTAACCTCCTTTTGGCTCTAGGACGCTTAGTTTAGGAGATATGAGCAAAAGAAGTTTTTCATATAAAAATTTGATTTTTTTTAAGATTTCGATGGAATTTTTGATTTTTTGGGGGTGGTCACGAATTAACCTCCTTTTGGCTCTAGGACGCTTAGTTTAGGAGATATGAGCAAAAGAAGTTTTTCATATAAAAATTTGAATTTTTTTAAGATTTCGATGGAATTTTTGATTTTTTGGGGGTGGTCACGAATTAACCTCCTTTTGGCTCTAGGACGCTTAGTTTAGGAGATATGAGCAAAAGAAGTTTTTCATATAAAAATTTGCATTTTTTTAAGATTTCGATTGAATTTTTGATTTTTTGGGGGTGGTCTCGAATTAACCTCCTTTTGGCTCTAGGACGCTTAGTTTAGGAGATATGAGCAAAAGAAGTTTTTCATATAAAAATTTGAATTTTTTTAAGATTTCCATGGAATTTTTGATTTTTTGGGGGTGGTCACGAATTAACCTCCTTTTGGCTCTAGGACGCATAGTTTAGGAGATATGAGCAAAAGAAGTTTTTCATATAAAAATTTGCATTTTTTTAAGATTTCGATGGAATTTTTGATTTTTTGAGGGTGGTCACGAATTAACCTCCTTTTGGCTCTAGGACGCATAGTTTAGGAGATATGAGCAAAAGAAGTTTTTCATATAAAAATTTGAATTTTTTTAAGATTTCCATGGAATTTTTGATTTTTTGGGGGTGGTCACGAATTAACCTCCTTTTGGCTCTAGGACGCCTAATTTAGGAGATATGAGCAAAAGAAGTTTTTCATATAAAAATTTGATTTTTTTTAAGATTTCGATGAAATTTTTGATTTTTTGAGGGTGGTCACGAATTAACCTCCTTTTGGCTCTAGGACGCATAGTTTAGGAGATATGAGAAAAGAAGTTTTTCATATAAAAATTTGATTTTTTTTAAGATTTCGAGATAGTTTAGGAGATATGAGCAAAAGAAGTTGAAGAATATACTTATCTGTATATTTTATACCTTTTGGCGATGTTTAATGGTGAACTAAGGTTCGTAAAGACACTGAATATTTGCAATGACGAGGAACTTAGGTTCATGCAAAATACCAGTGCTTTGTTGTTGAGTGGAACTTAGGTTCCAATAGCGAAAATAAATGAATGATGGGAACACTAGAAAATTCCCAAATTGCTTTAACCAAAATATTCCCGGCAACCCAAAATGAAAAAAGGTGGGAGTTCGTGTCACTTACATTTATTGAGAATGATATACGGGAGAGATGAGACGAGAGGCAACGATGTGTTCTGGTTGACAGTCAAGCGGCAAGAAGAAGGAGATTTCCTGTGTTACATGACAGGAACCCTCTTATAAATTACGAGCGGATAAAAAAGATAAAAGGAGTTGCCAATCGTCATTACAAATTCTTAATTCAGTGTTGTATTGTTCTTAATTCATTGCTTTACAAACTAGAAGTAATTCAATACAATTCAATTCAATACAATTCATTTCATTACAATTTAAGTTCATTACAATTCAATTCGATCGACAAATTTAATGGAATTTCGGTTCAGATACAAAGAGACTAAACTGCGTTCGACAGAAGTTTTTCATATAAAAATTTGATTTTTTTTTAAGATTTCGGTGGAATTTTTGATTTTTTGGGGGTGGTCACGAATTAACCTCCTTTTGGCTCTAGGACGCTTAGTTTAGGAGATATGAGCAAAAGAAGTTTTTCATATAAAAATTTGATTTTTTTTAAGATTTCGATGGAATTTTTGATTTTTTGAGGGTGGTCACGAATTAACCTCCTTTTGGCTCTAGGACGCATAGTTTAGGAGATATGAGCAAAAGAAGTTTTTCATATAAAAATTTGAATTTTTTTAAGATTTCGATGGAATTTTTGATTTTTTGGGGGTGGTCACGAATTAACCTCCTCTTGGCTCTAGGACGCTTAGTTTAGGAGATATGAGCAAAAGAAAAATTTGATTTTTTTTAAGATTTCGATGGAATTTTTGATTTTTTGAGGGTGGTCACGAATTAACCTCCTTTTGGCTCTAGGACGCTTAGTTTAGGAGATATGAGCAAAAGAAGTTTTTCATATAAAAATTTGAATTTTTTTAAGATTTCGATGGAATTTTTGATTTTTTGGGGGTGGTCACGAATTAACCTCCTTTTGGCTCTAGGACGCTTAGTTTAGGAGATATGAGCAAAAGAAGTTTTTCATATAAAAATTTGAATTTTTTTAAGATTTCGATGGAATTTTTGATTTTTGGGGGTGGTCACGAATTAACCTCCTTTTGGCTCTAGGACGCTTAGTTTAGGAGATATGAGCAAAAGAAGTTTTTCATATAAAAATTTGATTTTTTTAAAGATTTCGATGGAATTTTTGATTTTTTGAGGGTGGTCACGAATTAACCTCCTTTTGGCTCTAGGACGCATAGTTTAGGAGATATGAGCAAAAGAAGTTTTTCATATAAAAATTTGCATTTTTTTAAGATTTCGATGGAATTTTTGATTTTTTGGGGGTGGTCACGAATTAACCTCCTTTTGGCTCTAGGACGCTTAGTTTAGGAGATATAAGCAAAAGATGTTTTTCATATAAAAATTTGAATTTTTTTTAAGATTTCGATGGAATTTTTGATTTTTTGGGGGTGGTCACGAATTAACCTCCTTTTGGCTCTAGGACGCTTAGTTTAGGAGATATGAGCAAAAGAAGTTTTTCATATAAAAATTTGATTTTTTTTAAGATTTCGATGGAATTTTTGATTTTTTGGGGGTGGTCACGAATTAACCTCCTTTTGGCTCTAGGACGCTTAGTTTAGGAGATATGAGCAAAAGAAGTTTTTCATATAAAAATTTGATTTTTTTTAAGATTTCGATGGAATTTTTGATTTTTTGAGGGTGGTCACGAATTAACCTCCTTTTGGCTCTAGGACGCATAGTTTAGGAGATATGAGCAAAAGAAGTTTTTCATATAAAAATTTGAATTTTTTTAAAATTTCGATGGAATTTTTGATTTTTTGGGGGTGGTCACGAATTAACCTCCTTTTGGCTCTAGGACGCTTAGTTTAGGAGATATGAGCAAAAGAAGTTTTTCATATAAAAATTTGATTTTTTTTAAGATTTCGATGGAATTTTTGATTTTTTGGGGGTGGTCACGAATTAACCTCCTTTTGGCTCTAGGACGGCCTCTTTAGGAGATATGAGCAAAAGAAGTTTTTCATATAAAAATTTGAATTTTTTTAAGATTTCGATGGAATTTTTGATTTTTTGGGGGTGGTCACGAATTAACCTCCTTTTGGCTCTAGGACGCTTAGTTTAGGAGATATGAGCAAAAGAAGTTTTTCATATAAAAATTTGAATTTTTTTAAGACTTCGATGGAATTTTTGATTTTTTGGGGGTGGTCACGAATTAACCTCCTTTTGGCTCTAGGACGCTTAGTTTAGGAGATATGAGCAAAAGAAGTTTTTCATATAAAAATTTGAATTTTTTTAAGATTTCGATGGAATTTTTGATTTTTTGGGGGTGGTCACGAATTAACCTCCTTTTGGCTCTAGGACGCTTAGTTTAGGAGATATGAGCAAAAGAAGTTTTTCATATAAAAATTTGAATTTTTTTAAGACTTCGATGGAATTTTTGATTTTTTGGGGGTGGTCACGAATTAACCTCCTTTTGGCTCTAGGACGCTTAGTTTAGGAGATATGAGCAAAAGAAGTTTTTCATATAAAAATTTGATTTTTTTTAAGATTTCGATGGAATTTTTGATTTTTTGGGGGTGGTCACAAATTAACCTCCTTTTGGCTCTAGGACGCTTAGTTGAGGAGATATGAGCAAAAGAAGATTTTCATATCAAAAATTGAATTTTTTAAAGATTTCGATGGAATTTTTGATATTTTGAGGGTGGTCACGAACTAACCTCCTTTTGGCTCTAGGACGCTTAGTTTAGGAGATATGAGCAAAAGAAGTTTTTCATATAAAAATTTGATTTTTTTTTAAGATTTCGATGGAATTTTTGATTTTTTGGGGGTGGTCACGAATTAACCTCCTTTTGGCTCTGGGACGCTTAGTGTAGGAGATATGAGCAAAATAAGTTTTTCATATAAAAATTTGTTTTTTTTTTAAGATTTAGATGGAATTTTTGATTTTTTGGGGGTGGTCACGAATTAACCTCCTTTTGGCTCTAGGACGCTTAGTTTAGGAGATATGAGCAAAAGAAGTTTTTCATATAAAAATTTGAATTTTTTTAAGATTTCGATTGAATTTTTGATTTTTTGGGGGTGGTCTCGAATTAACCTCCTTTTGGCTCTAGGACGCTTAGTTTAGGAGATATGAGCAAAAGAAGTTTTTTATATAAAAATTTGATTTTTTTTAAGATTTCGATGGAATTTTTGATTTTTTGAGGGTGGTCACGAATTAACCTCCTTTTGGCTCTAGGACGCTTAGTTTAGGAGATATGAGCAAAAGAAGTTTTTCATATAAAAATTTGAATTTTTTTAAGATTTCGATGGAATTTTTGATTTTTTGGGGGTGGTCACGAATTAACCTCCTTTTGGCTCTAGGACGCTTAGTTTAGGAGATATGAGCAAAAGAAGTTTTTCATATAAAAATTTGATTTTTTTTTTAGATTTCGGTGGAATTTTTGATTTTTTGGGGGTGGTCACGAATTAACCTCCTTTTGGCTCTAGGACGCTTAGTTTAGGAGATATGAGCAAAAGAAGTTTTTCATATAAAAATTTGAATTTTTTTAAGATTTCGATGGAATTTTTGATTTTTTGGGGGTGGTCACGAATTAACCTCCTTTTGGCTCTAGGACGCTTAGTTTAGGAGATATGAGCAAAAGAAGTTTTTCATATAAAAATTTGATTTTTTTTAAGATTTCGATGGAATTTTTGATTTTTTGAGGGTGTCCACGAATTAACCTCCTTTTGGCTCTAGGACGCATAGTTTAGGAGATATGAGCAAAAGAAGTTTTTCATATAAAAATTTGATTTGTTTTAAGATTTCGATGGAATTTTTGATTTTTTGGGGGTGGTCACGAATTAACCTCCTTTTGGCTCTAGGACGCTTAGTTTAGGAGATATGAGCAACAGAAGTTTTTTATATAAAAATTTGATTTTTTTT